>NC_037678.1:10201177-10389637 GCF_003255815.1 Theropithecus gelada
ATCTCGGCTCACTGCAAGCTCCGCCTCCCGGGTTCACGCCATTCTCCTGCCTCAGCCTCCCGAGTAGCTGGGACTACAGGCGCCCGCCACCGCGCCCGGCTAATTTTTTGTATTTTTAGTAGAGACGGGGTTTCACCATGGTCTCGATCTCCTGACCTTGTGATCCGCCCGCCTCGGCCTCCCAAAGTGCTGGGATTACAGGCGTGAGCCACCGCGCCCGGCCAGAGACTGAGTTTTAAGTATAAACAACACGGGCACCTACAGTATTGTCTCCAACATAGCAAGAAGTGGCACCAAGGTGAATAATGCCTGCAGCTTTTGGACAGCAGTGGCCAAACGTGTGCACGTGAGCCATCACATCGTGTCGTAATCGTTTCTCTTCCTCAGCTGCCATCTTGAAGTCGATGTTGTCCAGGTTTGATTTCATCTCCTGGATTTGTTCATCTGTGATAGGCAAACCCAATGTCTGCAGAATAGGCAAAATAAAATAAAATAGACTCAGTGTCACAGTTATTTGAATGAAGTGACACCAAGGAAAAAAACTGATTCATGTTAGCAGCAATACCCTATCTCCCAACCCTTAAATTAAAATTTAAGGCAACCACGTTGAAAGTCCACTGGCCGGGGGTAGTGGGGTCGAGGGGTGGTGGGAGAGACCTTCTCAATGAACCATGGTAAAGTATACTCTAAGAAAGCTCCAAGAAATAAAACAACATAATCCTGCTCTTGACTGTTCCTTCTGCCCAAGACCTCTGCTTGGTTCACTCCCTCACACATTCTGGTCTCTGGAATCAAATGTCATCTCCTCAGAGAGGTCTTCCCTGACTTCAGTGTAAAACACCCTCTGTGTCACTCTCTATCCCTGGCCTGGTTTTATTTACAGCACTTAAAAACCACATGACATTTTTTACATATTTATTAACCTGTCATTTCCCTCTAGAATGAATACTTCTTGAGGAGCTTTGTTTTATTCATTGCTTAATCCTTAGTGCTTGGCACGGTGGTGGCCATGTTACTTAGATGGATTTACTTTGAGAAACCAAATTTAAGAATTCTGTAAGTAGTTTTGCCAGGAAATTATGTACAGCAAATGAGTGCAACTGAAAGCAATTTCAGGAGATACTGATGAGAAAATAAACACGTCAATGTCTTACATTCATCCATCACTGGAAAAATTAGGCTGCAAAAAACAGCTGGCAGCCCACAGGCAGCTCAAAACTTGGATCCAAGGGTTGAATATAAACAGTGGTGAAACTGATTTAAACCTCACTTGAAACTTGCAAACAGTGACTCGGGGAAGGATCTTACATCTTAGACCTTTTTTATCCAAGAGAGGAGCTACTAGCCAGATATGGCTATTTAATTTAATTTGATTAATGAAAAAGTATTGGAAAATATTTATAAGTAAAAAGTCAGGCCAGGTATGGTGGCTCACATCTTTGGGAGGTCAAGGCGGGTGGATCGCTTGAGTCCAGAAGTTCTAGACCACACTGGAAAACATAGTGAGACCCGTCTCTACAAAAAAAAAAAAAAAAACAACACAAAAATTTGCCAGCCATGGTGGCGTGCACCTCTAGTTCCAGCTTGGGAGGCTGAGGTGGGAGGACAGCTTGAGCCCAGGACGCAGAGGTTGCAATGAGCCGAGATTGTGCCACTGCACTCCAGCCTGGGCAACAGAGCCAAACACAGTCTCAGAAACTAAACAAAAGCAAAAAGTCAGTTTCTCAGTCACACTAGCTGCATTTCAAGTACTCGGCAGCCACATGTGGCAGCACTGCCTGGAACTTTACAGTCACAGAAGACAGGACACCTCTTGACTCCTTCCAAAGCACAGCAGCAGAGGGCAGCATGGCCATACTGCTTCCTCCCCTGAAGCAATGTATCTTTTCAAAATTCATACTTTCCTCACTACGAATTTTCTGCATTCCTCCTAATCTCTTATTCTCCAAGTTTTTTCTTAGCTACTAAGTTATTATGCAATTTATGGTAAATGTGACCTAATAGATAATCCAAAGCCAAAATTATATGCGTTTCAGGCAAACAGAGGAAAGAAGACATACTCAGACTCTACATTCCAACTCCAGCTTGAAGCCATTTACTAGCTTTGGCGACCTTGGCAAAGTCTTGAGTACCACTACCCTCATCTACAGAATGGAGTATCAGATGAAGTAGAAAGAGTACACGCTAGTACATCACAAATCACAACACATGATGAAGGTCTACTACTATCGCTATCTACGCCAAGAGTTTATTAACTTGATGCTCCATTCTTTCATCTGTAAAACAGGTACAGTATTTAATACCTACTCTTCACGGTTGTTTGGAGGATTAATGAGCGACCATGTGTAAAGGGTTAAGATAGTATCTGGGTCTCAGAAGGCACTATATGAATGTCTGCTATTATTGTAGTGTATAGCCCAATATTTTGGAGGGCAGTGATAAGGGGAGGGCAGGGAATCTAGAATGAAAGTTTCCTGTTTCGAGAGTTCCATTGTACGGGTCCTAGACACAAACTCAGATTGTTTCCGTGTTTAGTGTGCCGTTTGAGAGAGCACTGCCAATTTGCTCGTTGTGGCACTTTCCTCTGAAACTTGAGGAGAAACATTATCGCTCTGGATCACCTTCAGTTTGCTTCAACTCTTCTGGAGCTATTTCTGAAACCGCTGGGCTAAGGAGTTCTCAAACAGCCCTTAGAAAAGAAACTATAAAACCCGTTTAATAAACCCCTACCCAGAGTCTTCTCCTCAGACGCAAAGCGCAGGCCAGTGAGGTGGAAATGGTGGCCTAGAAAACACGCATTCCAGTCTTGTCACTTGTCACTAACTGCATAACTGTGGAAGACCAAGGGGCTACGTGCTCAGCTCAGGCTCTGGACTGCACCCAGGTTCAAATCCCAGTTCCGCGCCTAATAGCTGCATGGGCTAGGGCAAACAACAAGCTGTCTAGGCTTGGTGTTCTCCCCTGCAATGTAGGAAAAACACAATCAAGCCTGCAAGATCTTCATGGATTACACGAGAAAAGATGCGTGAAATAATGAGCACAACGGTACGAAACAAGCGCTCGGTGTCTGTCGTTAGCAGCGTACTCCTGCGAGGATGACCAAGGTGAATTCTCTGAAACTGCAGGCTGAATTTCTCCCAGCCGCCTCCGCGTCTCGAACCCTCTCGGACTAAGAACATGTGAGGCAACAGGTGGCGGCTCCTGGGCCACCTGCCCTTGCTTTCCTGGGGCCGCAGCTCCTCAGGACAGGGAACACCCAGCTGAAAATAGCCCGGCCGCAGCTCCGGGGTGGCTAAGCCCAGCCCGGCACAGAGCCCAGCACGTGCTGGGGCGAGCCCGGCACAGAGCCCAGCACGTGCTGGGGCGGGCCCGTCCCTCCCGGCCCAGCCCCTCAGCCCAGGGTCCGTTACCTGCTCAGCCTCCGCCAGCCACAGCCACAGCTGCCGCCATGTCCGGAATTTACACCTGTCGCTAAACACGAAGCACATCTCCGGGCTGGCATAGCGGGAGGCAAGAGGTGAGCGGTAGCTGTCGGGCGAACCACGATCGTCTCCAGCGGCCATCCCGACCCCGCGACCCCGCCAGGATAGACTGGACCCGGGAAGAGCGGAAGCGGAAACCCGGAGGCCGGGGCAGGACGGGGCGGGGCGGGACTTCCTTCACGCGGTCCAGCTTTCTGGGTTCCGGGCGACCTGGGCGCTGCCGGCTGCGGATTATCTCGGCTGCTTCTGCCTGAAAGTTGACGTGGTTCGCTTCTTTGGCCAGAAACATGATTGGTGCTTCCTACGTTACTTAGCCGCGCTACACTTTAGTTTTCCTGTCTGAAAAGAGCTACATTAAGACTTGCCCTGGCCGGGCGCGGTGGCTCACGCTTGTAATCCAGCACTGTGGGGGCCCCAAACGGGAGGATCGCTTGAGGCCAGCAAATCGAGACCAGCCTGGGCATCACTGGGAGACCCTCCCATCTCTTAAAAAAAAAAGCAAAAAAAAAAAAAGCCTGCCTTTCGGGTTGTGCGGATTCAGTGTTAGAGCGGTGTCTGGCACACTTGGAAGGCCGTGTGTGCGCTTGCTGTTACTCTTATTGCTGTTGCCCCACCCACTCCTGCCCGCCTCGCACAGAGCTGGGCTCTAAGGAGAAATGAAGATACCCAAGGGAAATCGGCATTTACTGCGCCCCCAGTAAGCTGGATGCGGTGGCCTACGCCTGTAATCCTAGCACTTTGGGAGGCCGAGGCAGGCAGATTGCCTGAACTCAGGAGTTTGAGACCAGCCTGGGCAACACAGTGAAACCCCGTCTCTACTAAAATACAAAAAATTAGTCGGGCGTGGCAGCGTGTGCCTGTAGTCCCAGCTACTTGGGAGGCTGGGACAGGAGAATTTCTTGAACCCGGGAGGCGGAGGTTGCAGTGAGCCAAGATCGTGCCACTGCACTCCAGCCTGGGCGACAGAGCGAGACTCTGTCTCCAAAAAAATTAAAAAAATTAAATAGATGGAAATAGAGACACTCAAATGGCCCTTTTGTTTTGTTATGTTTTTGACAGGGTCTTGCTGTGTTGCTCGGTCTGTAGTGCCAGTGGGGTGATCATACAGGAAGGGGTTCATCTGGAGCTGTTAAGAGCCAGGTGTCTCAGCTGGGCACGGTGACTCACGCCTGTAATCCCAGCACTTTGGAGGCTGAGCAGGGCAGATCATTTGAGTCCAGGAGTTGGAGACCAGCTTGAGCAACATGATGAAACACGGTCTCTACAAAAAAATACAAAAATTAAGTGGGCCTGGTGGTGTGCACCGGTAGTCCCAGCTAGTTGGGAGGCTGAGGTGGGAGAATCACTTGAGCCCAGGATGTTGAGGGTGCAGTAAGCCATGATTGTGCCACTACAGCTTAGGCAACAGAGACCCTGTCTCAAAAACAAAACAAACAAAAAGAGCCGGGTGCCTACACCCTCTCCATCTGCACTTAACTCCTAGCTCTCTGCCTTTTACGTGAGGAATCTAAAAACACTCAAGCCAGGTGTGGTGGCTCACGCCTGTAATCCCAGCACTTTGAGAGGCTGAGGCGGGAAGATTGCTTGAGCCTAGTACTGTGCTGCTTTGAAATTTCCTGTTTCTGAGTGCCTTACTGAAATGAGACCTGTGGAAGAATTCCAATTTGAACTCCCAGTTTATTTGCTGAGAGTTAACTTCCCTTTTCCAATAGCCATAATATTTCTAGAATATTAAAAGTACATGATTAAGGGCCAGGCGCGGTGGCTCACACCTGTAATCCCAGCACTTTGGGAGGCTGAGGCAGGTGGATCACCTGAGGTCAGGAGTTCGAGACCAGTCTGGCCAACATGGTGAAACCCCATCTCTACTCAAAATACAAAAATTAGCCAGGCTAAACAACAGAGTATGACTCCAGCTCAAAAAAAAAAAGTACATGCTTAGATCTCAAGGCTTCAAGATCTTTTCTTTGACAATAACTTCTTTTCCAGTCATCTTCCCATTCCTGCTTTCATTCACAGATTCACTGAAAAACCTATGGAGCACCCATGATGGTGTTCTCCCTCCCCACCTCTGGGCTTTCCTAAATGCTGAGTGACCTCCCGGCTTCTCTTTTTTTTTTTTTTGAGATGGAGTTTCACTCTTGTTGTCCAGGCTGGAGTGCAATGGTGCAATCTCCGTTCACTGCAACCCCACCTTCCGAGTTCAAGTGATTCTCCCGCCTTAGCCTCCCGAGTAGCTGGGATTACAGGCATGTGCCACCATGCCTGGCTAATTTTGTTTATTTTGTTTTTATTCTTGTAGAGACGGGGTTTCTCCATGTTGGTCAGGCTGGTCTTGAACTCCCGATCTCAGGTGATCCACCCGCCTCAGCCTCCTAAAGTGCTGGGATTACAGGCGTGAGCCACCATGCCCGGCTAGATGCTGAGACCTCCTGGCTTGTTTCAAAACTCCTACCAGAATTCAGTGTTGCTTGCCTTGGTCATTGATGGCAAACTCGGGGCAAGAGATCATGTCTCTGTTTCTGGCACTAAGCTCCAAACCTGGCATAGCATAGGTGCTCAGTAAATGTTTGCTGGATGAATAAAGGCTGCCCCAAAGGAGCCTAGCCCAGTAAGAGAAATACCGCCCACAATAGCCATGCTACCCGTTAGATTCTGACACTATACTTCGTCTTCCTCCACACCTCCTCGGTGTCCTCATTCCCTGGCTTGTTCATGTCTCCACCTGAGCTCCAGAGTTAGCTGTCACAATTGACTACAGCGCCAATTTCAGAATATTCAGGCCATTAGAGAAGCCCGTCAGTCAACTGGACTCATCACCGAAGTCTTCTTCCATCTCCCCTCAGAAGACTGTTTTTGGGGGTGAGGGCAATCATAGTTCTGGAAAGATGAAGAATTTGCTCCATGAAACTCCCCACTCTTTGTTTGGAGAGTGCTTCCCACGCACTCATTGCTTGGATATACTGTGATAAATTTACTTTCCTCATTTTCCACCAATGCCCCTTGTAAAAGGTGGAAAGATTAATACAATCTGAAGAGAAACCAGAGCATGCACACCCATGCCCATTGTAAACTCAATGATCTCAGTCTTCTAGCCCTCTCTTCTTCCTTTGCTTCACTTTGCTGTTACTTTTCCTCCTCCAAACAAGTTTCTACCCAAATCTTCTTCCTCATTCAGGAAAAGATCTTGCTCGATAATTTTGTCTTGTATCTTTCATCACCCCAGTTCTGTCTCCCTTCTCCTCTTTTATTTTTCAAGACCTTGTCTCAGGCTATTCTTTTAGAAATGGGTAGAAGACAGTGGCATGATCATAGCTCACTGCTGCCTTGAACTCCTGTGCACAAGCAGTCCTCCCACTTCAGCTTCCCCAGTAGCTAGGACTACAGGCACATGCCATCACCTTCATCTACTTTTGTTTACTTATTAACATAGAGACGGGGTCTTGTTATGTTGCCCAGTTGGTCTCAAACTTCTGGCCTCAAGTGATCCTCCCACCTCAACCTCCCGAATGGATGGGATTACAGACATGAGCCACTGCACTCAGCTCCTCTGAGGGTTGTTTGTTTGTAAATGCCTAGGTCTCTTCCACTATAGGAACATCTTCACTTGCCCTGGTAACTCCTTAACATGGAGTCCTCATTTTCTGTCTGCCTCTTCACCAACCATTCCTGGCACTACCACTTATTAGCTGTGTTACTTGGGGAAGTTACTTATCTTTCAGCACATGAGTCTTCTCACCTATAAAATATGACTGATGATCCCAGGTGTTAGATGCAATAGCGAAAATAGATGCTGGCTCCCTAGCTCACTGTCTGGGACTCCTGTGCTCAACAAATCGTTCCCCACCCCACTTTGTTCTTTAGCACCGAGGTGCAACTTCTGCTCTCTCCCCTTCTTCCAAATCAAACTATTCTTAATTACCAATAACCTTCTCTAACAGACCAATCAAAATGTCCTTTTCCGTAATATGTACTTGTTTGCCTCATTAAAGGTGTGGGGGATGATGCAGGGAATGGAATAGACAAGGACAGTACTAGTAGCAGAATTTCCCAATGTACATCTTTATGTCATTTTGACTTTTGAACCAAATACGTTTGTTTTTTTTGTTTTTTTCTTTTTCCTCTACTCATTCATCCTTCCTGGCTAAGTATTTAGCATTTTTGACAATTTCCCTCCTGTCTGCTTTGAAAACTAAACTGTACTTATTTTTCCCCCTTTCTGACTGCTTAGTCTTTTTTTGTTTTGTTTTGTTGTTTTGTTTTTGTTTTGTTTTTTGTTTTGAGACAGGGTCTTGCTGTGTCGCTCAGGCTGGAGTGCAGTGGCATGATCATGGCTCACTGCATCCTCAACCTCCTGGGCTCAAGCAATCCTCTTGTCTCAGCCTCCCAGGTACCTGAGACCATAGACACGCACCACCATGCCCAGCTATTTTTGGCAGACATAGGGTCTTGCTATGTTGCCCGGGCTGGTCTTGAACACCTGAGCTCAAGTGATCAGTCCACCTCAGCCACCCAAAGTGATGGGATTACAGGCGTGAGTCAATGCGCCCGGCCTCTTAGTTGCCTTTTGAAGAGGCTTCTCCTCTCACTCCTGGAAAAGAAGTAGGGGAAGTTTCCTCAAGATTTGATCCATTTGGGAGGCTGAGGTGGGTGGATGACTTGAGGTCAGGAGTTCAAAACCAGCCTGGCCAACATGGTGAAACCCCACCTCTACTAAAAAAAAAAAAAAAAAGGCCGGGCGCGGTGGCTCAAGCCTGTAATCCCAGCACTTTGGGAGGCCGAGACGGGCGGATCACGAGGTCAGGAGATCGAGACCATCCTGGCTAACACGGTGAAACCCCGTCTCTACTAAAAAATACAAAAAACTAGCCGGGCGAAGTGGCGGTTGCCTGTAGTCCCAGCTACTCGGGAGGCTGAGGCAGGAGAATGGCGTGAACCCGAGAGGAGGAGCTTGCAGTGAGCTGAGATCCGGCCACTGCACTCCAGCCTGGGTGACAGAGTGAGACTCCGTCTCAAAAAAAAAAAAAATTTTTTTTTGATTCACCTTTCCTCCCCTCGGACACCCCTTGCACATCTGCAAGACTTACCTTCTGAGTCCACAGGCTCTTCAAAGTTTTGACTCTTGATCTTTAAAGGCCGCTACATAGACACTTCAGCTGGTTTTCACTGTTACCTAAAGCAACATCTCTAAATAGAAATTTTGTTTCTTGAGCCCTAATTCAATGAACACATCTTCTGAGTGTTTTCTGCTTTTATTTCAAGCTTTTAAAAACCTAGTTTCTCGCCCAGGTGCAGTGGCTCACGCCTGTAATCCCAGCACTTTGGGAGGCTGAGGTGGGAGGATCCCTTGAGGCCAGGAGTTTAAGACCAGCCTTGGCAAGAAAGTGAGACCCCCATCTCCATAAAAATTTTCAAAATTCATCAGTTTTCTTTTTTTTTCTCTGAGACAGGGTCTTGCTCTGTCCCCTAGGCTGGAGTGCAGTGGCACAACCATGGCTCACTGCAGCCTTGATCTGGGTTCAAGGGATCCTCCCACCTCAGCCTCCCGAGTAGCTGAGCCTATAGGTGCGCACCACTACACCTGGCTACTTTTTCAGTTTTTTAGAGAGAGGGTCTCGCCGTGTTGCCAGACTGGTCTTGAACTCCTGGGTTCAAGCAGTCCTCCTGCCTCAGCCTCTCAAAGTGCTAGGATTTTAGGTGTGAGCCACTGTGCCACGCTTCATCAGGTTTATGCTTTGAAATGGATCATCCCTGCAATTACATATAGAATGTATTGGAGGTGGGGGTACTGGAGTGAACATCAATTGAGAAACCAGCCAGGCTAATACAGCGAACTAGTTAAGACCTAATGGTGTAGGTGATCTAGCTTGGACAACGGAAGTGGCCAAAGAAAGGAGGAAAAGAGATGAAGAGGTACAATCAACCCAGCTTGCTGAAGAATTAGTTAAGGAAGGAAAGGAAGCAGCAGAGTCCAAGAATCCTCCTAGGTTTTTAGGTTTTATTGTTGGGTGGATGGTGATGTCAGTTACCACAGGGTTGGGGGTGGGGCATGCAGGCAGGTCAAATTCTGTTTTGGATTTATTGAGTTTGCAGTATCATTAAGATAAGTGCTCCCAGCACTTTGGGAGGCTGAGGCAGGCGAATCATTTGAGGTCGGGCGTTCGAGACCAGCCTGGCAAAAATGGTGAAACTCCGTCTCTACTAATAATTCAGAAAAATAAGCCGGGCGTGGTGGTGGGCGCCTGTAATCCCAGCCACTGGGAGGTTGAGGCAGAATCACTTGAACCCGGGATGCGGAGGTTGCCGTGAGCTGAGATCGCGCCACTGCGCTCTAGCCTGGGCAATTGAGCGAGACTCCCGTCTCAAAAAGAAAAAAAAAAAGTACTTGGAAATGTTGAGTAGACAATTATATACACAGGTCTGGAGCTCAATGGTAAGGGCTGGATATGAATTTAGGAGTCATTCACATATAGATGGTTAAAGTCACAGAGGCTTCAGGCCCTGGAGCAGGTGAACCTACCCTTTCTGGTGCTTATATTCCAATACGGGAGATGGAAAATGAAGAAATAAGACAATTTTACAGAGTGGTTAAGTTTTATGAAGAAAATGTAGCAAGACGAACATAGAAACAGGGTGGGTCTGAGAGTTGTGACAACCATTTTTGGATAGGATAATCGGGCAAGGTCTCACATTTGGTCAGAGACCAGGCAAATACCCAGGGAAAAGGGCATTCCAAGCACAGGAAACAAGTGTTTACAGCCTTGAGGGGGCATGAGCTTGGTGTAACTAAGAAAAAGGAATGGGCTGGCATGATGGCTCATGACTGTAATCCAGCACTTGGGGGAGGCCAAAGTGGGAGGATCGCTGGAGGCCAGGAGTTTGAGACCAGCCTGGGCAAAACTGCAAGACCCTGTCTCTACAAAAAATAAAATAAAAATTTAATTAGCTGGTCATGGTGGTGCACGCCTGTAGTCCCAGCTACTTGGGAGGCTGGGACAGGAGGATCACTTGAGTCCAGGACTTGGGGGCTGCTATGAGCTATGATTGTGCCACTGCAGTCCAGCCTGGACAACAGAGTAAGACCCTAGTATACAACAAACAAAGGAGGGCCTGGGTTTGAGCACTGATGCAACCCAACATTTCCTGGCTAGGTAAGAGGATGAAAGCGTGAGAGATACAGGAGACAGAGGAACACATCAGAACACAGAAGGAAATCTAGGATTTGTGGTCTTAAAAGGCAAATGGTCATGTCCACTGGACTTAGGGACTTGTTAGTGACTTTCAAGAAAGCTCTTTTAGTGAAATGATAGGTGCAGAAATCAGATTGGAAGACTGTAAGGGGAAGCGAGAACATTTCTGGAGAGTAAAACTGTGGCAGCAGTTGGCAAGGCAGCAGCTGGAATATGAGCTTTATTATGGGATGGACTTGAGCATGTGGAGGGAGTGAGGGCCCCAGTGAACACATGGAGACAGAATGGGTAAAGGAGGTAAAAGTTACCAGAAGGCAAGAAAGGAAGGATCCTGAGCAATGGAGAAGGAACCAGAATAAGAAGGGAGACAGACCTCTCTCATAGTTGGGAAGCAGGAATTTGAGGGCTTTTTTCTGGTAACTAATTTTATCTGTGTACTAGTAGGCAAAGTCCTCAGTTGAGGGAGAAAGGGGGTTCAGATTTGAAATCAGAAAAGGTCTTAAATTGGGAAGGGTAGCTGCACATGGTGGCTCACTTTTGTAATCCCAGCACTTTGGGAGGCTGAGGCAGGAGGATAAAGCCAGCCTGGGCAACACGGTGAGACCTCATCTCTACAAAAAACTAGCCAGGTGTGGTGGCACACACCTGTAATCCTAGTGACTCCAGGGGTTGAGGCAGGAGGATCACGTGAACCCAGAAGGTCGAGGTTACAGTGAACTGTGATCACACCACTACACTCTAGCCTGGGCAACACAGACCTTGCCTCTAAAACAAACAACGTAATTGGGAAAGAAGTGGTAGAGTGAGCTGATCAGAGGAACGCAGGAAGCCTGCTGGACAGTGTCAAGGTCTCACTGGGGGGTAGGTTACAGTGGATTTACGGGAGTCTTCATATGCCCTGTAGTGACTTTTTTTTTATGCTGGGCTGCTTTTGGGTGCTGGGGGACAAAGTGGGAATGTGGTCAGATAGGTGTCAAGAAAACAGAGCGGCAGGTAAAGCATGGGTATTAGCAAGCGTGTTACTGAAATTACAGGCTACAGAATCTAAACCGGATTAGGTGGGTATGGTTGATGAAGTCAACAGAGCCAGAGGAGTGGGAGCCAGTTGGGAGGAGAGGAGGTCATGGTCCAGGATGCTGAAATTAGTGACTCTGGAGGAGAGCAATTTTGGGTGAGCATGGGTATGTGTGGCTGGGGTGGGCTTCAGGAAGGGCTGAGAAGCCCAGGTCATAGGTGGATTTTCCATGTGGACACTAAAGTCTCCCAAGATGATGGAAGGACACATCTGTGGTGAGGAAAACTGGGTCAGATGCTAAAGTCTTAACAATCACCTTTAATTCTACAATATATTACTCCTTAGCCATTTATACATTTTTAAAATAATTCAAATTTAAAACAAAGCCTTTGGTCACAAAGGTCTGTATAGTCTCTGCAATGATTTCAGTAAGAGCACCTACCTGTGACAGGCAGGCCCTCCATGTTTTTGAACAGCTGGTGCGTCTCTTCTTACCCGTTTTTCAAGGTTTACTTCTTTTGTGATGACAGACGGGATGGCACATGGCCTACCACTTTGTACAACAGGCCTTCTTTAAGACCTTGTCTCAGAATCCAGGTATTTTTCAGCAGAGGCATTTGGGCATAACTTTTTTTTTTTTTTTTAAGACGGAGTCTCGCTTTGTCACGCAGGCTGAAGTGCAATGGCGCGATCTCGGCTAACTGCAATCTCCGCCTCCTGGGTTCAAGTGATTCTCCTGTCTCAGGCTCCCAAGTATCTGGGATTACAGGCATGCACCACCACACTTGGCTAATTTTTGTATTTTTAGTAGAGACAAGGTTTCACCATGTTGGCCTAGCTGGTCTCGAACTCTGGAACTCCAGTGATCTGCCCACCTTGGCCTCCCAAAATACTGGGATTACAAGCATGAGCCACTGCACCCAGCCTTGGTATAACTTTTGATTCCAATCTGGTTTCCTATTTTGGTTTCACCCGTGACAGTGTGTTTCAGTGAACAGAATGCATAGACATCACATGCTTAGAATAGTGCTCGGCTTATAGTAAGCACCCAATCAGTGTAACCTTCTATTGGCTAATTAAATTATTCTGAGCCAGCTGGGCACGGTGGCTCATGCCTGTAATCCCAGCACTCTGGGAGGCTGAGGCAGGTGGATCACCTGAGGTCAGGAGTTCGAAACCAGCCCGGCCAACATGGTGAAACCCCGTCTCTACTAAACACACAAAAATTAGCTGAGTGTGGTGGCGTGTGTCTGTAGTCCCAGCTACTCAGGAAGCTGAGGCAGGAGAATCGCTTGAACCCGGGAGACAGAGGTTGTGGTGAGCTGAGATCACGCCACTGCACTCTAGCCTGGGCGACAGTGAGACTCCGTCTCAAAAATAAATAAATAAATAAAAATAAAAATAAAAAATTCTGAGCTTCCTAATGATTTTTCTCACAGCATTCTGAGAATAAAATCAGATACAAAAGTACCTGGAAATGAGGAAATATTAGTTCCTGTCCATTCTTCCTCTTTACCATTCTAGAGGTGTTTCACAATTACATATCTAACAAGTCTCTGTTTTAACAGCTAACCATAAATACATCGGAGATGGGGAAAATCTAGCCCAATGGTTACGGTTATGCTCCTCAGCAGTGTTGCAGCACCCGAAGCAGGGCAGAGGAGCACTCAGCGTGGCATTTTCTGGACAAAGCTAACTCGCTGGTTATCATCCTCGGGCACCGCAGCAGTGGGAAGCAGCAGAACTCTAGGCGGGCATCTTCTCTCTTCTCATGTTCTCATTCCAAATGCAAATTAGGATTAAACGAGACAACAGCCAAAGGTAGAAGGAGAACATCAATTTCTCTTAGAGAATTTGAACCCTGCACTGTGGCAGACCGTGTTCAGCACTGGGGCAGGCGGTGAGTAGCACAAACCAACCAGCCAACCCAACAATCCTAACAAAAACATGACAAGATAGACAAAAGTTGCGGCCCAAATTCAAATGTTGAATTTCTGACAGCTTTTACATGTGGAGCAGGGAAAGAAGAGTAAGAAAAAATATATAAACATTCAACAAAGGAACAAATTAAACTGGCAGAATAAAACAGGAAACCACAATAGTAAATGCTTAGCAGCCAAACACATTTATTAGTCTTTTTTCTTTTTTTTTTTCCAGGAACCCAAAAATATTTTGTAGTTATAATGTAAGCAACTGAGTTGCACATAATACAATCATATCTTTCCAAAATAAAATAAAATAAAAAAACTAAACAAAAACAAAAATAAGCTGTTTAAAAGCCCAAAAAAACCCTTCAGAAAACTCTTATATATGCATTACATCATCTCTCAGTTTTAATGAAATGACGACGACTTAATTCCTTATTACTCAACCTGTCACAATCCAATAAAACACCACCCTTTAGTTTTTTTTGTTTGTTTTTGATAATTTTTTTTTTTTTTGAAATCCAGCATGAGAAATACAGTACCTGCTATGGCAAAAAATACACATAAAATGCAACTTTTCAGCTTATTTGTACATTAGTAGAGTTTAACATTTTATTGTTTGTCTTTTTTTAAGTGAACCAGTGATTTTAAGTACCACTATACTAAAAAGGAAAATAAAATATAGAAAAGGGGGCCCAGCCTGCCATGCAAGTGCACCTCTAAAGTGCCTAGTTTCTGTGTCCATGTAAAACCAGTAATATGAGGAGCAATTTCAACATATGGGAGTTTGATTAAACCTCTATGTTAAAAAAAAAAAAAAAAAGACAATGCCACATCCTCCCTTTTCTCCCCCCAGGCGTCCTTAAATCCCATCATCTACTTTCTCTATTGCCCATCAAAGAGAGAAAAGAAAGCCACCAAAATAATATCGTAAAAGCAACTTCAAGTATAAGAGAAAAAAAAAAAACACTTAAAGGTAACTTGCAGAGAGCATCAATATGTGCAGCTGATTAGTCATTTTTACAGGTTTTGTTTCTGCTGACAGTGTCTCAGATGAGAGGATTTTTGCTGTACCTTCCTGTTACCTGTTTGTGTGCAAAGTTGGAAAGCTGCCTTTTTAAAAATCCAGCCTCTTTTTGATGCCCTTTTCTGCACCTTCTGTCTAAAGGGGGCAAACAGAGACGTGGAGGGAGGAGGAGAGAAGGAAGGAAGCCACAAGTCACAAATAATTAAAATGGTACTTCTCTACCTATCCTCCTCTGCTAGGCCCCCCAGGTCCTCCTCTGTGAAGTGACTCCCATTATTCACTGTTTCCTGATTTGGTAGGATGTATTTTACTATGTAAACATAGCCCCCTAGGATTATGGAACCCAAAGCAGCATTTATATCTCCATCTAAATGGAGACAGATAAAATAGTCCAGAAACCTCTCCTCAGGTTGCTTTTGTCGTCTGTTTTTTGGTTACGCAAAACAGGGATGAGGTGGGTGGCGGGGTGGGCATAGAATGTGAAGTTATAAGCACATAGTGGAGAGTTAGGAGTGGGAACAGTTGAGCTGTTGTATCTGCTTTTTATTTTTTTCCTCCCAGAAGGGTTTTTTGTTTTTTTAAAACCTGTTAAAAATGTTCCTGCACCTTAAGTCATACTGAGATTAAGGCCAAGGGTGCAGAATCTTGTGCACGTGTCTCTTTGAGCACATTCACGGTGCATGCACCATTTTTGATGTCTTCTGTGAGATCACTGCATACACTTTGGTCACTGGTGTGTGCAAAGGGTGGTGGTGGGGGGAGTGTCCCAGGAAAGAAGTGCAGAGATCAGCAAAGCCCTTTGGGAGCATTGTATAAGAGATATAAGGGCAGGCAGAACCCATGAGGGATCAGAGACTGATAGAAAAAGGGCCTCCAGATAAACAAAATAAATACAATTCCAAGGTCAACAGTGCCCAAATCAGAAGGTGGGTGGATAATATGCATGCACTTATAATCAAGCTTCTTCCTTCAAAGGAAGTCGTCACTATACAAGATCAGTGAGATCCAACTGAAAAGGACTTCTTGACTAGTAAAGGGTTTATCTTAAAGATGGGGGCGAAGCGGGTGTCTGCGAAGAAGCAATTCAAAATGATCCATTCCAACCCTGCTTCATGGGTGCCCAAATCTAGGCAAGCAATAGCTGATAGATCCACATGAGCAGCATTTGTTAAAAGCATTTCCCTCTACTTAATGTCAGCTTCAAGCTCATGGAGGGGCTAATGGAAGAGCTGAGGATGCACATGGCTTTCAGGGTGGTTTGCACATCTCCTTACACAAGTTTCCTCCCAAGTAAGAAATCGGTACATTTCCAGAGCGTCACAAAGCGACAAGGCTACGGATTCTACAGCGCAAACCAAAATGCCAGGGACTACATCCCTTTGTGAACTACAAAATGATACTGAGTTACTCAAGGGGTGTATATGTGTGTGTCTGAATCAAGAAAGGTTGAGAGCTCCGGGTATTGTGTGGAGAACATTCTGGAGTCCCTCCAGGGGATGGATCTTCTGGAAGAGAGAAATTCAGACACTTCTCACCCTGGCACTAGATTGCTGGAAGAGATGGCAGCTATTTAAGACAGGGGTTTGTGTGTGTGTGTGTTTTGTTTTTTAATTTTTTTTGAGTTGAAGTCTCGCTCTGTTGCCCACACTGGAGTGCAGTGGCGCAATCTTGGCTCACCACAACCTCCGTCTCCCGGGTTCGAGCAATTCTTCTGCCTTAGCCTCCCGAGCAGCTGGGACCACAGGCGCGCGCCACTGCGTCCGGCTGATTTTTTGTATTTTTAGTAGAGACGGGGTTTCACCATATTGGCCAGGCTGGTGTTAAACTCCTGACCTCAGGTGATCCGCCCACCTCAGCCTCCTAAAGTGCTGGGATTACAGGTGTGAGCCACCGTGCCCAGTCAAGACAGGGTTTACATACTGGTCTGCTGTCACTGCGTGGGAAGCAATGGAGAGAACACCCCTCCACCACAAATGCAAACCCGCTCCCCCAACCTGCTCTGCTCTTTCTTCTTAAACATGAAAGAGTAAGATCTGAAACTTCTGATGGCTTAAAAACAAAAACCAAAAACACAAAAGAAGAAAACATATTTTAGGGTTATTCTCACAGCAAAGAAAACGTTTTTTAAAGTTATCCTGCTATTTACATGTTCATATTTTAAAAAGGATAATCCACTGATGTCAGAAAGGAGAGAGGAGTTAAGGGTTTACATTGCAGGGGGAAATGTACCTCGAGGTATTATTTTGTGTGAGACAGTTGAAACGTCAGGATTTTATTTTTTTGTTGTTTTTTTTGTTTAAAGGCAATCTAACAGATTGGAACCCTGATAAGATCATGCCTGTGCAGCCCTGCACAGGCACGAGGAGACTGTGATCAAGTCTGTTACTCGTTACAGTACTGTGAACGTCAACAACAAGAATTGCTGCATGGAAAACACTGAATATAGGCAGAACAATCTCTCGCTTACGATACTGTGTGTTGCAAATGACGCCTAGACCAGAGCAATGCAGGCGCTATGATTTATCACAGGCAAGATCAACAAAGGAATTGTTAGGACAAAGAAGAGGCTGCATGCAGACCTCCCCTGTCAAAACACCTCGCAGCTCACTGGCTTCACACAGCCTGCCAAACGCAAGGGAGGCAGAGAGAGGGATGGTGAGTAGGGAAGGTAAAACTTTTTTGCCTGCCAAGAAACAGCCCTCTTCCCCACAAAGCAGGACAGTTCCTTATAACTCAGAGTCAGTTCACTTAAACATGATTAAAAAGAAAGAAAGAAATATGAAAAAGGAGAGAGGAGGCGGAGTTTTTCAAAACTGACCTAAAGATTAACTTTCAGGTCAGCACGCGTGAGGCGTGGTTTCCTGAGCTTGAAGGGCTCTGGATTCAGGAAAGGATGAGTACTTTTTCCAGAGAACACTGGAGCCTGTGGAGTTCCATTGCTACACTGGATTAACGCTGCACAGCTAGGATCAAGAATCCTGAACCACACTGGTTGACAGGAACTGCCGGCCCCTGGAATTTACCCGGCCATCAGACCTGCCAGCAACAGTGGCAAGAGGACTCAGAGGTCTGTCTCACTGTGCTGACCTTACCACATCGTCTCTCACTCCCCTTCCCCTCCAGGACATGGGGACACCATGGACACAGAAACTGGAGAACAAGGATGCAAAGCTACTCCCGTCCCCTTTCTGCCCTCTCTTCCCCCCACCCTTTGCAGAATGCATAGTTACAATTCACCTTACAACATAAAGAAGCGACGATGACCACATGTGGGACTTTTTTTTTTTTTTGAAAAAAGAAAAAAAATCCAACCTCTTCTTAAATTCAGTATCAAAATTCACATTTGCATAATAATACATTTCAAGGCCATGAGAGAGGAATGAGAGCAAAGCGCAGAACCAGCATCTCTCCTCCCTGTGTCTTCCTGAATGAAGCTGAAGGAATCGAGCGGGAGGGACTGTTTTCCTCTTTGGGGGAGCTCTGAGGAATCATGGAAATGGCCCTTAGCATTTGCTTGGTATTTCTTTAGAAGATAGGAGTGGGGAGAAGAGGTGAAATTGTTTAAAACATAAAAACAAATAGAGACATTGCAGATTTCTGTGTTCAACTATAATAGCTCTGAAGAAATAAAATATGATTTCAGATTTTTCTCTTTTCTTTCTCAAACACTTCAATCTTAATCTTCAAAACCCCTTTTCCTTGTGTGTAATACCCTGTTTGCATCAACAGCAACGTGATGTGACGCCCATGTGGGAATATAACGGCCGCCTCAGGACAAGACTCAAAGGGTAAAAGTGTGCTGCCCGCTCTGCACACGGCAGAAGCTGGAAAACGCCTTGTTTACATGCGTGAATGTGTCACAAGTATCACCATATTCCAATTCTCCAGTGCTTACAGAAAAACAGAAAATGAAACAGCCACAGCCACATGAGCACAAACATACACACAGAGAAAACCAGGGAATGCAGATGTGTAAACCTGCGCTCTTGGACGAACCTGGGTCTGCGTCGCCTGGGTACCTTCCCCTAACTGTCTCCTCTCCCAAGTCCCAGAATCTCTTCCACTCAGCTCTACACTGTGCAATATTGATGCTAATGAAATCTCAACAGCTGCCCCTGGGACTTCCAGGAGGAACTCTGACTTCCCTAAAGACTTAAGCTGACCGTCTTTCTGTTTGTATCCAATGGATAGCCTCTTCCTAGAACAGACGGTCTCTGTACTCACAAAGGCACATTCAGAAATACTATACTTAATTCCTTAGACAAAATTTAAAAAGGGGGGTGGATGATGTTTTAAACACATTTATTCTAAATTATCCCAAAATTTCTGGCAAGAAGTGTTATGCTAAAATGCATCACTTGGTGAGAAACTCTACCTTTAAAAGGTATGTAACTTCTTAAAGGGATTCAAAGGTTTTTGTTTTGCCTAAATACCCACCTTTCCCATTTTTGGCGAACACACATAGGATGTACTGTCCTCCTCTCTGTAAAGCTCTTCTGTAGGGCTAGTCCTGGCAATAAGGCCACTCCACTTTGCCTCCAGTCAACTTTTACACCCACCCCTCCGGGAGTTGTACACACCTTTCAGTAGCCTAAGGGGAAGGAACACCAGATTCCGGAGGGCAGAGGGTGGGAGGGAAGGAAAAGCACTTCCTTTCACAGCTCTGCTGCAGCAGCACCATGAGCCACCTCGACAGCTCTCTTTTGCTGCTTACTGTGAGCAGTGAAGAGGAATTTCCCTTTTTGGAAAACAAACAAACAAACAAAACCACCATCCCAACTTATTGATATTGGCTAGAAATGGGTCAATTATAACTGGGAATTTATTTCCAAAGCAATAATTTATAGTTTGAATATGAAGCTGAGGCACAGAGTGCTTTAAACGAACACTATTTATTCTTTATGTAAAACAGAATACTTCTTGCCTAGTTATCTGATCTTTCCCCTCCCATGAACAAAACAAGCGTTGGCCACAGTGAAGAACTGAAGACTGAGCTTTTTGCAAAGACCCTTTGGCCAAGGTAGTACCATTTTTCCTGGCCATGGACAGTTTCTCGTTAAAAACAAATTCAGGTATATAGTTAACTGAAAAGGGAACAATTTAAATTCGGTGAGGCAAACACTGGCAGTTACTGCAACTTTCGTTACTTTTTTGGGTGGCGGTAGGAGGTTATGACAAGAGACTGACAGCTTAAAAATGACTCAAATGTTAGGGGTACGCTACAATCACTCGGGATCTAGTCCTGGTGGCCACACGCGTGAGGGCAGTGTGGGTGCTGAGCTGCTGGAGTAGCTCTCCACTCCCCGGACCAGTGTCCCCCCTTTACCACCTTGTAGATGTTCACCGCCTCTTTCTTCAGAGGCATGGGGTGGGGGAGGTATGGTGAGCAGGTTAGGGAGGGTCGAGGTCGAATTTTTATTAAGTTATTACTATGTTCATAGATTCTTGGAACTGGTAATTATTTCAAATCTAAAGAATGTGATATTACCACCCCCTTTGTCAAATTTAAGATCGAGAAAAAAAACCAAAACAAAACACTATCACTGACAAATAGGGACCATTTCTGAAAATACACATACCTTTGGTGCTGGCCATAAACCCACAGACTGTTATCACAGGGTGTGCACAAACTCTGGAAAATCTAGATAATATTGTTTTCTTACAGAATGATGTCCTCAACAGCATTATGTATATCTGTGTGTTCCTTGACTGTACAGACTCCCTGTACTAGCAGATAAAGTAAAGGGGGTATGGTGTGCTGTGCAGCAGGGGTTGTGGGTTCCCTATTTTCTCAATGACCATGAGGTCTGAAGACTGACAATTCATTGTATACACACAGGCTACAATATTTTCATCCGCATTATCACGTGGCTTTAGTTGTCCACTCACAGGAGGAAAAACACAATTAAAGAACCAGGCTTTTTTTTTTTTTTTTTTTTTTTTTTGCAGTAACACTAAGAAGTGTAGTTAATGCATACACATGAAGTGTGACAAAACTTGGCAAAAACACTGGAGAGGAAAGTTTGATTTTTTTAACCAGCTAAAAATGTATCTCACTCCTAAAGATCTTATAGATACTTACAAACAAAAACCTCAAATCTAGAACAATAACCTATAAAGCTTTAAATGTTGAATTTTAATTCTGAGGATGGGGAAAAAAGGGATAGTTTCTACATAAAGACTCAATTGTTCCCTAATCTTAGAGATGGCTATTACAGCCAAGTCTGCGGAAAACATCCTGTTTACTCTGCAGGGAAAACAGGCTTGGCATAAGCATTTTGCTCAGCATGCAGACATTTTCATTCTGTTTTAGAGAAGAGTCAAGATGGCAGAATATAAAAAATGAAATTAAAAAGTACACAGCATCTGAGGTCGAAATGGAATCCGGCTGTTAACCCTACAAAAATCACACCCCTCTCCAAAAAAAAAGTGGTAAAAATGAGAGAATATTTGCAAAAAGTTAACAGCCCATGAACTTCTAGTTTCTGCGAGATATATGTATTAATAAAGGTGCTTCCAAATTCTCAGGCAGGAGTTTTATCTTTTCCTTCCTCTTTCCTCTTACATACCTTACATATCATGTTCAACACAAAGAAGTTTGGAAGAACTGATTGCTAACTTATGCTACATTCATGTCAGAAGAGGTGGGAAAATTCTTAGAACAGGAGCCATATTCATAGAAAATCAAGTTGCTATAAATAAAACTAACTGGCAATAAATGGATAACGATTTATTGGGGGGACACTGATTAAATAATTTGGTTTGGAACCTTAACTTGCAACACTAAGTTAACTCCTATGAATGCTGTAAATGAAACATGTCCAGGTTTGGGGACTGAGGGATCAGAGATGTTACATGAACCATCCATTTCTTCACAGTGTCTCAGAGATCTGAACTTTTTTAAACACTTAAAGTTTAAGTCACGGCGCTGGATCTAATTGCCGGCAGAGGTCCTCTATGTGATGTGAGACACCCCTTTCCCTATTAGTGCTTCTTTTCTTTTGGCTACTCATGTGGTAAGTAGAAACCAAGTTGGTGATGTTCAAGAGATGTACCCACCTCTAAGCCACTAGTAATCAAGTGTTTTAAAAAGAAGTAACTAGTAAAAAAAAAAAAAAGGGAAAGCTCAAATTAACGTAATCAAAATGTTTTTAAAATAAATCAGAGGTGACCAGCAAGCCTGTATCTATGCCAGAGTGTGGTGGAAGAGAAGGCACTCTCACTGAATTTTAGAAGTATACTGAAGTCACCTAACCTCTTAGTAGACATGGCTCTTGCCCAAGAATACCACGGAAAGAGCTCTTCTCTTCCATGACATCCTCACCATATCCTGTTCTTAGGTCACTGCCAACCAATAAAGCAAAGCTCCCAGCAAGTTGACAAGAAGAAGGGGGAGGTCTGGGGGAAAAGGGGAGGAGACAAAGGACAAGAGCAGAACAACAGGAACCCCTTTCTATTGGCCCAGCACAAAGAGACTTTCCAAATCATGGCAGATGTCACAATTACACACCTGGAGGAGTCAATGCACAGTAATGGAGGGCACATGACACAGGGAGGAACTTGGCATTCTACGTTTTTGAGACATAAGCATATTAACTTGCTTGACGTTTGTTTGTTTATTTTAAATTTAGCCCACTGCCTTTGGGGCCTGTCCAGAACCACTCCAATTTCCTTTATGGGCGAGTATCTTACATCTGTGGAGTGACCGGACCACACGCACACACGTGTGCGTCCCCCTTGCTCAGGATGTCTGGGTGTATGTACGAAGGCACTAAAGCGGTTTTAGAGAAATTGCAGGCAGCAACCCCACCCACTCCCTTTACCTGTCGAGCTGGAGTTTCTTTCCCACTGGGAAGCTTAATGTTGTTTAAAAGAAGCTGTGGTCATGCTTGGGAATTCTGACCCCTGGCCCCAGGAGGGAATACAAAATAATTCAACATCACCAAAAACTGAAAGGAAACACTCCACATCGCCGGCTAAGGGATGGGGATAATTAAGCAGCAGATCTTCGAAACAGCAATTAAAACGAGCACAACAGTAGCTGGGAGCTAAAAAAGTAAAATCACTTGTTCCTTATTAGATTCTTCTATATTTTCTCCTCCTTCCAAAACAAACGGAGGTAAGACAGACATTCTTCATTAATAGGACAGTCCATAGATAATTTTCCTCTAGTAATGCCTATATTTAAAATTTGTTCCAAAAATTATTAACCTATATTTCCTAACTCTTTACATAGATTCTCAGCAATCCAACTGTACTATTTTACAGATTAGAGTTACTTTTTTTTTTTTTTTTAAGCTGTTGTTTCTTCCTTCCTTCCTTTCTTTTGTTGCTGGGGTTGTGGGGACAGGGAGAAGGGCTCCTTTAAAAAAATAAAAACTACTAGGGGAGATTTCAGTTCAGTCTCAAATGGAAAGGAACAAAGTGATGGCATTCTCATCTATATACACCAAACACTCTCCCATTAAACTACACACAATTTCAAAAGAATCCATGATCGAGCTCTTACAAAGCTTAATCCTTCTCCCATATTTTTAAGATAATGAATTTACCTGTTGCTGCTAAATTGATAATTTTTAAAAAATATTTCTATGTGTTTTAAAATGTATGATCCCCAGTATGACAATAATGTTTGGAGACTTTTCTTTTTACATTTTTTTTAAGTAAAAATTGTTTAAACTTTCTGAAGTTTCAGGAACTTGTAAAAGTTTATTAACAGGAAAGAAACAGCCATCTCTCTAGGATAAGATACGGTTAAATAAACCATCTTCAAAAAACTGGCTTCCTACCCTAGAATTCCTGAGAATGCTTGCAAATTTTAAAGCAGGAAAACAAATGTTAAAAACAGAAACAAAAAACACTGTTAAATGCTCCCAGAGTTAGTCTTCATCTAAAATATATATTTATATGTATATATATACGCACTTTTTGGTCTTTTTTTTTTTAAAGTTTTTAGTTTTTTTTCCCTTTAAGCTTATGATGGAAGAACGTTTTAGCTTCTCATGTTTATTTTTACATATTTCAAATCCCTCATTATGTCTTGTAAACAAGAGGGGCTCTAGCACCCGGCTTTCACCGTAGTATCATAAGGAACTCAACTAACCCATAGTGCAGGTCAAGGAACCAACAGGCAGGAGGAGAGGAGGGTGGGGCAGGACACAGCAGTGAACCAAGAGCGGCAGTGGACAGGGTCACCACTGGCTCGCAGGAGCCTTGGGATATGCTCCTGGTCCAGGGATGCTAAGATTTAGCCTTCTCTAGATGTCTGAATACAAGCTGCTCTTCACCCGGTGGTCACCACACGACAGCACTTTGCTCCACACAGAGAGCAGTCAGTGGGGTTGCTGGAAGGACAGCTTTTGTATGGGGAACAGCAGTGGAAGGGGCACAGTGGTGATTCAAATTGGAGAGCAGGAAGAGGGCACGCTCAAGGCACCCAGTGGGGCCAGGTCAATGCTGCAGACGCCAAGTGTGACCACCCACCCACAGAGGGCTGGCTCATGCAGGCTTGTACACATGAACACTCACTTGAGTCATGCCTGTCAATCTCTTTTGAGGCTAGGTTTATAATCAACAGGGTAAGCCAGAAGGGCTACAGAACTTCCCATTCTTTGTCTCACAAAACCACTGAAATGCAAATAACTTGTTTTAGGCTTTTCCTATACACACCCACCCACCCACCTACACACAGACACAAGCTAAAAGTCAAATACATTAGGCATTGTTGTATTGTATCCTTCACTGAAGACGCTAAAGAAAGAAAAACTCCCTTGTCCTCAATAGCAGCAAGTTACAGAGGACAGTAGAGGTCTGCTCCCACCAAGGGTTGGAATGGGCAGGTATTTGCTGGTACAAAATGTCGGCACTTTATGTTAAACAGTATAATGCAGACTGGGATGTCCACACGAGTGCTAGCACGTCACCGGCATCCATCCCCCCCCACCCTATCTGGTTTTTCCCCCCCTTCAGGTCTATAATTCTCTTCACAATAAGCAGTTTGATACATTTTGATTCCAACATAAGTACATACATGTTGGTGATAACTGTAGATTAAACGTTGCCCCCTGTTCGGCCCAGAGTACTACTACATTGATGCTTAAAAAAAAAAAAAAAAGTATTTAAATACCGAAATAAAAAAAGCAAAATTACAAGGTGGGGGGAAGAGGTCAAAACCAAAAAAAGGTGCAATACTTAAAAGTCTTTGCTAAGTTATACCTGCCTAAGCAAAACCACATACACAGGAAATACACAACACAGAGAAACGAAAGGAAACGCTTGAAGTACACACTGGTTTAAGAACATTCGTTAAGTAAACGTTTCTGTCAGTGATGGCCTGGTGCTGTAACGCGCCGCGGCCTGGCACAGGTAACGCTCGGCGAGAGAGGAGCAGAGGGAGTAGCTGCAGATGCTTTCAGGAGGCTGCTCACCACTTATTCTTTTCTTTTTTCATAAAATGAAAAAGAGGACCAACCAATAGAAATATGTAACTCAACTTCACCTAATTTTTTAAAGAATTTCTCAAACCTGATCATAAGGAAAGAGGGAACAAAGTTTTTCTGTTTTTGAGACATCCCATAATCAAAAGCTATCTTCCGTTCCCGTTTCAAACTAACGAAAAGGCCTGCATGAAACTTAACAGATACTCAGATGTGCCTGCTGGCCATTCACTTTGGAAAAAAAACAGAAATAAACACACAGCTGCTCCGAGACGTACCTCCTGCTCTAGTTTTTTGGACTTGGCAGTGTTCCACTCTACTGCTAGGTCAAAAGAACAGCCAGAGAAACCCCACATTCAGGCTAAGTTGCAAATGGGAAGGAGCTCCCTGCTTTCATCATTAAAAAGCACTCTGTTCATCTTAATGCAGCCCAATGGAGTTGCTTTAGTAGCAGTGGCTCTCTGGGACTGTGTGTTCTCAGAGTTAAAAAAATAAAATAAAAAGCAGATGGCCGGCCAGCCAGCCTGCAGACTGTCAGCGATGCAGCTTTCTGAGAAGTCAGGGTGGGGCAGGGAGAGAAGGGAAGAACACAGGCACACACACAGAGACAGAGAAGGATGCACGCGAATGCACATGAACACACGTGCACACACACACCAGAACGAGCATGCCTGGGCAGTTACATGTGCCAGAACACACTGGTATTTATCAACCAGCCAATCACAAATTTTTTCCTTTTTTTTTTTAGGTTTTCTGTGTTTTTGTTTTTAAAGTGAGGCTCCGTCAAGTCTTCCCTCCCCCCTCCCCCAACAATTCTTTTGAATTTCCCTCCCTCCCAAACATGGTAGACCTAAGGACGGAAACACACCCAGTGCAAACAAAGTTAAAAAGCTATTTTTTTTTCAGTATATATGTTTCTTAGCAACAACTTCCATATAACATGAAAAAAGTGAAAAACTAGAAACTAATTTTTTTAATGTTTTTGTGTTTAAATTTAAATGGTATGTGTACTTGCTTCACATTGTCTTTCTAGGTTGGCGTTCATGATTCAAGTATTTCAAGAGTGATATGTTCTCTTTTTGGATTCATATTCCAAACGAAAAAACTGAAGTTATAAGGGAGGCAACTATGTGCTCAGACAGTCTGTCAATGACCCACCTTTTTTTCTCTCCGTTTTCTTTTTTCCTTTTAAAAATGTATTTATTGCAAGTTGAAAAAAAAAACGAAAAGGTCAAGTTAGTGCTGCTGCTGTTCCAAAAAAGGTCACGAGGTCAGAGTTGAAAGTTCTAAGTTCAGATTGAATCCGACCCTCCTCCCAGAAGGTCACCAGGTAGTAAAGGAGCAGGGCTGCCCATCCTATGGGGATCTTCCACCGTTGGGACTCCCCATAAGCTAGAAGAATAGTTTGGGGGCCCCCACAATGAAGCGCCAGCAAGATCGGCCCCGCTGCTGCCACCAGCGCTGCTGCTCCACTGCCCGAGCCCAGTGGACCCACCGAAAAGATTCAGAGCAGGTCCCACGGGATCTGACTGGTTCTGGCCGGTCTCCAGCGACTGCCACCCCGCGGCTGGCGCACTCGGGGTTGCTGCAGGTGTAGGGGGCTGAGCTTGTGCCAGAAAGCGGCTGACTTCATCATCAGTGGCAAACTCAGCAAGGATGGTAGTGTTTCCCAACACACACCTGGAAGAAGGGAGGGAGAGAGAGCTACGGATCTGAGGAAAATCCTAAAGCACATGGAGGGAGCAACTGCCCAGTCCTTGACATTCAATGTGTGGTCCTTTGACTAGAAGCTGCCATATCCATGAATGCTTTTTAGAATGCAGAGTCCAAGCTCCAATCAAGGCCTCTGGGTCCAGAACCTGTATTTCAACCAGACTGCCAGGTAATTGGGAAGTAATGATGTAAAGCAACAAGGCATCACCAAAGCTCAGGATAACCAAGGACTACTAAAGAATATTATATTCTGATATTTCTTGATGTATGGAATGTATATATTCTAGACAACTTAGCTATCAAGAAAAACGTGGTGTCTGTGGGGCACTAAGAGGGATCACTGAACTGGCAGAGGGCTCTGATACTGTAATGGTAGATACCTGTCATTATACATTTGTCCAAAACCACATACTGTACAAGGCCGAGAGTGAACTCTAATGTAAACCACAGACTTTTGGTGATAAGGAGGGGTTCAGCAATCTTGACAAATGCACCACTCTGGTGGAGGATGTTGATAATGGTGGAGGCTATTCTTGTGTGGCAGCAGGAGATATGAGACAAATCTTTCTATTTTCCCCTCAATTTGGCTGTGATCCTAAAACTGCTCTAAAACAAAATAAATAAAGCCTTAGATAAAAAGGAAAGAAAAATATGGTCTCTCTCTTCCCCCACGTGAGTTACAAGGCAAAAGATCAAACCCAAAGCATCAAAGCAACCTGGCTTCAGCCCCTGGGAGTGCTGCTCTTTCTCAGGGGCTCCTCACTGCCTGAGCCTCCTCATCCCTGGCTTGCAGTGTGTCCGGCTTTCTGCCATGGCATCTGCAGCCAAGGGCAGTCAGCTCTTCTCCATCTACCAGTTTGACAGTGGCAGGGAAGGGGATGGGCAAAGTCTGATCTAGTGCCACCTAATTTAAGCCAAGACCCTGCTACCCACCAAGACCACAATATTTTGTCATCTGCAAAGAGGCTGGAGTAAGCAGCCAGATTCTATTATGAAAAACAATGGCACTTTTATTAGCTGTGTGGTTTTTTTCTTTTTTGAGACGGAGTCTTGCTCTGTCACCAGGCTGGAGTGCAATGACGCAATCTTGGCTCACTGCAACCTCTGCCTCCCAGGTTCAAGTGACTCCCCTGCCTCAGCCTTCCGAGTAACTGGGACTACAAGCACGTGCCACCACGCCTGGCTGATTTTTTGTGTTTTAGTAGAGATGGGGTTTCACCACGTTGGCCGGGATGGTCTCCATCTCCTGACCTCATGATCTGCCCACCTCAGCTTCCCAAAGTGCTGGGATTACAGGCGTGAGCCACTGTGCCCGGCCCTAGCTTTGTTTTATGTTACTTAGAATTTACTCACTACTTCACAAATTATTTACATTTGGAATTCTGAAGACTGGCCTCTGATATATACAGGACAATCCAAGCTTAGGTGGAAAAGACCTGGCACCTCCGCACTCAAGACTCGCAGATGCATGTGTGATGGTGCCATTCTTCGTGTATGTTCTGGTGCGTCTTTAATTCAGCAGCTGCCAGAATACTCACGGGTGCATCTTCATGCATGTTTGTCTGCGTGGGTGTAGCATCGAATACTCACATGTGCAGTGCAGTTTGGGCCTTGGCCGCCTCCTGTTTGGTGCTGTATCGGATCAGGGCAGTGCCCTGGGTTAGATTCAGATGGAATGTCAGCAGTGGGCCATGCTGCATGCAGATCGTTCTCAAGGTTGACCCATCAATCTAAGGAGTAATGACATTCATGAGATAAAGACTGGAGGTGGCGTGGAAAAGGTAAATTTTAAGATATTCAAAGCACTGGCTGAGACCTAGTGGGCCCATTTTGCAAATCCAGTTTGCATAAATGAGGCTCAAAACAAAAGCATATGATTCAGCCTATGGTCTGTTTTCTTTAAGAGATAAACAGGTGTGAGTGTTAATTTGTAGAGTCAAAAAAGGACAGAAATGAGATGGTATCCACATAAGAATGTAAGTTAACATTCTTAGCATCACTGCTCATGTATTCCTCTGTAAAGAGAAAGACACAAACAAGAAAAGCACTACTAAACATCTGATTATTGAAAATGCTAATGGCTGACCTGGTTCACAGCCTATTCCAACACTGTCTTACCCTACTTTGCCCATCTCTGCCTACTTCTCTATGTCCTGTGTTGACATCAGGCATTTTGACCAAAGGCTGTACTCCTCACCCCAGTTAGACTTTCACCACTTAAGATCTTCAGCGATTCAGCGATTAGGGACAATTTTCCTAATCTATGCGTTGGATGAACAAACTTATTCACTCTGATTAATTTATTTTGCATCAAGATCTTTTTATTTATTTATTTTTGAGACAGAGTCTTGCTCTGTTGCCCAGGCTGGAGTGCAGTGGCATGATCTCGACTCACTACAACCCCCATCTCCCGAGTTCAAGTGATTCTCCTGCCTCAGCATCCTGAGTAGCTGGAATCAGAGGCGTACTCCACCACTCCCGGCTAATTTTTGTATTTTTAATAGAGATGGGGTTTCACCATGTTGGCCAGGATGGTCTTGATCTCCTGACCTTGTGATCCACTCGCCTCAGCCTCCCAAAGTGCTGGGATTACAGGCATGAGCCACTGCGCCCAGCCTGTCAAGATCTTAAATAGGTATTTAAGATCAGTCCACCATTTCAGTTCATTTCTTTGGAAGATAAACAGATTACTATTGAATTGCTTAACAAGCTGTACTACTGGTGGCAGTGGTAGACACCCTGCAGGATGAAAACAGGCAGTTTCTCTCTAGTTCTTTGCAGAAAATGATCAGAGAAATGTTCTTAGCATTGTTTTATAAGTAATAATAGACTACATAAACATGTCGGCATATGCCTCAAGAGACTTTTTTTTTTTTTTTTTGAGACAGTCTTGCTCTGTCGCCCAGGCTGGAGTGCAGTGGTGCCATCTTGGCTCACTGCAAGCTCCGCCTCCCAGGTTCACGCCATTCTCCTGCCTCAGCCTCCTGAGTAGCTGGGACTACAGGTGCCCACCACTACACTCGGCTAATTTTTAAAATATTTTTAGTAGAGATGGGGTTTCACCGTGTTAGCCAGGATGGTCTCGAACTCTTGACCTCATGATCTGCCCGCCCTGGCCTCCCAAAGTGCTGGGATTACAAGCGTGAGCCACCGCACCTGGCCTAAGAGACTTTTTAGGATAGATGCCCTCTAAATAAATTTTAGGTGATGAAAGAAAAATTATCCAGATAAAGTAGTTCCTTTTTATCTGAGGGGAACACCTTCCAAGGCCCCCCAGTGGAGGCCTGACACCACCGGAAGTACTGAACTCTAAGTATACTATGTTTTTCCTATACATACATACCTAAGATAAAGGTTAATTTATAAATTAGGCACAGTAAGAGATTAAGATAGAAAAGTTATAATATACTGTAAGTAATGTGAATGTGGTCTTTCTCTCAAAATATCTTAATATTTTTTGACTATGGTTTGACCAAGGGTAAGAAACCATGGATAAGGGGGTAGCAACTGTATCAATATATATATATTTTTAAATTTAGATATGGGGGGGGTGTCTCACTCTTCTGTCACCCAGGATGGACAGCAGGTAACTTGCTCTCATAAACTTTTAAGCTATGATAGAGATTAGTCTGCTCTTAGGAAGCTTTGATTTTTAAAATTAATTCTAACCCAAACACAGCCACCCCCATATTCATTTTATATGGATGTATGTGTACAATAGACATTTTTTTCTTTGAAACAATCTCACTCTGTTACCCAGGCTGGAGTGCAGTGGTGCAATCTCAGCTCACTGCAGCCTCCACCCCCGGGTTCAAGCGATTCTCCTGCCTCAGCCTCCCAACTGAGGTGGGACTACAGGCGCCCACCACCACACCTGGCTAATTTTTGTATTTTTAGTAGAGATGGGGTTTCACCATGTTGGCCAGGCTGGTCTGGAACTCCTGACCTCAGGTGATCCACCTGCCTCGGCCTCCCAAAAGGGCTGGGATTACAGGCACGAGCCACCACATCTGGCCAGCATTTTTTGTAAGATAGAACAAGTGAACAGCCACCCAGGCTTCTTTCAAAACAGTGCATTTCTTATTGCTTCTCTCAATCTCATCATACCATAATCAACACATTGTGTGACAACTCTTAGAAAACAGGAGGCATAGTTTTGAGGATGGTCATACAAGATTCTTTCTATTTCAGTCAACTATTAGCTAAAGAAATAATTTGGAACTTCTTTTTCTGAGATGGAGTCTCGCTCTGTCACCCAGGCTGGAGTGCAGCGGCACAATCTCGGCTCACTGCAAGCTCTGCCTCCCGGATTCATGCCATTCTCCTGCCTCAGCCTCCCGAGTAGCTGGGACTACCGATGCCCGTCACCATGCCTGGCTAATTTTTTGTATTTTTTGTAAAGACAGGGTTTCACCGTGTTAGCCAGGATGGTCTCAATCGCCTGACCTCGTGATCTGCCCGCCTCGGCCTCCCAAAGTGTTGCGATTACAGGCGTGAGTCACTGCGCCTGGCCATAACTTGGAACTTTGAGCTGAGTTGATTAGATACAGAGATTAAGAGCTGACCCACATCCTCCCTCATGTTAACTGTAATTAGGAAATTGTTTAATTCAATGTGCACCTTGAAATACGAACCCTGTGATTTACTCCCTACAAATGGGCAAATGTATTTAGGAGATGTATTTCCCCACAGAGAATCATAATATGGGTTAGCATATTAAAAGGCCTAAGAAGTCTCAAAGTGAAAAAATCTGCTTAGTTTTGTTTAACCAAGTATACATGTCCAACATATTAGGCCAGAGACCTAATCATATCTCATGAGAACATTCTGGAAAATGTTGGCTTAATAAAGTCTGCATGAATCCATGTATGAATTAAATGCCAGACAATGCATTCCATGTGTCAAAAACAGGAGGCATAACTGACTCCTTTTAACAAGGTGTTGTGAGGGTGTTGTAAAGGTTGTGATGGACTCAGCTTTGATGGGCCCATTTAACTTCGTTCAAATGCTCAACATAATGCTTCTGCAAATGCTTCAGTTATCTAGCAACCAAGGTGAAAGGCAGGGTGCAAATGAAGCCCTTCCACTGGAAAGCCACCTGGAGGATATGGTCTGATGAGAGCCAATTATAGTAATGCCATCTACACATGAAGAGGGTAATAAACAGAGAGTTAAACACGCCCATGTAGCATTTTTAAATTTAAAAAAAATTTTTTTTTAGACGGAGTCTCACTCTGTCGCCAGGCTGGAGTGCAGTGGCACAATCTCAGCTCACTGCAACCTCCGCCTCCCAGGTTCAAGCGATTCTCCTGCCTCAGCCTCCGAAGTAGCTGGGACTACAGGTGCGCATCACCATGCCCACCTAATTTTTGTATTTTCAGTAGAGACGGGGTTTCACTACGTTGGCCAGGATGGTCTTGATCTCTTGACCTTGTGATCCACCTGCCTTGGCCTCCCAAAATGCTGAGACTACAGGCGTGAGCCACCGCAACTGGCCCCACGTAGCATTTATAAACTATGAAGTCAAATGATCTCTTCCACTGGAGAGATGGATGGTTAGGTATTTACAAAGCACAGAAATGGTTAATATGTTTTAAGAGGGAGAAAATACTGAGGTTTTGTAACTAAACGATGCATGAGATCAATATTAAGAATCATAAAGAACTTAGTTGAGAAGGGAAGACGCTTTTAGGGATGGGGAAGTATAGGTTCAGGTCTTATTGGAGAATTAACACAGAAACAGGTAGCTTTTGGGTATCCTTAAAATACTCCCTTTTCCACTAGGTTCCAGATTCTAACATGCACATCTGTATAGCAAATAGTGTCTACTACACAGAAACCACCAGAAAATACCACCCCTACTCTTTTTTCTCTTTCTCTGCCCCGTAAGATCTGCAGGAATCCATGCTAGTGGGTTTTACCTAGTTTTATAAACTAGCATATAAAACTAGTTTTCACTTTTATAAACTGTATGTGTTATCATCATCTTGAAGGCAGGCATGAAGCCTAGTGGCCAGCACCAACCCCTCTCCAGAAGTAGGCTGTGAACCTTGGGTCGGGAGGGGACACCCACCTCCTGCAGTCAAGACCTCTTTGCAGTGATCAGGAGATGAGCTTTCATATCTGCCAGCCTCCCACATCTATTTCCCTCTCTCTCTCTTTTTTTTAGACAGGGTCTTGCACTGTTGCCCAACCTGGACTGCAATGCAATGCAATCATGGCTCATTGCAGCCTCGACCTCTGGGCTCAAGTGATCCTTGCACCTCAGCTTCCTGAGCAGCTGTGCGCCACCATGCCTAGCTAATTTTTAATTTTTTGTAGAAACAGGGTTTCACTATATTGCTTGGACTGAATTCAGACTCCTGGCTTCAAGCAATCCTCTCGCCTCGGCCTCCCGAGGTGCTGGGATCACAGGTGTGAGACACCAACTCCCGTCTTTCCCTCTCTTAACACAATCAAGTCCTATCTAGAAAACCACGAGGAAGCATAATTACCTGTGGAGTGAGATTGTGAAGAACCAGCCAGTAACTAGGACGAACTGAGCCACCATCACTCCAGGTAGAGGCTGTGAGCAACCAGAAAAATGGTTAGGAAGAGAAATAAAACAAAAATTCAAGAAAAGCCAAGAAGGAGAAAGATTTTCATGTAGCCCACATTTCTTCTCTGCTTTTATAAACTGTCTCTCTTTTCCACTGGACTTTGACCTTCTTTTTCTCTTCTGTTGGTCCCTGACTCCTACACATGACTTTTATGCATGATTTCCAAGACAATATTTTCCTCCCAGTGTTCTCGCTCTGCCATTTTTACTCACTTATTTTACCCCATCTGTCCCTTGGGAGTTCTTGGGTCCCTTTGCCTCATACTGACTGCGCCTTTCACTCAAGAGGTACCTTTTCCTATACCAGAAGAAAAACCAGACAACTATGACTTCCTCTCTTGGGAAGACCTCTTGGTGTCTTCACCATCTGTGTTAACAAAAGCCCCTTGTGGATGAACAATGGCGCTCCTTTAGGCAGATCCTCCTCACCCGAGGCGAGCCGTGAGTCCTGTGTCCCCCACCCCCTGACTGATCGGGGTGCTGTGCTGCTCCAGGGAGATGATGGTTTGGGGTTGGTCAGACCAGGAGGTGGGCGGGGCAGCGGTGTAGTGTTCCTGGAGGAAATATGGTTTTTCCACATCTTGTTGGAGAGATGAGTGGGGTTGTGTCCTATGGGATCTGGGGACCATGTTGATTTGTAATCAGGGAACTTTGCTGTAAGAAGAGAAAATTAAGGAACGAATAAGGTTAGATGGTTCACTTTTGTTGACAAATACATATGAGTTTTATCTACATACACATAAATACATACACATTTATATTCTAAAAATAGTACACATTTCAAGCACAGTGATACAAAGTAACACTGTTCTTAGAGCATAATGAACAGAAAATTTTCAGTGACTGCTACTCTGAATTGATATAATTATCATATGAATTAAAGATTTAATAAGATAACCAATTCTCTACTGCTTTCTTAGCTAAAAATGACTTGAAAAGGAGGACACATGCAAGGAGAGTCTTCCTAAAGATACCAGCTTCTGGGTAACAGTGAGAATGTGAACCCTAGCAGAATAAAGTATTCCATAAATAGTCACTGACTGAATGGAAAGTAATTAGTAAATTACGCTTGTCTTGAGCCTTGATCCAGCTTATTAGATATTGATGTTCAAACAGATTCTTTAAAAACAATCAAGAAATATTCACTAAGGGCTTACTATGCATATGGCACTAAATCAGTGCCGTGAGTAATACACATAATTATCCCCAAGAACCTCAAGCTCAGATGGGAAGACAGAACAGATGAGCAACAGAAGTGGTGACCCCATCATCATCACGTATGTTCAATACGCAGAGGGGACCAAGAAAGCTGGGCTTGCAGCAAAGGCTTTATAAAGACAGCTCTTGAAGGATTTACATAAATGGATGGGCACAAAGAAACAGGAATGTGTAAACCAAGTTTCAACATAAACTGTCTCTGCATGGAATATGTTCCCCCTCAATTTCGGTTTAACAGTCCACAGGAGCAGAGAGGTAAAGGAGGTTACAAAGGTAGGCTGGGGACTGATTAAGATACTATTAGGAGTTTTTGCAATGGATTCAGCAGGGAGTGTTTAAACTACTGTGATAATAAATAGAACGGAACAGAAGGAATGGATATTTGAAATATGACTGCAGAATAAATCACTACGGAGAAATCATAACTGCCTGGATCCAGGGATTGAGAGAGAGAGAGGAAAGAGGAAGAAAATACTGAGGTTTTGTAACTAAATGATGCATGAGATCATAATTTTTTTTTTTTTTGAGACGAAGTCTCGCTCTGTCGCCCAGGCTGGAGTGCAGTGGCGCGATCTCCGCTCGCTGCAAGCTCCGCCTCCCGGGTTCACGCCATTCCCCAGCCTCAGTCTCCTGAGTAGCTGGGACTACAGGCACCTACCACCATGCCCAGCTAATTTTTTTTTTTTTTTTTTTTGCATTTTTAGTAGAGACCAGGTTTCACCGTGTTAGCCAGGACGGTCTTGATCTCCTGACCTTGTGATCCACCCGCCTCGGCCTCCCAAAGTGCTGGGATTACAGGCGAAAGCCACTGCACCCGGCCGAGATCATTAAGAAACATAAAGAACTGAGTTGAGAAGGAAAGACACTTTTGGGGGTGGGGAAGTACAGGTTCAGTTTTAGACAAGACTGAGGTGATTCTTGGGCCATCTCTCAGATGAATTTTCAACTGCTGGAAAAAGATATATAGTTCAATCTGAGATAAGGGCATTTATAAGTGTAAAAGAGATGGGTAATCAGAGTAAGTTCTTACATGTAAAAGAAATCTTACAAAAGTGTAATGTACGGTGGTGGTTCAAAACCTGGAATATTGAGATGTCTCCTTTACATACGTGCTCAGAACTGAGGCAAGTTATATCAGCTCTCAGAACCTCACTCAGTTTCTTTATCCACAAAAGAGCGATAACAACAGGACTTACTCATAGCCTTTGGTGAAGGTAAAATAAAAATTCATGTGGAAGGTTTAACATGATGCCTGGCCTGTGGGATCACTCAGTGAGTGGTAGGTTATTGTTGCACTACTGATAGGACACAGAGGTGGGAAGAAAAACAAGACAATCTGTAGCCCACTAGCCTGCAGCATCTTCGTAGGTGGATAAAGGTCTGCTTTATTTGCTTTTGCCTAAGCAAAGCATGTAAGTCATAATGACTTTAACAGCTTAAGGTCTGACTTGTGCAAACTGAAGGTGCAAATTACTAATATGTCTACCAACCAGTAAGGCACTATGCTCAGTGAGTGACTTCAAAGCCTTTATTATATCTACTAACTTTTCCATTTCCTAATGTCTTTCAAAAAACATGAGGAACTTACCAAAAGATGCTAAAATTAATCAAGATCCTTTTTTATTTTTCTCTCTTTTCCTTCGGCCATCTGCCCTTAGCCTTTGTCTATAAGTGGGAGGATTTTTAGAGAAAAGCCAGCCATAATTGGCTACCTTAGGAATAATAACCTGGCCTTAACTGGTTCTTCTCATGACCTTGACTTCTTAGCAGCCTTGGTAAAAGAGAAGCATGTTGGCCGGGCGCGGTGGCTCACGCCTGTAATCCCAGCACTTAGGGAGGCCAAGGCGGGTGGATCATGAGGTCAAGAGATCGAGACCACAGTGAAACCCAGTCTCTACTAAAAATACAAAAAATTAGCCGGGCGTGGTGGCGGGCGCCTGTAGTCCCAGCTACTCGGAAGGCTGAGGCAGGAGAATGGCGTGAACCCTGGAGGCGGAGCTTGCAGTGAGCCGAGATCGCGCCACTGCACTCCAGCCTGGGCGACAGAGCGAGACTCCGTCTCAAAAAAGAGAAGCGTGTGTGTCATCAGGACATGACTACAGCCCTCTGGATATGCCAGCTCATCCCAAAGTTGTATCTGGCTCATCCTTCCTGAGACTAGAAGTTCCTCAAAGATATAGCAAATAGAAAAGGGTGTGCTTCCATCTATACTGGCCTATGCTACTGAACTTCTCTAAGAGTATACCTTACGAAATACATGCCAATTTCCTTTATAAAAGGGAACCTGATGAAAAAGTGCTAACCAAAGGGAAACCAAAAATTCACGCTCATACCTGAAGTGCTATGAACGTTGGTAAAGGAGTTGTCAGAGGCACTGTAGGGCCAGGCACCAGGTGAAGGCAGCGAGGTGTTGAGGGAAGAATTAGACCCTTGGGTAACAAAGAAGAAGAAGAAAATACTGAAGATAAATGTCAGTATAACCAGGGAAACCTTGAGAGTATTTTATTTAAACTTCAATAGAATGGAGGACAAAATATGTCTAACAAATAAATGTGAAAAGCAATATTCTTACATTTTTTGGTTAAACTTTTAGGTACCAGCAAGTACAAATGAAGTCACAAACTGACAACTATGAAAATGCTGGGTGCTGAATATATAAGAGATGCTTCGCTCAAGTACCTGTGGTGTTATCCCGCAGCAGTTGGTGGTCAGTATCTACAATGGGAGATGTGGCTGTACCCCCCAGCACACTTCCTGGGGTGACATAGGGGTCAGATTCAGGGTCAATGTTTTGGATACCTTTCCATGGCACTCCTGGTTGGAATTCTGAGACAAGGAAAACAAATATTAGAGAAGGAAGGTTGTTTAAATAAAAAAAAATGATAATAGTACTTTTTTGATCTAAGAAATGGGTCTGTGAAAAGTATAAATACTGAATTTATTGTCTGTTAGATTTTCATCACAAAATTAAGGAAAAAAAAAATCAGTATGAACATACACTCTCGCCGACGGCACCTTTGTGTTACCACACTGTCTGCGGTAGTGAACTGGAAGCCACAGCTCATCACAGCCTGGCCCCGGTAACCTGATCCTCCTGCTCCCAGGAGACTTCAGGGCTGAAGGCAGGGGAGGCAGGAGTAAGGACTCTGGTGTTCACAAGAATTATCCAAGCATCTAGGCCACGAACTGGTGAAAATATGGGCTAGAGATCAGTGGTCTTTCTCCTTTTCCTTACCAGATGTCGGCCAAAATGCAAAAAATGTAACACAAATGATACTGCCACATAGAATGTCCAGCGATAACCAGCAGGGATAGGTTAGCTTAGCAAGAGAAAGCCTAGAATATTCACAAGAGCTCAGAAGTTTTCAACTGGTCAATCTAAATCATTTTAAAATGTTAAAGCTATGTGACAGAATAAACTTTCATTTTCCAAATCATGAAGAGAAAGAGCAATGTGTATCACATACGAACAATCTGCATTATACAATTCTACTTTGGCCGGGCGTGGTGGCTCACGCCTGTAATCCCCACATTTTGAGAGGCTGAAGCGGGCGGATCACCTGAGGTCGGGAGTTCGAGACTAGCCTGCCCAACATGGCAAAACCTCGTCTCTACTAAGCATACAAAAAATTAGCCAGGCGTGGTGGCAGGCATCTGTAATCCCATCTACTTGGGAGGCTGAGGCAGAAGAATCGCTTGAACCTGGGAGGCGGAGCTTGCAGTGAACTGAGATCGCACCACTGTACTCCAGCCTGGGCAACAAGAGCGAAACTCCGTTAAAAAAAAAAAATTCTTCAAGCCTGTAATCCCAGCACTTTGGGAGGCCGAGACGGGTGGATCACGAGGTCAGGAGATCGAGACCATCCTGGCTAACATGGTGAAACCCCGTCTCTACTAAAAAATACAAAAAACTAGCCAGGCGAGGTGGCAGGCGCCTGTAGTCCCAGCTACTCCGGAGGCTGAGGCAGGAGAATGGCGTAAACCCGGGAGGCGGAGCTTGCAGTGAGCTGGGATCCCGCCACTGCATTCCAGCCTGGGCGACAGAGCGAGACTCCGTCTCAAAAAAAAAAAAAAAAAATTCTACTTTAATAAAATGAAACTATACATATTCATGTCACAAATACGCATGCACAGAAAGAGGTCTAGGAGGACATATATTTATGGAATTACTGATTTTAATTTTTGCTTTATTAAATGTTCCTATTTTTCTTTTTTTTTTTTTTTGAGACGGAGTCTCGTTCTGTCGCCCAGGCTGGAGTGCAGTGGTGTGATCTTGGCTCACTGCAAGCTCTGCCTCCCGGGTTCACGCCATTCTCCTGCCTCAGCCTCCCGCGTAGCTGGGACTACAGGTGCCCGCCACCTCGCCCGGCTAGTTTTTTTGTATTTTTTAGTAGAGACGGGGTTTCACTGTGTTAGCCAGGATGGTCTCGATCTCCTGACCTCGTGATCCGCCCGTCTCGGCCTCCCAAAGTGCTGGGATTACAGGCTTGAGCCACCGCGCCTGGCCATGTTCCCATTTTTCTATCATGAGAATAGATTACTATATCCAACAAAAGAGGAGAGAAAGAAAAATATTAACAAATAATCTCATTGCAATCACTACTGCATACCTAGAGCCTAACTGATAATAAATACTTGCCTAAGAACTAACAGATCAATTCAACAGACACTTCAAAAGAACCCATGTTACAAGGCATCCTATGCGTGGGACGAATGCCAAGTTCCAGTTACAATGTCACTTATCCCCAGATTCCCCATCTAATGAAAATCTTCTGTCTTCCCATAGCACATGCCTTGCTTCTAACAATTATTGAATGAAAAAATGAAAGCAAGTACCTTAGTAACATGAGTCACAAAAGCAATGTATTCTGAACCTGAAACTCACAATTACAAAACAAATGCTATCCTGGAAAAGCATTTCCTGGACAATACCTGGAGGCCAGCTGGCATTGCTGGATTTACTTCCGATTTTATTTGTTGGTGGAGATTTGGCAGGTAACCAGCTATCACCAGCAGGACCCGTATGGCCACCCAGTGTGTCACCAGGGATGATATCAAACTGGTTGTACGGTGACCCTCCCCGGGTCTTACCAGGGGCCACTATAGCGCCTGAAGAAAAGAGAGGAGATTAAATCATCCAAAATAACTCCTATGAATAGAACTTGTCTATTTTTTATTCACTGGAATGCAAACAAACAGTCTTCTGAAGCTGACGGAGTATATACAAACAGCACTGGAATAAGAGGTTCGAGACTCAGCACATAATTACTAAGCAGCATGCCCAACAAGTCATTTCGCCTCTCTGAGCCTCTCAGTTCCTCACTTAGGCACACAAGATTGTTCTCATGCTTGAATGTTCCTTTCAGTTTTAAAATTCCATGGTCTTAGGAAATTAATGAAACGTTCACATACGAAGAATCTGACCATTATCCCTAGTTTCTATGCTAACAACTCAAGAGTGAGAAATGGGGAAAATTCTAATAACTTGTAGCACATAAGAAGGTTTTAACTAAATTTCTACTGATGCTACCCACCCAGGTTCTTAAGGGCTGGCTGATCAGGCTTAGATTAGCTGGAAGCAGTAGTGTAAACAGAGAGTCCATTGGAGGGAAAAGCATCTGCAATTACTTTAAATTCCAACGCAATGAGATGGAATTCCCGCCTAGGGTCTTTGCCAGCACAAGACCAGCAATGAACTCTGCAGCTCTGGGATCCATGGCCTCACACATGAAGAACAGCAAATCCTTTGTAACTGGTTTCCTGAGAGCACTTCAGTGGTTTTGTCGGTGCCCCCATCATGCATTTTTATATGCTATGGGGCAGGAAAAGAATTAAAAGCTTAAAATTGCCTTGAACTAACAAAACATGCACTTTAAATAAAATTTTAGGCGTCAGTGAGATACCAGTCTACTTACTTCTCAAATGAATTTTATATACGGTATTGGGTCACTTGATCTATTCTTAGGATGCTGCTTGTGAAGGGATAAAATTATTTCCAGGGTGATGCAGCCTAATGGGAATATTATCAAAACTATCTCCATGCTCAGCTAAGAGGACATTTACTTTTCTGGAGCCACTGACAAATCTGGCTCAGAGGTGATTATGGTGAAGCAGTGGAAAATGAAAAGCTCAATTACTTTGGGGATTGCTAAGGAGATGGGAAAACATGATCTATAAGCTCTAAAAAGGCAACTAGAGATTTTGCCTTTGAGATACCCTCTCACATGCCATTTCATATTTATTATCATGCACCTATCATGTCTTTGGGGACAAGGGGACCTGGTGAATCATCAGCCTAAGGAAGCATTGAAAGCGCCCAAAGCTATATATGACAGTGGGCTTAGATTATTCAGTCCACAAACAGATTTTACAATTTCAATAAATCACTTTTGACTTCATGCCATGAAACCAAACGATAATGCTCAGGGATGGCTGGCAGGCAGAGAGCTCCACGTGGCTATTTCACCGGCCTCCTGGATGGGCTTATTAAAGAGTGGTTTATGAAGAAAACCTGAAAGGCTTCAGACTGAATGACTTGGCTGGGGCTGAGGCCTGCCAGGGTGCTGCAGCAGGAACAGCCAGACACCTATTTATACTTGGTTCTCATGGATACAGTTAAGTCCAAGTGAATTACTGTCAAACGAAACAAACACTGAAACAAAGGCTGAAGGAAGGTTCTGAGACCTTTTATCTGTTTTACAGGAAATGGAGAAGCCCTTACAGAGAGAAATTGAGAGGAAAAGCCGACCAACATCACCACCAAAGCCTGCAATGCCCTTCAACGCTGACTTGCAGACACTGTAATTTACATAGAACAAGAAAGCTTTGTGAAAAGTTCAAATCTCATGTATTATGATCTATTAGTCATCTTTCGGAGATTAAAAGACAGGAATTTTTTTAAAAAGCTGATAAACTTAATATGGTTCAAACAACCAACAAGATAGGTATTATTACGATCCCTTGCTCCACAAAACAAAGCAAAACAAACTCAACAAGCTGACTCTGTTCCCTCAGCCAACTTATTAGGGTTTCACCTTGGTGGGTGCCCAAGTTCACTGCTACTACCCTCAATCATGGTAGCTGAAAAATTCTGCTCTCTTTAATTAGAACTAGCACTTTGTATTTCTTGTAATTCAACATACACATGACTGTGACCTTCCTCCACAGGCAATCACAGGATTCAGGAGGAAAAGAATACCAAGTTCTGTACTTCAAAACAGTATTATAGAATGTTTCATCAAGACCTGGTGTGAGTTGGGGGCTCTAGCTTTCAGTGCTTCTCTTACCATTTTTGTGCATATTGGCTTCCTGTGTGGCTACAGAGGGCAGCCCCTCCATCATGGAGGTCCACTGTTTAAAGCGAGACTCAGTTCCAGCCTCCTTCCCACCAACCATGCCATAGTCCATGCCGCCAGAGCTGAAGCCTAAAAAGGAGAAGACCACATTTTATAAGTCTCTAGCATCAGTACCAAGAGTTCTGAAGCACAGCCCACGAATGCCTTCAAGTGTCATTCAAAGACTAATTCACAGAGTTTCTCCACTCAGAAACAGGTATTTTTGATTCCAAGCTTTGATCTAGGCTCTTGCTCGCTAAGTAAGTGATGTCTCTCTGTGAAGGTGTGAAGACATGTATGACTGCCATCGATTAGGTCTGTCTCAGTGCATTCCTGCAGGCCCTTTTTCATTTAGCTGACATTTGTGCCAGACAGGATGCTGGGGCCAGCCACTCTCCAACTGAGATGGAGAAGACTACATCCAGCCAATGTAGTGTAACAGCAGTGACAGAGTTGTAGTCAGGGTATCTCGGGGGAGGAAAGGCTTTGCAGAAGGAACATGTGATCTAGGGCCTAACGTAGCTATTTGGGGAAGTCAAGCAAACCAAGTACAAAGCTCTGACTCTTGATAATCAAGTGTGTTTAGGGAATGGTGACACGTTCAAATGATTCCAATGTTTAGCTAACTCTGGGATGAAGTGAGACGGAGAGTGCTGGGGGATGGGAAGAAATGAAGAGTCGTGTCATGTAGGGTCTTTATATATTAGGCCAAGGAGTTGGGATCTTTTTTCTCTCTAGGACAAGAGGACAGTGAAAATTTTAAGCATGTTAGAGGATAACTAGTTGTATTTTAGGAAGAGAATTGGCAGCCTGAACGTGGGGTGGGTGGAGGTCAGGGCAAATCAGAAAGAAAAATTTGAAAGTAGTCTTTTTTTTTTTTTTGAGATGGAGTCTCGCTCTGTTGCCCAGGCTGGAGTGTAGTGGTGCAGTCTCAGCTCACTGAGCTCTGCCTCCTGGGTTCATGCCATGCTCCTGCCTCAGCCTCCTGAGGAGCTGGGACTACAGGCACCCGCCACAACGCCTGGCTAATTTTTGTATTTTTAGTAGAGACGGTGTTTCGCCATGTTAGCCACGATGGTCTCGATCTCCTGACCTTGTGATCCACCTGTCTCGGCCTCCCAAAGTGCTGGGATGACAGGCATGAGCCACCGTGCCCAGCCGGAAAGTAGTCTTTAAGCAATGAGGAAGACCCCAGAGCTTGAGCAGGTGGGTAGTTCGAGATTCTGAGTTCACTTTGCCATGAGCCCCAGGTAAACTTCAGGGGAAGAGTCTCTGTGGGTAACGTTTTCCCAGTTCACAGAGCTGGAGAGCCGGAAGCCACATAGCAGAAGCTGGGTGATGGAGTCTAACAGGGTCCATCATTCATTTGGGTCAGAATGTACGTGACACCTGTTCATAAAAACTCTCAAAAAAGTAAAATAAAGGACTAAAATGATGAAACAGGACAAAAATGAGAATGAGCCACAGGGAGCACAGAGCAGCAGCACAAGCGCAGGCATCCCAGGGAGGCAAGCAAGGCTCCCACTATGGCAGAGCCAAGCTTCTCTGCCCCGAGATGTGCAACTCTAGCCAGGCCAGACTCCACACTATACCCATAAAGGGTCCTCAATTTCCATCTATTCAAATACCACTAAGGGCCCAGGTTGTGTTTTTCCTCCCCTGTGCTTATCCTAGTTTTCTGGGATAGTTTTATGAACACGTAATAAATCAAGTAAAAGTTGAATACCTTCCTGACCCATGTGAAAAATGTTGCTATTTATATAAAGAACAGTGTTCTTTCACACTTTGTAACTCAATTTACTAGTTCAAGATGACTCGGGGGGGAGCAGAAATCTTTAGAATGAGATGAAAATATTTCAAATGAAATTATTGTTGTTATTATTATTTTGGAGATGGAGACTCTGTCACCCAGGCTGGAGTGCAGTGGCGCGATCTTGGCTCACTGCAACCTCCACCTCCTGGGTTCAAGCAATTCTCCTGCCTCAGCTTCCCGAGTAGCTGGGACTACAGGCGCACCACAGCCATGCCCAGCTAATTTTTGATATTTTTAGTAGAGATGGGTTTTCACCCTGTTACCCAGTCTGGTCTGGAACTCCTGAGCTCAGGCAATCTGCCCATCTCGGCCTCCCAAAGTGCTGGGATTACAGGCATCAGCCACCGTGCCTGGCCTTAATATTATTATTATTATTATTATTATTATTTCTGAGATGGAGTCTCGCTGTGTCGCCCAGGCTGGAGTGCACTGGCACGATCTCGGCTCACTGCAAGCTCCGCCTCCTGATGCCATTCTGCCTCAGCCTCCCGAGTAGCTGGGACTACAGGCGCCCGCCACCTCGCCTGGCTAATTTTTTGTATTTTTTTTTAGTAGAGATGGGGTTTCACCATGTTAGCCAGGATGGTCTCGATCTCCTGATCTCGTGATCCAGCTGCCTCGGTCTCCCAAAGTGCTGGGATTACAGGCATGAGCCACCGTGCCCAGCCTATTATTTTTTTTTAAAAAGAAGAGTTGGAGGCATTTTTTTCTTTCTTTCATCCTAGATAGCAGAAATGTCATTAGACTGGAGGGCAAGGAGGTTGCAAGGAACAAAGGTTTTCTCTGACATAGCCTTAATGGCCTAAGCAGGTTGCTCCTTGGGTAAATCACACTTCTGCCTTTGAAAAAACCAGGCCAAGGTGCTTGGATTCCAGGCCACCTGAAAGCTTAGTTCTAATCATTGAGAAAGAGCTTTTGGAAATAACCTAGGTTTCTGGCAAAGATTAAAATGGATGCTAGCATTATTAAGAAGAGGAGGAACCATTCCTTACACGTTAATTTTCTTTGAAGTTACTCTAAAATTTCTATAAAACCCATAGTAAATTAAATTTCTTTTTTTCTTTCTTCTTTTTTTTTTTTTTTTTTGAGACCGAGTCTCGCTCTGTCGCCCAGGCTCGAGTGCAGTGGCACAATCTCGGCTCACTGCCACCTTTGCCTACGGGTTTAAGCGATTCTCCTGCCTCAGCCTCCCGAGTAGCTGGGATTACAGGTGCCCGCCACCACACCCAGCTGATTTTTTTGTATTTTTAGTAGAGACAGGGTTTCATCATGTTAGCCAGGATGGTCTCAATCTCCTGACCTCGTGAGCTGCCCACCTCAGTCTCTCAAAGTGCTGGGATTACAGGCGTGAGCCACCGTGCCTGGCCAGTGAATTAAATTTCTTTAATTTCAACTGCTTAAGAGTTTTTTTGGTGACAAATGAAATGCAGAAAATTAAAGAGTTATAGAAAAAGGGCAAAAAAAGAAAAAAAGAGAAAAAGAAAAGGAAAGAAGGAAAGAAAAAGAATGAGAGAGAAAAAAAGAGAAAGAGAAAGAAAAAGTTAAGCACGCAAGGAAAGAGCTCAGCAGCTCCGAGAACCTTAGAGAAACGGCCACCTTTCTCACTAGAGACTTGGGGATCAAGTACCACCACAGTAGGGCAGTCTCAGCACTGCCTCACTAGGTTTGGTCAGGAAAAATAATCCAAGGGATCAGAGAAAGAATAGGTGAGAAAATTGCCTTGAAAGGTTCAATCTACAAACCCCAAAGTATAAGAGGAAAAATCAGGCGAAGATGTACATAATTTTCTTGGATGTCACATAGTAACCGGCATGACACTAGGATATGGAGTGTGTCTGGTGGATTTTGATGGAAGGAATTCTGCGACACTGTGCTCTAGTGGCTGCATTAACAAAGAAGAGACAGTGCTTTGCTAGTGACCTTTGGCTATTTACAAGCTATCATACCTCTAAACCCAAGAAAATACTGACTTTATTGTACTTTCCACTATAGCAAAACCAAATTTCCTCAGTCACCAAGTGGTTTCCCTGAAATTTCCAGCCCACAAACACAGAGCTTTAGCTCAAATTAAGCCATTTAGTTAAGTTCAATGAATATTTATGGACAATGTATTCTGTGCCAGGCCTTGTTGTTAGGAGCTGAGGTACAAGCAGAGATAAGACACGCCCCTTGCCTATCACCTGCTTTTATCATTCACGCAAGGACAACCCTTTGCCTGCCTCATCTGTCCTTGCCAGAATTACTCTCTCTCATCTTCACACACCCTAATTCATGGTCTGTTCATGACTAACATTTGGCTCCGTTCTTACATCCTTGAGGAAATGCTCTTAAATTAACTTGTCCTTATACTGATCTTGCCTTCACTCTTTGTTTACAGTTCTGTTTTCTCCTCTTTTTACTATACATTAAAAAGCAAACTACTTTCTATAACTATAATTATTTTTAAAAAATCACCCATAATTGGCCATCCTAACACAACTGTTCTAAGTCCATGTCCACGTGTACACCTGGTATCAACACAATCATAATTACAGCATAGATACAATTACTCTTCTGTCATTTTTATAATCTCCAATATTTATACAGCTTTACTTTTCACAGGTATACACCAAATAAATATTATTATTATTATTATTTTTTTGAGACGGAGTCTCGCTCTGTCGCCCAGGCTGGAGTGCAGTGGCCGGATCTCAGCTCACTGCAAGCTCCGCCTCCCGGGTTCACGCCATTCTCCTGCCTCAGCCTCCCGAGTAGCTGGGACTACAGGCGCCGCCACCACGCCCGGCTAGTTTTTGTATTTTTAGTAGAGACGGGGTTTCATCGTGTTAGGATGGTTTTGATCTCCTGACCTCGTGATCCGCCCGCCTCAGCCTCCCAAAGTGCTGGGATTACAGGCGTGAGCCACCACGCCCGGCCCAAATAAATATTATAAATTTTGATAAATTTTAAACATAAAAAGTGAAATTTTATCAGAAATGCATATTCTAAGAAGATGAATCACTTTGTTTCTAAATGAGTTCAGATACCACGGTAACCAAGACTCCTTACTATAATGAGAGTTTTCTCTACTATCTTATTTTAAATTTCTTTGTTGACATAAAGCACTAAGAAATCTTACTCATATAAATAAGTAGATGGGAACAGAAGGAGTCTTGTTATAACATGAATTACTTCTCCGAATTTCTTTTAAAGTATATGTTCTTCCCCCTAGCCCAGTAACATAGATACTAAAATATAATTTTTAGATAGGTCATTATCACCTAACAATGCAACTAGGTATTCTTTCTCTCTCTCTCTCCCTCTCTCACTCTCCACCTCGGCCTCCCAAAGTGCTGGGATTACCAGACATGAGCCACTGCACTCAGCCTCAATTAGGTGTATTTTCAATTTTGCTAAAAGGACAGAATTAGAAACCATCTGTTTTACAAAAGAATCAATAAGGATTAGTTAAGCAGTCATTAGGCATTCAAATTCTTAATTTTGAGATAATGTAACAAAGAGGCTTCATCAAGACATATTAAGAAACTTTCAATTATTCTTGCTATTCTTTCACCCAGAGGTATCCTTTTTAGTTCAACATACTTAGCATCAGGAAAACTGAAATACTGTTCATTTCATTACATCTTTGGCATTTTATTAAAAAAAAAATTTTAATTTCTATATATGCTTTAAATATATTTTCATCAAATCATCTATTCAAAACAGGCAGCCAAATCTAACTTTCAGTCCTAAAATGTATTCTTCAATTCAAATAAATGTAATCATGCTAACTAAGGAAAAAAATTTTTATTTTTGAGATGGAGTCTTGCTCTGTTGCCAGTCTGGAGTGCAGTGGCATGATCTCAGCTCACTGCAACCTCTGCTGCCTGGGTTCAAGCTATTTTCCTGCCTCAGCCACCCGAGTAACTGGGATTACAGGCTCCTGCCACCACGTCCAGTTAATATTTTGTATTTTTAGCAGAAACGGGGTTTCATCACATTGGAGGCTGGTCTTGAACTTCTGACCTTAAGTGATCTGCCCTCCTCAGCCTCCCAAAGTGCTGGGATTACAGGTGTGAGCCACCGTGCCCAGTCAGGAAAATTGTAAGTGAAATAAATGACAAAACACTCCTATCTTATAAGGCAGATTATAAATGGTCAGGTCACAATTAAAATTAGACCTAAAAATATTTATTTATCTACTGTTTAAGAAGTTAACAAATATAGAAACAAGCTAATAAGTCAATACTTCTCGTTAATATGGAACAATATAATGCATAGCTAAATTTACAAGTTACTTATGAAACAGGAGTATGACAAAAATCATAAAATTTCTTCAGTAAATGTGTATATATGTGTATGCTTAACTCTGATCCTTTAGCCGTTTGAAATAAGAATCGGCCGGGTGCGGTGGCTCACGCCTGTAATCCTAGCACTTTGGGAGGCCACAGCAGGTGGATCACCTGAGGTCAGGAGTTCAAGACCAGCCTGACCAACACGGTGAAACTCCATCTCTACTATACAAAAATTAGCTGGGAGTGGTGCCATGTGCCTGTGATCCCATCTACTCAAGAGGCTGAGGCAGGAGAATCGCTTGAACCAGGGAGGTGGAGGTTGCGGGAAGTGCCTCAAAAAAAAAGAAGGAAATCCAGCGTAGGACACCTTTGTTAGTAATCAAGGGAGGCTCCTCCATGTTTGGTACCCTGGTGTTCTTTAGCCCAGATGAGCACAGAGCTGACCACCTTCTGTATCAAGTGCAAGAAAAGTTATTTCGAATTTAAGTCAGTTATCAGGCAGATCACCTTTAAGAATGAAAACAGTTGGTGGAAGTTGAGGATCTACAAAGTAATTCCGTTAAAACACCCAGATCAAGAACACCTTGAAGTCTTTGCTCACCCCCTGCACGTGCAGTAGGAGGATCACGGGGTTGGTGCATAGTCAGCCGCTGTCATTTGTCCAGGGTCACATTGTCACCTAGAACCAGCAATTTCATGTCTTCCCAACTCTTTTTTTTTTTGAGATGGGGTCTCACTCTGTCGCCCACGCGGGAGTGCAGTGGCGCAATCTGAGCTCACTACAACCTCCGCCTCCCAGGTTCAAATGATTCTCCTGCCTCAGCCTCCCCAGTAGCTGGGATTACAGGTGTGTGCCACCACGCCTGGCAAATTTTTGTATTTTTTTTTTTTTTTTTTTGAGACAGAGTCTCGCTCTGTCGCCCAGGCTGGAGTGCAGTGGTGCAATCTCGGCTCACTGCAAGCTCCGCCTCCCGGGTTCACGCCATTCTCCTGCCTCAGCCTCCTGAGTAGCTGGGACTACAGGCCCGTCACCACGCCCAGCTAATTTCTTCTTGTATTTTTAGTAGAGATGGGGTTTCACTGTGTTAGCCAGGATGGTCTCGATCTCCTGACCTCGTGATCCGCCTGCCTCTGCCTCCCAAAGTGCTGGGATTACAGGCATGAGCCACCATGCCCGGCAATTTTTGTATTTTTAGTAGGGATGGGGTTTCACTATGTTGGCCAGGCTGGTCCTGAACTCCTGACCTCATGATCTGCCTGCCTCAGCCTCCCAAAGTGCTGGGATTACAGGTGTGAGTCACTGCACCTGGTCCAACTCTTGTTTTTTGAGTGTGCATAGAACAGTATCTTCTTTACAAGATAAATTCTAAATGTTGTCAGTTTGAGACGAAACTGTGATGGTGTGTGGTATCTTTTCCATTTTTAAATTTTATTTTGAAATCACTGTTTCCTCACCAATTAGATTCTGCTTACAGCATGTTTTCCAGTTCTGAAAGAGCTATGATTTGCCTGCCAAAAAAGTCTTGAAGAATGTTAAAGGCATAACCTTACTTGTTCTATTTAAATCAGATGAAATACTAACACCAGATGAATTCGTATCAATCTGCATTATAATTTTAGTTTATTTTTTGATAGAAGGCAATTGTATTAATATGAGTATACTAAAACATTTCAAACTAGTACATATTTTAACAGATCATAACCTCAGCCATGTGTACCACTCACAGCATGCACAAGCGTTTAAACAGGGTTTTAAAAAGTCCTGGCGAACTAGCCGGGCGAGGTGGCGGGCGCCTGTAGTCCCAGCTACTCGGGAGGCTGAGGCCGGAGAATGGCGTGAACCCGGGAGGCGGAGCTTGCAGTGAGCTGAGATCCGGCCACTGCGCTCCAGCCTGGGGGACAGACCGAGACTCCGTCTCAAAAAAAAAAAAAAAAAAAAAAAAAAAAAAGTCCTGGCGGTAGGAGAGCAGTTTGCCATTCCTACACATATATTGAAAGACTGCTTTGAAGCCAGAGAAGTTAGAGGCCTGTCTCGGCTATTTAGTAACCATGTGGTGAGCTTTGGAAACCCATTGAAACTCAAGAAGCCTCAGATGGCTCATGTGTAAACCAGGGGTAAGAATATTTACCTACCTTGTACAGCTGACATAAAAACGGAGGGTAATGCAGGCGCAACCCCTATCACAGGCCTGGAGGGGTAGATTTCTAAAAAGGTAATTTTCTCTACTAACAACTTACCAGAACCATATCCAGGTATTGGCCCTTTGGTTTGAAGGTCTGGGAGCCCCACATTCAACGCGTTGGGTACCATGTTGTCCAGATGCGGCTTGGGTCCAGCAGCAGGATGAGAGGGCGAGTGCTTCATGCCCGGCTGCCTCTGCTGCTGCTGCTGCTGCAGTGCACTCACCATTCGAGCCAGCTGTGAGCCAAGAGAGATGGACACGTGATAAGCACAGCCCCGAACTTCCCAGGAAGAGACTGTGCCTGGTTCTTTGCCATAAGAGGCTAAGCCGGGATGTACTCCTCAAACACAACACTGGAGGGACCCTGTCCACCCACGTACCTGCTGCTCTTGCTGTTGGCGTACAGCTTGAGAAATCTTTCTCTGGTTCTGTAACAACTGCTGCTGTTGCTGCTGCTGCAAGAGAAGCTGACATGCCTACAAAACAAGGGGGATAGACAGAGAAGCAAAGTTTCCTGAGACTGATTGACTGAGGACACCTAAAGGGTCTGTGCACTGACATACAGGTCACACAATTCTAAAGTATCCAGGAGGGAAGTAACACCAAATTCCTGGTCTCCTGGTTACATTTTCCTCCAGTTGAGTGACAACCCTTAAGCACACTCCAGAGTCTGCCTAGAAGTGTGGACTAGCACCCTCTGAACATAGAAAGTGGCAAAGATGTGGGAAGCAAATCAAAGCTAAAGAGAAAAAAAAAAAAAAAAAAAAGCAAATGACCTTTTCAGCCACAGGAAGAAACTCTGCTACTTACCAACTGAAACTGGGGAATTTGTGGAAGCTGGCTCAGCATGGCAATTTGTTGAGGAGATAACTGGGGCCCCACATTGAAAAGACCTGGACTCAGGCCACTGTTGGGAAACTGCTTGAGCATTGAGGCAGAAACCTAGCCAAAAAAATAAAAAAGAAAGAAGAGAAACGGAATCTTCAGAATTTATCAAAATAAAATGATTTTTCTGTGAGAAGAATCTTGATGAATCTAAAGCAAGTGTTCTCAAACTTTTCTGTGAAAAATATGTTAACAGGAAAAATACACTGAAGTGTTAACAATGATTATCTTGGAGCAGTGAGATTACAAGAGTTTTTAAATTTTCTTCTTAGATTTTCCAATTTTCTACAGTAAAAAGCATAAATTTTATATTCAGGAAAACATTTTCAAGAAAAAAAAAACTGATGACAATATGGCTTTTTATCCAACTGAGAAATTATTACTGGAAATGTGCCATAAAACAAAACATGCTACATTGCATAAAGCTAATAAATAATACTTATGTGACAGTATTTCTGTGATACAAATAAGACAAATGTATTAACTTGTAAATAGGAGACATGAGTTTCAACTCATGGCTTCTGATAGCTAACACCCACAGAGCGGCAGTGTAAAAAAGAGCCAGCATAAAAGAACCTGGAAGGTCAATGGCCCGGCAGGTCCTTCTCCATGTTCTCAGGAGTGAGCTAGGCTAGGCTGCAGGAAGCTCTGTTGACAGAGGATTCCCTCCCATCTTTGGTTTGCTCCAAGATGATTTAAGTAAGCAGAAATGAGTTTCCCTGCACCCTCATCTACTGAACCCACTGGACTGGCTGGGGCCATGGAGAACAAACTTAAGCACGTGCCCGTGAGTGCCAAGTAGTGTAGCACACTGGTCAAGAGTTTAGTCCTACAGGCTGGGCACAGTGGCTCATGCCTGTTAAATGCGAGCAGATTGGGAGAATTGTTTGTGCCTAGGAGATTGAGAACACCTCGACAACGCATCAAGATCCCATCTCTTTGGAAAAAAAAAAAAAAAAAGATTAAAAAAAGACTTTAGAGCCGGGCGTGGTGGCTCACACCTATAACCCCAGCACTTCAGGAGGCCGAGGTGGGTGGATCAACTGAGGTCGAGAGTTTGAGACCAGCCTGACCAACACGCAGAAACCCCGTCCCTATTAAAAATACAAAATTAGCTGGGCGTGATGGCGCATGCCTGTAATCCCTGTTACTCAGGAGGCTGAGGCAGGAGAATCACCTCAACCTGGGAGGCAGAGGTTGTGGTGAGCCAAGATCGTGCCATTGCATTCCAGCCTGGGCAACAAAAGTGAAATTCTGTCTCCAAAAAAAAAAAAGACTTTAGTTCTAGAGGCAGACTGCCTGGGTTTGTAATCCCAGCTCTGCCTGCCTCCCCAATTTTTATTTTTTTTGGGACAGGGTCTCACTCTGTTACCCAGGCTGGAATGCAGTGGCATGATCATGGCTCACTGCAGCCCTGACCTCCCGGCTGGTCTCAAACTCCTGGGCTCAAGCCATCCTCTCAAAGTGCTGTGATTACAAATATGAGCCACTGCTCCCAGCCCAGCTCTGCCATTTCTAAGCTGACTCAGAGCAAGTTACTTATTTAGCCTTTCTGACCCTTACTTTCCTGATCTCCAACTGGAATGACAACAATATTAACTTCAGTCATTAGATTTTATGAGTTAATCCATGTCAGATGCTTAGAGATTATAATGTTCACATTATTCCACAGGCTGGTTATTCAAATGTCTTCAGACAATGATTACAGTTCCTTTGCGACTCATCTTCAGGTTCAATATGATCAGTTCTTTCACCTATATCTCCTTCCATTTCTCAGTGAAGAGCCAAGAACAGAAAGGTATTTTCTAGAGTAGTTCAACACCAAGCAGACCCGGCCATTCCTAACCATTCTGTTAAAAGCTGTGCTTTCACTAATAATGCCTAAGATGTCACTTTCTCTGGTGATCATAACTCCTGATTCACACACTAAGCGTAATGTTAGTTAAAATCTATAATATTTAAAAATATGCTTTTGTTCCTTCATGTAATATTTAACCCATGTAGCTGGTTTTATTTTATTTTTTTTAGATGGAGTTTCACTCTGTCACCCAGGCTAGAGTGCAGTGGCGTGATCTCACCTCATTGCAGCCTCCACCCCCTGGGTTCAAGTGATTCTCCTGCCTCAGCCTCCCGAGTAGCTGGGACTACAGGAGCATGCCACCACACCCAGCTATTTTTTGTATTTGTAGTAGAGACGGGGTTTCACCATATTGGCCAGGCAGGTCTCGAACTCCAGACTTCGTGATCCGCCCGCCTTGGCCTCCCAAAGCACTGGGATTACAGGCATGAGCCACTGCACCTGGCCTTCAGCTTTTTATTAATTGATTTTTTATTTGAGCTTAAGACCTTACATATATCTTTATGAGCATGGCATATAGAAGATGCTCCATAAATATCTATTAAATGAATGAACCTCTATCATATTTAACTTCACAGTCACCCCACCAAGTTCTTGTTGATCCTATTATTCTACTTATTCCCAGTTTGTGTTCCCCCATCCCATCACGGATGGGAATGCTGAACTTGATAAAGCTGAGGATAATCTAATCATATGCCACTAAAGCTTCCTTCCAATATGAAGCCATCAGCCTGACAATCGTCAGTTACTAATCTACACGACTGTTTTAAGGTTTAGCCAATATATTTCCATCTCGTCCAAAACAGCTTGTCAAACGGCCTGTTAAAGTAGAATACAACAGCTATATTATTATTCTATGCCAGCATTTTTACCAATGAAGGGAATGCATGAAAACTTGTTAGCAAACTATGATTATTGATTACCGCCATATGTACTCAAAAGCAATCTTTTTGATAATCTAGATTCTTTCCTGGAACTGGGACCAAATTCATCGATCTTTCAGCTACTTTTTTCTTATTTCTCCTTTCAGAAAACATTTAAAAAGTTTCCCCAGGCTGGACACGGTGGCTGACGTCTGTAATCCCAAGCACTTTGGGAAGCCGAGTTGGGTGAGGATCACTTGAGGCTAGGAGTTTGAGGCCAGCTTGGCCAACATGGCAAAACCCTATCTCTACTAAAAATACAAAAATTAGCGGGGCGTGGTGGCAAGCGCCTGTAATCCCAGCTACTCAGGAGGCTGAGGCACAAGACTCGCTTGAACCCAGGTGGCAGAGGTTGCAGCAAGCAAAGATCGTGCCACTGCACTCCAGCCTGGACGCCAGAGAGAAACACCAAAAAAACAAACAAACAAACAAAAAACACAAAAGGCCGGGCGCGGTGGCTCATGCCTGTAATCCCAGCATCTTGGGAGGCCGAGACGGGCGGTTCACGAGGTCAGGAGATCGTGACCATCCTGGCTAACGTGGTGAAACCCTGTCTGTACTACAAATACAAAAAAAATTAGCCATGCGTGGTGGCAGGCGCCTGTAGTCCCAGCTACTCGGGAGGCTGAGGCAGGAGAATCGCTTGAACCCGGGAGGCAGAGCTTGCAGTGAGCCGAGATCGCGCCACCGCACTCCAGCCTGGGCGACAGAGGGAGACTCCATCTCAAAAAAAAAAAAGAGGCCGGGCGCGGTGGCTCACGCCTGTAATCCCAGCACTTTGGGAGGCCGAGGCGGGCGGATCACAAGGTCAGGAGATCGAGACCATGGTGAAACTCCGTCTCTACTAAAAATAGAAAAAATTAGCCGGGCGCAGCGGCGGGCGCCTGTAGTCTCAGCTACTCGGGAGGCTGAGGCAAGAGAATGGCGTGAACCCGGGAGGCGGAGCTTGCAGTGAGCCGAGATTGCGCCACTGCACTCCAGCCTGGGCGACAGAGCTCTGGGCAACAGAGCAAGACTCCGTCTCAAAAAAAAAAAGAAAAAAAAAAAAAAAAAGAAAGAAAAAAATTCACCATTCTCCTCACTTTCTTATAGTGGAGGGGTGCTTCTTTCCCATTTCTGATCTGAGGCTCCACACAGAAGACATCCACCTTTATCAGAGCACTTAAGGCCTCTTTTCCCTCCTTGGAAGCAAGCCTGGAGAGAGGACCGCCCCATTCCAGTGACTCTGGGTTAAGGCTGGAATTCGGTATTAGGAAGTGCACACGTTTGCTGGTATCTGCTCTATTGGTAGTAAAGGGGGTACTGTGGCCCCAATATGTTTTCCTCTTTTGCCTTAAACATTCAGAATGTGGGCAGGAAAGATGGGTGTCATTGTTAAACTGCCCTTGAAGACTCCCAGCATTCCTCAAAAATCACAGACGGGGATTCTCTTCACAAATTCCTACTCTGCTCTAGGATCTGTCATTTGGTTTGAACACCCTTCTTCTTAATAGAAAAGACAAAAGCAACAAAAATTTTATCTCCACTCTGTAATCCCTGGGGATTATACAACTAGTCCAAGGCAATGACTCCTTTCCTAGTCACCAAACTGCACCAAACCAAATGCTAGAAGGTTCTTTTAATCTACCTACTTTTTTTGCAGGTCTCAGTTTACTCCGCATTTAACTCACACTTGCTTTTACCCTTACTATCCATCTTCTGAAAATGTCCCACTATAAACTAAGTTAATCAGAAAGCTTCCCCATCCCCATTGCATCTTCTCATTTTATCATTCTTTGGCATCGCGGTCAGAGGTAAACTCCTCAGTTTCCTAATACTTTTGAGCCACCATCTCTGTTACATTCTCAAGAACACAGGCCTATCTTTTCTTTTTTCTTTTTCTTTTTTTTTTTTGGAAATGGAGTCTCGCTCTGTCTCCCAGGCTGGAGTGCAATGGCATGATCTCGGCTCACTGCAATCACCACCTTCCAGGCTCAAGCAATTCTCCTGCCTTCGCCTCCTGTGTAACTGGGATTACAGGTGCCCGCCACCACACCTGGCGTTTTTGTATTTTTAATATAGACAGGGTTTCACCATGTTGGCCAGGCTGGTCTTGAACTCCTAACCTCAAGTGATCCACCCACCTCGGACTCCGAAAGTGCTGGGATTACAGGCGTGAGCCACCGCGCCTGGCCTATCTTTTCTTTGACACTCTTTTAGTCTATGAACATTTGACCAAGTTCAGGTTTCCCGTACTTGGCTCACCAGCTCATTTTCTCTCAAGATCTGTCACTTTCACTCTACCCATCAATTCTGTCATTTTGGAAAGTACTCTAATTTCAGTAATAGTTCTCCCAGCTGCTTCCTCTCTATCCTCTAAGAGATGTTGAGTGTTACCAACCAATTTAAAAATCTGTTTGACTTTCTATTTTAACAGCTGTACTCCAAGCAGACGTGAGCACCAAGTGAGCACACCACTACAGGGCATGCTGCCTCTGCACCGGTTTTAGGGCGAGCATAAGGAACACGTCCTCCACAATTTCCCCCAAATAACAACTCCTCTTCATCTCTGCTTTGAATTCACACAAAATGTCACCAGTGTGACTTAACTTACTGTCTCTGATATACTAATTTTGAACTCACTATGATTTGAGTCTGGGGGAAAGGAGGGTGAGTATAGATATATTCTGTCCCAACAAAACCATGTTCCAAACTGGCCTCTTATCCCACTATACCTCAATGACCCATAAAATCATATGTACCACCTTCAGTGTGAATCCTAAATTCATTTGCGTTAGCAACTGCATTTGGTTACATAGTGTTCCCCATAAATTCATGCCCACTGGGAACCTCAGAAGGTGATCTCATTTGGAAATAGGGTCTTTGTAGATGCACTCAAGTTTAAGACAAAGTCATATTGGATCAGGGTAGGCCCTAATCTATTAACTGGTGTCCTCATATGAAGAGAAATTTTGAGACAGAGAAGAAAAAGCCATGTGAAGATAGACACAGGGGAGAACACCAGATGATGACGGAGGCAGACAGTGGTGATTTCAGACTGAAATCCTCCAGAACTGAGCTAAGGTTGATTGATGGATTGATTTTTTGAGACTGGGTCTCACTCTGTTGTCCAGACTGGAGAGCAGTGGCGTGATCATGGCTCACTGCAGTCTCGACTTCTTGGGCTCAGGTGATTTTCCCAACTCAGCCTCCTGAACAACTGAGACTACAGGCATGCACCACCATGCCTGGCTAATTTTTTTTATTTATTTATTTTTTTGAGACGGAGTCAGGCTCTGTCGCCCAGGCTGGAGTGCAGTGGCCGGATCTCAGCTCGCTGCAAGCTCCGCCTCCCGGGTTCACGCCATTCTCCTGCCTCAGCCTCCCAAGTAGCTGGGACTACAGGCGCCCACCACCTCGCCCGGCTAGTTTTTTGTATTTTTTTTAGTAGAGACGGAGTTTCACCGTGTTAGCCAGGATGGTCTTGATCTCCTGACCTCGTGATCCACCCGTCTTGGCCTCCCAAAGTGCTGGGATTACAGGCTTGAGCCACTGTGCCCGGCCTTTTTTTTTTTTTTTTTTTTGTAGAGATGGGGTTTTGCCATTTTGTCCAGGCTTGTCTCGAACTCCTGGGCTCAAGTGCTTGTCTCAGTCTCCCAAAGCGCTGGGAGTACAAGTGTGAGCCACTGTGCCTGGACTTTTTTTTTTTTCAGGTAGAGCAGACACTTTGGTCATAAAGAGATCTGCAGCACCCAAGTCTCTCACACAAAGTTAACTGCACTTTCCCAACAATTCCACTTTTGAAATCACTCTTGATATGCATCTTCCCACGACTTGATGTATATTAACTGAGCTCAAAATACGTGCCCGGCACAGCTATTGATGCTCAGGCTCCAGGAGTGAACACAGCAGGCCCAGACCCTGCCGCTGTGAAGCTTATTACACTCCTAGGGGCAGGGCAGACAAGGAGCAAGCGTGGGAGAGACAGTAACAGGGCAAGAACCCATTATTCCCCACCACCACCCCGTCCCCACCCCCCATCAAGCATTTCTACTACTCAAAATTAGCTAAAGAAACCACCAAAGTAAAACCTGCCCGTGACCCAGCAGTACCATTGAGAAATTCATCCTGGGAGACAAATATGACACTATTATAGCAGGCCAGGCGTGGTGGCTCATGCCTGTAACCCCAGCATTTTGGGAGGCCAAGGCGGGCAGATAACGTGAGGCCAGGAATTCGAGACCAGACTGGCCAACATGGTGAAATCCCATCTCTACTAAAAATACAAAAAGTAGCCAGGCATGGTGGTGGGCAGCTGTAGTTCCAGCTACTCAGGAGGCTGAGGCAGGAGAATTGCTTGAACCCGGGGGCAGAGATTGCAGTGAGCCGCAATCACACCACTGCATTCCAGCCTAGGCAATAGAAGGAGACTCTAAAAAAAGAATATTACAGCAGCACTGCTCATAACAACAAAAATCTAGTAACAATCCAAATGTCTATGAACAGTAGACTTGGTAGTAGAATAGGTAAATTAAGGTACAGTCATATAATGGAATACCATATGAACCATAGCTGCCCAAATCCACATAGGAATATATTTGAAATAATACAAGTAAAAATAAAACAACAAAAGGAGGAGGCTCTATACTATATGGTTTCATTAAAGTGCAAAAAAGGCAAAATGAAAACAACATATTGTTTAAAGACAGAGACACACACACAGAAAGAGTATAAAGAAAAGCACAGGAAAGTGATCTTTAGAAGCCACCAGCTCATATGTTTCATAAACTGACAATGTTAGAGACAATAAAAGTTTAATTTTTGAGAAATGCCTATCCCAGCCTTGCTGAACTTTCTTAGGATTGCAAATGTACTGTCCCTCTCCAAAGAATACAGAAGGACCAGGGAGAAGCGCCACTAGGCTCAAGGCAAACAGCTGTTCACACCTGGGCTGCAGAGGAATCTCGGTGGTGCAGGTCTGCACATTCTCCATTTCAGGGAGTTAATTATTCTGGCTTAAAAGCCCTTCAATCTCCAGCTGGACTGGAGAAAGTGAAGATCTTGGTGCAATCAATATGGCATTTAACAAAGCATTGCAGGTGCAAAATGACAGCAATTTAAAGTCAGGACAAAAGCCTGCTGGAATATGTTACTTTCTCAATACTGTATTTGAGTTACAGGAGGAAAAAGGCATGGTAGAAACCCAAGGCCTGGGACATTTGTAACAAATCTTAGAGATAAGTTTCAGTGTCTTCCTTTTTTTTTTTTTTTTTTTTGAGATGGAGTCTCGCTCTGTCGCCCAGACTGGAGTGCAGTGGCCGGATCTCAGCTCACTGCAAGCTCCGCCTCCCGGGTTTACGCCATTCTCCTGCCTCAGCCTCCCGAGTAGCTGGGACTACAGGCGCCCGCCACCTCGCCCGGCTAGTTTTTTGTATTTTTAGTAGAGACGGGGTTTCACCGTATTAGCCAGGATGGTCTCGATCTCCTGACCTCGTGATCCACCCGTCTCGGCCTCCCAAAGTGCTGGGATTACAGGCTTGAGCCACCGCGCCCGGCCTTTTTTTTTTTTTTTGAGACAGAGTCTCACTCTGTCACCCAGGCTGGAGTGCAGTTGCACAATCTCGGCTCACTGCAACCTCTACGTCCTGGGTTCAAGCGATTCTCCTGCCTCAGCCTCCTGAGTAGCTGGGATGACAGACAGGTGTGCACCACCATGCCTGGATAATTTTTATATTTTTAGTAGAGATGGGGTTTCACCATGTTGGCCAGGCTGGTCCTGAACTCCTGATCTCGGGTGATCCAACTGCCTCGGCCTCCCAAAGTGCTGGGATTAAGGCATGAGCCCTCATGCCGGGCCTCAGTATCTTTTATGTTTACATTAACTACTGATTGCCCCTATAATGTGGTCAAAATGAATATAAAATCTGATATTTATCAAAATCTTTTAAACTATTCATGTGCTTTGACCCAGAAATTTCATTTTGGGCAACTCAATTTAGAAAAAATGTGGGCAAAGGTTTATGTATAAGGATTTCTTTGCAGTACTATTTGTAACAGGGAAAAATTAAAAACAATTTAATACTCAACAGCGGGGGGAAGGGAACATTAAATAAATCAAGGTAAATCTAACTGATGAAACATCATTATGATCACCATGAATGCTACATAGCAACAGGAGAAAATTCAAGGACACAATGTTAACATCAGGTTCTAGGGGGCCTGAGTGCAATAATGTGAAAAGCATCCCTGTATATGAACAGTGTCTGAATAGGGAATTATGTAAAAATAATTCCTGTCATTGTATTTGGGTTGGAAGTTTTTTTAAAGAATTTGTTTCTCTGCTATCCAAACTGTGTGTGGTTATCTTGTCTTTTTTTTTTTTTTTTAAGACAGGATATCACTGTCACCCAGGCTGGAGTGCAGCGGTGTCATCACTGCAGTGTTGAGGCTCACTGCAGCCCCAGGGCTCAGGTCACCTTCTCATCTCAGCCTCCTAAGTAGTTGGGACTACAGCATGTGCCACCATGCCCGGCTAATTTTTTGTATTTTTGTTAGAGACAGGTTTTGCCATGTTGCCCAGGCTGGTCTTGAACTCCTGGGCTCAAGCAATCTGCCCATCTCGGTCTCCCAAAGTGCTGGGATTATAGGAGTAGACCACCGTGCCTGGCCTTTTCTTCCTTTAGAGTTACCCAACTGCTTAATTTTTTAAAGATATAGAAATGTTGGGAAAAGACAGAATAATCCATTATTTAATATTCTGCTCCCAGTATGCATTAAATAAATAAAACAAAATTCAAAAGTGGAGGGAACACAAGTACTTTTCTTTTTTGGGTAGAGCAGACACTTTGGTCATAAACAGATCCACAGCACCCAGTTCTCTCACACGAAGTTAACTGCAACTTTCCCAACAATTCCACTTTTGAAATCATTCTGATATGTATCCTCCCATAACTCGATATATAGTCACTGAGCTCAAAATACATGCCCTGCACAGCTATTGATGCTCAAGCTCCAGCAGTGAACACAGCAGGCCCAGACCCTGCCGCTGTAAAGCTTATTACACTCCTCGGGGCAGGGCAGAGAGGGAGAAAGACAAGGAGCAAGCGGGGAGAGAGAGTGATAGGGCAGGCGGCACGCTGTACGCAGCTGCCCTGAGAAAGCTTCTAGGGAAGGTGGCAGTGAAGCGGAGAGCTGAAGGAGATAAAGGCTGAGCCATGCTGCCATCTGGGAACAGTGTTCTAAGAGTATGCTTGGTGTGTGGGGGCCACTTGGCTGGAGCAGCATGAAGGTATGAGGAAGTGGCCTGTATTTGTGGGGAGGTGGGATCACCAGGAACCTCGAAGACCAGAGTCAAGACCGCGCTTCTGCTTTGCATTCTCAGTGAGAGAACCAGCCACGAGGGGATTCCTGGTGCAACAGTAACACGACCTGCCTTTTGTTTTAGAACAGTGCTGTGCAGAACTTCCTGCAATGCTGACATGTTCTGCATCTGTGCTGTCTACACAGTGACTACTAACAAGATGGGGCTATTTAAGTTAATTAAAATAAAATGTAAAATTCCGTTCTTCCAGTCCAGCAGCCACATTTCAAGGGCTGATGTGGCTACCGGCTATGACACTGGACAGTGCGGTGTCAGAGAATCAGTCTGACTCAGACTTGAGACAGGCAAGCGTCAAAGAGAGGCAGGATAAGGAACAGGCATGAAGTCACTGCAATAACCTAGATAGAAACGGCGGTGGCTTGACCAGGGCCTGTGCTGTTGGAGGTGGTAAAAAAGGGTCTGATTTTGGATAAAGGTTTGAAGGGCGGTCTTACTGATGGAACGAACATGGTCGTGAGAGGAGTCATGATGAGCTCCAAGGTTTTTGGCCTGAACTCCTATTGCATGAGAGTGCCATTTACTGGGAGCAAGGCGATGTTTCTGAGGGCAGTGTAGGGTGAGATCAGAAGCTGTGTTTTGAACATGTTAACCTGTGAGGCATCCTATGAGTAGTCTGTGGAGTTGAGGAAAGAAGATGTGGCCTGAAGATACAATTTTGGAATTCAGTGCTTAAAGTCATTCCACTGGGTAAGATCACCTGGCAGTGACTGCAGATGGTGGGGAGAGGTTCCAAGGTTGAGATCTGGGGCATTCTGCTGAGTAAGTATTGGGAACTTGAGGAGGAACTTGTAAAGGAGATGGAGAAGGAGAGGCAGATGGAGAACCAGTGTAGTAGGTGTCCAAAAGCCAAATGCAGGAAGTGCTTCAGGAAGGAGGGAAACTGTCAAATGCTGCTGATACACCGAGTAAGAAGAGACTGGAGAACAGATCATCACATTATGCAACAAAAAGATCAGAGGCAACTCCTACAAGAGGGTTAATTCCCACTGTCACTGCCTTACCTGGACTCCTGTACTAGCCCTGCAACTGCTCTCTTTTGCTCTAGTACTCCTGCCATTCAAACATGTCCTCTATATTACTGTCAGTGTTCCCTCCCTCCCTTTCTTTCTCTTTTTTTCTCTTTTTTTTTTTTTTTGAGACACGGTCTTGCTCTGTTGCCCAGCCTGGAGTACAGTGGCTTGCTTGATCATGGTTCACTGCAGCCTCGCCTCCCAGACTCGATCTATCCTCCCACCTCAGCCTCCTGAGTAGCTGGGACTAAAGGTGCACACCACCATGCCTGGATAATTAAAATAATTTTTTTTTGTAGGCCAGGCACGGTGGCTCATGCCTGTAATCCCAGAACTTTGGGAGGTCAAGAGGGGGTGGATCACTTGAGGTCAAGAGTTCCAGACCAGCCTGGCCAACATGGTGAAACTCCATCTCTACTAAAAATACAAAAATTAACCAGGCGTGATGGTGCGCGCTTGTAACCCCAGCTACTCAGGAGGCTGAGGCACAAGAATCGCTTGAATCCAGGAGGTGGAGGTTGTAGTGAGCCGACACTGCATCACTGCACTCTAGCTTGGGTGACAGAGAATCTGCCTCAAAAAAATAAAATAAAATAAAATAATTTGTAGAGATGGGGTCTTACTATGTGGTTCAGGCTGGTCTCAAACTTCTGGGCTCAAGCGATCTGCCTGCCTCAGCCTCCCAAAGGGCTGGGAGTGTAGGTGTGAGCCGCTGCACCCAGCATCTTCTAAACCTTAAATGTTTCTACATCACTACTCAGCTGAAAAATCTTTAATAGTATATTGTCTATAGCAGTGGCCAAACTTTAAGTGCACATAAAGATAACATGGTGGTGACTAAGCCCCAAAGCCACCTGCCACAGAAGATTGGAGACCTGGGAACTGTGTCTTTAAGTAGCAGCCTAAATAATGGTTGTAAACCATGTTGAAAAGGATTGGCCTATAGGGCCAAGTCCCAAATCCCTAAGCAAAGCAAACACCTTTTCCAAATTTGGTCCCATACTTCTTGTCTAGTTCCTTTCTTTTCTATTCTTTTTTTTTTTTTTTTTTTTGAGACGGAGTCTCGCTCTGTCGCCCAGGCTGGAGTGCAGTGGCGCGATCTCAGCTCACTGCAAGCTCCACCTCCCGGGTTCACGCCATTCTCCTGCCTCAGCCTCCCGAGTGGCTGGGACTACAGGCGCCCGGCTACTTGCCTGGCTAGTTTTTTGTATTTTTTAGTAGAGACGGGGTTTCACCATGTTAGCCAGGATGGTCTCGATCTCCTGACCTCATGATCTGCTTGTCTCGGCCTCCCAAAGTGCTGGGATTACAGGCTTGAGCCATCGCGCCCGGCCTTCCTTTTCTATTCTAAGACAGTGTGTATGTGTGTCTGTATGTTTCAACAAGCTCTAACTAATTATTCAAACGAACTGCCTTTCCCCCAAATGCTATGTTCTTCTACATGTTACTGCCCCTTGCACATGAGGCTCCTGCTGCTTAGAAGGCACTTTTAATCTGGTGTGCTCAGAAAATTCTGACTCATTCTTCAAGACTCAAACGACACTGCTAGTGTGAAGGCTCAGCCGATTACCCAAACTCTGTTAAACATTTCTATACATTTATCACACTATCTGCTGGGAATTCTGCTATCACCTCCTCCTCACCTCAACCCACCCCTCTGCCACCAACTCCAAGAGGCTGCAGAGAGAGAGAGATGGCATTTTCTCCATCTGTGCATGATGAAGACATTACCTAACATGCTACAGATATTTGATAACCATGGATCACTGTCAGCCTGATACCAAGGGATACTGTAAAATGTGTGTATGCTCCAAGACTTAGGAAGACACTGCTGTTGTAGAGTGCCGGGAAAGTCAGAAATGGCTCTGTCTAAAGGATAAACCAGTACCTGGGGCTTGAAGGATGACTGGAACTTAGAGAGAGGGAAAGAAGAGGAGAGGCTGGCACCTCTCCTCCACCAAGTAGCTACTTGGAGGCTGAGGAGGGACGATTGCTCAAGCCCAAGAGTTCGAGGTTGCCATGAGCTATGGACCACACCACTGCACTCCAGCCTGGGTGACAGAGTGAGACTCTATCTCCAAAAAAGAAAAATAAATAAAAACACAAAAACAAACAACAAAAACTGAACCTTTACAACCTGCTGGTTGGATCTAATAAGCGCTCCCATCTTCTTTTACAGAATGAAATGGAATCAAAACTTTGTTTATTAAAATAACATTCTAAGGAGGGACTAAGGCCACACATTGAATCCTTGCATAAGCTTATCAGCTATTACTCTGTCCTCACGTCTGCTTTCTCACAAAGGGGAACGGGGAAAGTGTGTGGTAGACTAACACAAATCTCTTACCTTTACCCACAAAACAAAACACCATCTCTTTGCACATCTCCTACCAAGGGACAGACCTAACTGGTTCCCATGGTATCCAATGGACTATGTCCTACACGGAGCTGCTCATGAATAAGAGTTAAGTCCAGGAGTCTCTGCTACGTCATTAGTTCTAAAACTCCCCTTAGAGCACCTAATTGCTATGTTGGCATGCAGCTCCTCAACATTTTCAGAATAATCCAGAATCTGGCAATTCTCTTGTTTTCTTTTCTTTTCTTTTTTTTTTTTTGAAATGGAGTCTCACTCTATCACCCAGGCTGGAGCGCAGTGGTGTAATCTCAGTTCACCGTAACCTCTGCCTCCTAGGTACAAGCAGTTCTACTGTCTTAGCCTCCCGAGTAGCCGGGATTAGAGGCATGCAACACCATACCCAGCTAATTTTTGTTTTGTTCTTTACACCTGGCTAATTTGTGTTTTTTGGTAGAAACAGGGTTTCGCCATGTTGGCCAGGCTCATCTCAAACTCCTGGCCTCAAGTGATCTGCCCACCTTGGCCTCCCAAAGTGCTGGGATTACAGGCATGAGCCACTGTGCCAGGCCGAATTCTCTTTTTATCTGTGGGTAAATCCTTGAGGGCAACCAGCCTCTGAACACTGACACATCAGAACTTATTAATAGTAGTTTTAATTATATGCAGTTTCAAAATATATAGTTAGATAAAAGATCTAAAAGGAATAGAATCACAAGCTTTTCATGCAAAAATACCAACTTTGTTGGTATGCATGATGCAATAAAAAATGAGACTTGATATTTTGTTCTAAAAGTCTTGATCTTTGGCAGCTAGATATTTCATATTTTACTCTACTTGATCTTAGCCAAAAGGTCAAGAAAAGATGGCTTTTTCCTATTTTATGCTACTATTATTCTTTTTATGCCCACAAAAATCAGTTAACAACTGGTAACTACCTGAAATGGTCTTTAATTTTGAATCATAGGAACACAAAATTGCTTACCTGGGGGGAAATAAACTGGGGAGGCACTTGCGCCCGGAGACTGGGAGAAGAATTTAGTGGCTGCACTGGTGTGTGCAGACCTCTCGATTGTGCTGTGCTGTTTCCAAACAAACCATGACTACCGCCCTGTAAACAGAAGAGCAGCAGTAAGGCTTTCTGTTAACATAAGAAAATGCAAGTAAGAAACAGTTCTGGTCTTTTAGATCCCTCAGAAGAATCACAGGCTGTGTTCCATGGAATAACAGAATTTCATAACTGAGAAGTTCCTTATCTTAGAAGGCTTAGGGCAATTACTCAAATTGAATCATGAGCGCCTGTACAGTTTGACGAACTCTATAAACGGAAAGGGTTCAATTTTGTCAAATATTAGGAAAAGTCCTACATTCTTTTTTGTGAACGAAAGCTATAGACAACATAACATTTATTTCAAGTACTCTTCTTTGAGATTGGGTTTACCAAATTTATTCTCAAGCTTTGTAATCTGAGCTCCATCTTGAAAGGCACCTGAGTAAAAATGCAGCCTTATGAATAGTTATCAGTTGTATTTATAAAACATTATGATGTGATTTCTCTGCCGTCCCAGAGTGAGCCTAGCACCCTTCCTTGTCCTGGATCTGCTCAATCCTTTCTTTGATAGATAAGGAAATGTGACTCAATTACACAGTGAGATAAAAAAGGAAGAAAGGGAGAAAGTAAAAACCATTACAGGGACACCAAAATAAACATTACTCACCTGTAACTTCTCATTCAAACACATATCGGTCTAGTTAAAAATAAGCTGAACTCCCTCCTTTCTGGAGGCTCAACTCACTGGAGCACTTCTACACTATTCCGATGAGATAACTAAGAGAGTTGGGTTATATGGTGGCCTTTCCTTTCTGACTCGTTTCTAGCTGAGAAAAGTCCTTCAGCGAAGAAACCGTATTTGGTAATAACACAACACTGTGTTCCCTCTGCCTGATACCATTTTCACTTGACCTCTTCAAGGCCCAGCTTGGAGGTCATCCTCATCAAGGAAGTCTTCCCCAAAATCATCTTCCTGATTTCACGTTCAGATTAACTGAGCCCACCTCTCCAATCTCAAAATGCTTTAAAACTCTTTGAGGGCACTCATCATCAAACCACACTACAGTTATTTTCCATTCTGTCTTTCTACTGTCAGCTTAAATCTTTCCCTCTTCGTATTCCCAGAACTCAATAAAGCCCCAGTCTGTAGGATGAATATATAATCTGTAAATATTCATGACCCACCAATTCCACACACTGGAAAATATCCCATTGAACACCTTTAGCAAAGACAGTTGCATCACTGCTTATACTGAATACGTATACCCTGAATTGAAATCACCACCATTATCATATCCCTGGAATCACAGGGATTAAGGTAATTCTAAAGAATTTTGTAATGGCATCATTAAAACCTAGAACACTAAAAATACTGTGATGGCTTAATGATTAAAAAATAGAGTAAGGGACTGCTGCAGGGAAATTAGTGAACTTAAAAGCATTGAAAATAAAAATGATTCTAAACATAAAGTCAAAATGGCAATTAAAATCTGTGTATCTCGTAAAAGTAAATCAAAGATCCATCATGAATTTTATGTCTCCCAAAAGATTGTTTAAACACGAGAAGACCTTTAATTCCAGAAACTCTAACATCTCTACTGCTCCTTTCTTACCAACTGCCACTCGAAAGTGACATGGCTCAGCCCTAACTTTGCTCGGATTGTGGCAGTCAGTAGCTTCGCTACCCTGATCATCCCTAAGAAAACAGGAAACATTTATCTCACCAAGGATATTCTGCTAAGATCTTTCTCACTTTATCATCAAAGTAATGACTTAGTTATTAGATGTCAATTATTCACAACTGGTCCTTGGATGGTGGGGTTACTGGGAGCTAAAGACCCTGCCAGAATCCATTTTCTGGCAAATACAAAATTACTTCCTGACGGTTGTTTTAAATTTCAACCTCTCCTTTAATAACAAATATTGAAAAGAATTTGCTTTTTAAGCTTCTGTAAAATCAATTCCTACTTCCGTCTTCCCAGTAGACAATTTCCACCCTCTTCCGCCATAGGTTTTAGGCTTTTCATTATCAAGTGACCCTACAGCCACACAAAGCACTATCTCTGGAATGGATAATAATATAGGTAAGTCCACAGTAGTTGATCAAAAAATGCCTTGTCTAACTTAATATGGAACCTGGGCATCACAAGCGCTCATTTTCTTGGCTCCAATAGAGCTATTTTTGCACAGTGATGTATTCAGGGGCAATCATACAGATTTGGTCTTTAAGAAACGTATATAGGCCAGGTACAGTGATTCACACCTGTAATCCTAGCATTTTGAGAGGCTGAGGCTAGGAGTTCGAGACCAACCTGGGCAACATAAGCAAGACCCCGTCTCTAAAAAATAAACGGGAGAAAAAAGGCACCTGAGTATGTCCTAATGCAGGTTTCTGTGGCTATCACTAAAGCTCTACTGTTGTACCAGAGGCTTTTACAATTACCTAAGTCTGGTGATCTTTGCTTCAACTATACTGTTTAACTCAAAAAAGCATACAAATTAAAAACAAAATTACCAAGCTAACCAAAATCCGTGATTTGGAGAATTTAAATCTTAAATTTTATTAATACGAAGCATATTAAAATAATTCTGTAAGAAAATAGTCTTTAAAAACCATGTCCATATTTAGATGGAACATGTGCACAAACCAGGTTAACAATGGACTTTGTAGCAATCCACAGATCAAAAAAATGAAGAATGGCCTTTTTTTAGCGCCTAATGCTCAGCTGGTTTGGCTGGTCTACCATACTAGTTTAATAGCATTTGATAATTGTGTGATCCACCACATTTACAATTACCATTAACTGAATGTTATGCCTATTTCATGTTTTCCATACTCAAAATAAAAGAACCCCCAAAACATCAATATAATCATTTTTTCCCTGTTTATATAAACAGTGTATATCCATGTCCTCTGTGGAAGCAGTAAGGAAAATGATGAAATATAAAGGAAGAAAATGAAAAAATCAGTTGTAACTCCCAATCCAGAAATAACCAACCGAACACATGGATATAGTATAATCCATTTTTTAAAATGTGCTAAGGCAATGATTAGAAAGCATGTAAGAGACCTACGTGCGACTTAACTGGTGTCAGAGGTGCTGCTTCACGTCATCCTGTAATGCGTATGTGGAAGTCATCATATGGAGACAGAACATCATTACGGATGCATCATGTGGATACAACTAATAATTACAAGTTGTATAATTAACGTCCTTCCACAATGTCCTGAGGTGAAGGTCACAGTGACAAGTAAGTGGTCACAGAAGTATGGCGATCACTGCTGGGGTTACTGTTGCAAAGGAATTGTGACGCCAAAGTCTGGTTTTCTCCACAAAAACTAAAACAGAGCCACTGTGGGAAGGCAGGCAGGGTCCTGCTGTGCACCCTCAGGCCTGGGAAGGTGAGGAGGCGCGATCCTCCCAGCCCTGCCTGTCTTGTTTCTACTGCACAGCCCTTAACTGGAGGGTTGCCAAATCCAACCCAAGGTGCAGTGAAACACTGCTGTGTCTGAGCAATACCCATTCTTCCCAAAGCTTCACCGTCTACTATTTAAAGTTACCCTTCTACGGGTAATTATTATATTTTACACTTACGGACAATAGATTTCAGATGCCATAACCCACCAATACTTCATCATACTAGTTTTGCTATTTTTAAATTAGCAGGTTTATTAAATTGAAAAGATCTCCAAAGTATTACTTATACAATCTAATGTTTAAAATGGCAAATGCATTAAGTTAGATTGTCTAAGGTACTTATGTAGTAGCCTCTTTAACATCTTCCTTAGTCAGTTCTTAGTTTACTTATTAAATATGAACTTATGATCAAAAATGAGAAGACAAAAAAAACAGGTTTAAAATAAAATCCATGTTGAAAAACATGAAGAGAGATGGGTTCTATGGGCTGAAAGATCTAGAACCTACACTTAATATCATTCTGTGCATTCAGTAATCAACAAATTTCCCAAGACAGACAAATGATGCAATAAACTGCAGACCAGGACCAAGGCGAGGCCACAGCCAAGCAGTTATAAATTTGAGAGGCCTCCTTACTTGTCTAGCAGCGAAGTTTTGGGGGTTGAGCCCTGTGCCGATTGCTCCAAGGCTGACGTTGGGTAGTGTGGAACCAGAGGGAGACAGCTTGTAGCTGGGAGAAGGGGAGAAGGGAGAGCAGGGAGCCTCATCCCCAAGGCACCCATCTTGATTGGAGAAAGGCAAAGTCAGCTGAAAAGTAGTAGGAGTTAGCCAATCACAACGAGTGTTGGTTAGTGAAGCAACAGAATGCAAGAAGGGAAAAGAGAGAAACACTAGCAATAAACAAAGTTAGAGTGTATTAGCAATAACCGAGGATGGAATTTGGATCTGATAATAATCTTTACACTCGGCCCAACAGACACCATCTGTCATCTTCTTTGATATTGATTTTTCTTTTCCCCTAAGTTAGTAACACGTTCTATCCATTGCATTAAGATAAAAATTGCCAGACACTTTGATTTTATGCATCTAATATTGATTACTCTAGCAATGTGGCTGCTGAAACAGAAGCCAGGCCAATCTTGTGAATATGCTTCTGTCTGGACCAGCAACAAGTGTCAAAATGTGCCAGATTTGAAAATTTCGGTTTTAACTGCTTTCTGAAGACCAGGAACATAGTAAATTAGTATTCTGAATCAAGATATAATTCCCACCATTAGAAATGGTAAACATCAAAACCAATAGGTAGAAACTGCTTGGTTAAATTAGGTAGTTGAGAATTTGAAAAGTATACCATTGTAACTAAACACAGATCGCTAGGGAACTGGGGAAAGATAACAACAGAGTTCTCTCAAAACTAGAAGAAGGCAAGGCCTCAGGAGACATGGAATATCTGCACAAAATCCCAAAATTTATTTTGTAGCTGCACAGCAGCAGAAAAAAGAATGCAGAGTAAGTTTCTCTCTAACATTTCCACACTTCATGAATTTCTCAAAACTCAGATTTTCTAATACATACATGCTAAAGACAGATGGTTCTTGCTCTTGCCCAATCACCTGCTGACATCAATCGTTTTCAGGTCACCACATTAATGCAGGTGATGTTTGTGTTTGGCTCATCTAGTTCAGTAATTCTATGCTTCCTCCAGAATCAGTTATCAAAAGACAAATGGGAACCAAAGCGGTTCTCATGAATTATTATCTTCAACAAAGGATTCAACTCACCTTCTCAAAATAAGGCCCACTATCTGTGGTTCCCATGTCTTTGGAATTAGGTGGACGGAACCCAGATCGATCCTTCCTCATGATATCATTAAAATCCCCGAGATTCATCGCTCGCTTGTCCACATCAAATTTTTTATCTGAAAGGCTTCCTGAAAAGTAGCATAAACAGAGTGAAAATTTCCAGAATCAATGTTTCCCCCATGAACCAAGAGTGACCTGCCCCACTATCCTCATGGGGGTGCCGGATATGAGCTATTAATATTTCTATTTCTGGGGATAAGACGAGACAAACTCTCATTGGTCCAGGCTGCTGGTGTTTATCCCTGGAACACATATGGGTCCTTTTATTTATTCATTTATTAAAAAACAAAACAAAACAAAACAAAACATATATCTGTTGTAGTTTGTTTTCCATGGAAGACTGAAAGAGCCTTAGGGATAACCTGGCAAAAATCTGGCTAAGAAAACATTTAGACTGGATATTGATGTGTTTGATGAACACATCTTGCTCATAAATTCAAATGTCCTCAGGGAGAGAAGTTGTCTGTTTTTGCTATTTTAACATCATCTAGATAAATGGTCTGGGTGAAACATAGTTACAAGGAATAGAAAGATCAAAGAGGCACAGTGGTTGCCCTCAAATTCAGAACTTAAGAGCTGAACACAGAAGATGGGTCCACATTACCTACATGGTGCATTCCCAGGTGTCCTAACTATACATACCACTTCTCTTTCACAGCTCTATAAATGTGCTGTCATCTGTGGACATAACCAGTGCCCCCTCCCCAGGAAACGTGTTTTAATTATTCTCATATTTAGAAATATAGATCAAAGACTACCTACTTCCTTTACTACCCAGACTTATTTTCATTTCTTCTTAGTTTGACTCTTTTTAAGTTCCTCAGGGTGATCAAGAGCATTACTACAAAAACCCCACAGACCAGTAGCTAACACTGCATCCACTCCAGTTGCAATGTGAGAATTTGTCAATAATGAAGCTTCCTGGTATAGACAGGACTGGCAACTTGAGAGCCACATCTGGCACACAATTTGTTTGGCCCCATAGAGCATTTTAAGAGACCCCATTAGTTCTGATATATAAAAATCAGGGCTGGGCGCAGTGGTTCACGCCTGTATTCCCAGCACTTTGGGAAGGCGAGGAAGGCGGATCACTTGAGGTCAGGAGTTCGAGACCAGTCTGGCCAACATGGTGAAACCTCGTCTCTACAAAAATACAAGAATTAGCTGTGTGTGGTGGCACACGCCTGTGATCCCAGCTACTCGGGAGACTGAGGTGGGAAAAATCGTTTGAACCCAGGAGGCAGAGGTTGCAGTGACCAGATATCATGCCACTGCACTCCAGCCAGGGTGACAGAGTAAGACTCCGTCTCAAAAAATACAAAAATCATACTACCAGTATACATCTGAATTTCTGGCCTCTCTTGAAAGACTTGTCATAGCTCAGCCTGGATTCCTCCAGAGCAGCAACTGCTAGGAGCCATGCAAGGCTGATTCTTCCAGGTGGACTCTCCACAGTTAACCCGTGGTCACCTCGTCCCAGGTTTTTTTTTTTTTTTTTTGAGACTGAGTCTCACTCTGTTGCCAGGCTGGAGTGCAGTGGCACAATCTCGGCTCACTGCAACCTCCGCCTCCCGGTTCAAGCGATTCTCCTGCCTCAGCCTCCCAAGTAGCTGGGACTACAGGTACATGCCACCACGCCCAGCTAATTTTTGTATTTTTGGTAAAGACGGGGTTTCACCATGTAGGCCAGGATGGTCTTGATCTCTTGACCTCCTAATCCGCCCGCCTCGGCCGCACAAAGTGCTGGGATCATAGGCTTGAGCCACCATGCCTGGCCTCATCCCAGTTTCTTATACCTGGCACACATCACTCATTTACATTCTTTGCTGACTCCTGCAGTCATTTGAGTTTTCTATCCCTACCTAGTGTCTAGCACAGTACCTTACCTACAAAGAGTAAGTGCTCAATCAATGTCTACTGAACTGCAGCCATCCCTACTCAAACTGGGCAGGAGATGCCAACAGGACATCATAACACTGATATACTCCATTCCTTTCAGCAGAGTGATACACACCTACAGACAAATCCATTTTGCTGCTTGGATTATCTTCAGTCTGACTCTGAAAAATAAAGAACAGATGAGACAGAATTAAGGATGCACATCTTTGAATCAGAGAAGTGGCATTATTCATGTGAGAGCCACATCTTACTACTGGCATTACAGAAGGTTCTCTGAAATGAACTTAAAGGTAATGAAAACATTAACATTTTTAATATGCTAGCTTGATTGCTGTTTGGGCCTATATTCCTACAATTCAGTTTTCACATACAATTAGTCTCAATAAGTCTACAAAGAGAGCAATAGATAAACAGCTGCCTGAAGAAATAAACCCCCGTCCTTACATTCTAGTCAGCTCAGGATCAAATTCCATGAATGGCAGCCAAATAATGACAACTTCTTCTCGTGACTTGTCAAGTCATCAAACCTTCAACTGTGCAGCCAAGTCAAGTTGTTTGTCTTTTGGCCAACCAGGGACAGGGTGTCCCTACACCATTCCCGAGAGATAAAGAAATCAGAAATTCTACAAGAATTCCCTAAGTAAGTAGTCCCAGTATAGTTTTTCTAGTTTCGTTATTGTTGCCTTTTAAAAAAATTGCAATATGAAAACTAGTACAGTAACGTGGTCAGAAACAATTGTATAAATTTTAAGTGCTTGACTCTTTCTTCTCTATCCTCCTAAGGAAAAGGACATAATGACTACAAATTTAAAAGCCATAACTTTGAAGGTTGGAGTATGTCATTCAGAATAAGAATAGAAGAGAAATACTACTTAAACTCAAAAGATCAAGAACATTGCTTAACTAGTTTTTAAATCTGTAACTTTGTACTATATGTGGCAGTGGTCTTAAAATTTGTATTACTCTTAAACCTAAAAGTTGGGATACATGATACATTTGAAAAAAATAAAACTTACCAGCAATCCCATATTTGAAAACTGTTTGGCAAGAGGATTCATCCATGAATCATTGTTTCCTCCTTTGAGTGAGCACTACAGAAATGAAACACAGAACCTCAGAACCAAATAATTTATTTCAACCTTCTGAGTTTTATTAATACAGATTGAAAATGTAGACTTGAGTTTACCTTTTTAAAACCTATTTCTCTTTAACTAAAATTATGTTGATATTTTATGTTAGTTTAAATGATTAATAAGCCCTAGTTATATCTATGCTTTCATTTTTATAAAATTCACTGCACTGAACTAGAAGTAGCTGGAAAAACACATGCTCAGCTGGTACTTTTGCTTTTTAAATAGAAAGAAGTCTGATATGATTTTCTAAAATAGAAGTTTTGCACACAACTACTTTCACTTTCATTAGGCTGCTCTCTTTGTTACCCAAACTGGTTTACGTTAGGAGAAAAGAGTTTGATGTCAGTGCGTGTCATTTGGAAAGGAGCCTACTTAACTGGGCGTTATGAGGAACTCGTAGTGCTTCCTCTGTTTGTTTCACAGCATAAAGGATATTGGTCCTGGTGGTAAAGAGACCTAGTGGAAGACAACATTGCCGATCTCCTGGGCAGAGTAGGGCAGCAGTAGGTTTTAATCTTTTAATGGGACAAACTAGTTTCTCCCCTGAACAAGGCACTGACTGAGCTCCACTTTCACTTTTGTGAGGGAGGCAGGTGGAATTAGAGGATTTGGTGGGGTGGGGCTTTGTGCACTTGTGTATTTCACAGGTAAAAATTCTCCATGTTGTGATGATAGCTCTCTCTCTCTCTCTCTCTATATATATATATATATATATATATTTTTTTTTTTTTTTCCTCTGCCACCCAGGCTAGAGAGCAGTGACGCCATCCTGGCTCACTGCAAGTTCCGCCTCCCAGGCTCAAGCCATTCTCCTGCCTCAGTCTCCTGAGTAGCTGGGACTACAGGCGCCTGCCACCACGCCCGGCTAATTTTTTTGTATTTTTAGTAGAGACGGGGTTTCAGTGTGTTAGCCAGGATAGTCTCCATCTCCTGACGTCATGATCTGCCCGCCTTGGCCTCCCAAAGTGCTAGGATTACAGGCGTGAGTCACCGCGCCCGGCCCGTGATGATAGCTATCAAATCAATTTTATTATCCTTGAAAGTGATGAAGCACTTAAATTTAGTACAGGTTTTTGTGTGTGTGTGTGTGTGTGTGTGTGTGTGTGTGTGTGTGTGTTTTGAGACTGACTTTCGCTTTTGTCACCCAGGCTGGAGTGCAATGGCATGATCTTGGCTCATTGCAACCTCTGCCTCCTGAGTTCAAGCAATTCTCCTGCCTCAGCCTCCCAAATAGCTGGGATTACAGGCACCTGCCGCCACACCCAGCTAATTTTTGTATTTTTAGGAGAGACGGGGTTTCACCATGTTGGTCAGGCTGGTCTTGAACTCTTGACCTCAGGTGATTACAGGCGTGAGCCACTGCGGCCAGCTAGTACAGATTTTAAGGTCAAAAAAGCCTTTACTAGAGAGAGGGGGGAATGGGGAGTTACTGTTTAATAGGTACAGAGTTTCAGTTTTGCAAGATGGAAAGAGTTCTGTGGATAGACGGTGGTAAATGACAGCATAAGTATGTGAATATACTTAATGCCACTAAACTGTACACTTAAAAATATACACTATGGTAAATTATATGCTATATGTATTTTATCACAATTTTTAAAAAAATGCCCTCAGTATGAAAAGTCAGAATCACTGGTACTGGGGCTGGAAGATTCAATTCCCAATTAACTTAATTAATTAAATCTTGGTTGTCAACCTAGTGGGGTATTTATTAGTCCCTTTCAATCAGTTAATTTAGTCTCATTGTTAATTTGTAAACAACCAAAAGAAAGCCAAAATCACACTAGACAACCTAAGAGTGCAAGGAATGCTGAAAAGTTTGCTGAATAATTCCTTCTGTGACTAGGCTAAGGAAATAAAAGCTCTTAATAGAAAAAAAACTATAAGTGACTGCTTAAGCAAAACATCTCTAAATAGAAACACACTGTATTCTTATTCTATAAAAGAAAGGGTCGTCCACAAAATTAATGGCCTATAGGCAAAGGGCAAAGGGGATGAAGGTCCAATCCTCAGACATGGGAAGGCCTCTAAGATGACACCTGGTGTTTGAAACACAGGAGAATATTAGCTGTGAAGCATTTCATAGGGTGCCAAGACTCTCATGTTGAAATTAAGTATTGGATGCCCATTTCTTATTTCCACTATTTTATTTGTCAAATGAAAATCTGGAATTGAAAAAAGAGAGCGTCTGCCAAGACACTGGTTCAGGCTCAAAGACTACTGTTCTAGATTGAAAACCAAAGTCCTCATCAAACTGTGCAAACCAAAGGAGAAACTGAGTTGTTATGAGATACAGAAGGTATCTCATACAGAAGATGGAAAGTTTAGTACACAACCTGGTATATGATGTAGAGAAATCATCTAGCTGCTAGGCTGGGCATGGTGGCTCATGCCTGTAATCCCACAAATTTGGGAGGGCGGGGCGGGTGGATCACAAGGTCAGGAGATCGAGACCATCCTGGCTAACACGGTGAAACCTTGTCTCTACTAAAAATACAAAAATTAGCCGGGCGTGGTGGCAGGCACCTGTAGTCTCAGCTACTCGGGAGGTTGAGGCAGGAGAATGGTGTGAACCTGGGAGGCGGAGCTTGCAGTGAGTTGAGATTGGACCACTGTATTCCAGCCTGGGCGACAGGGCAAGACTCTCTCAAAAAACAAAAGAGAAATCATTTAGCTGCTATACACACAAGTACACATTGGTACTTCATTTGTCGGGAGAAGGGTTTGGGGTCTTGGAATTTCCCAAATCAGATAAAATCAGGATGTGCTGATTGCCACGGGATAAGCCAGCATTATCTTCCTTTGGGTTCCCTCCGACACATCTATGGGGATTTACTGGAAGGACTTCTTTGGCTTTAGAATGCAAAAGCAATTTATAAAGTATGCCTTGAGAGCCTCCAACAGATTGTTATAATGTGGAAACTAAAAATGAAAAATGTCTCATATCTTTGAAAACTTCATTTTACCCACAGCAACAGTTTTATAGTTCAAGGTTTCAAGGTCATGGGAAAGGAAGACGAAAGGTAAAAGGGAAGTAGTTATTTGTTTGCAAGAAAACATTTTTCCCCTTACTTAGGACCTTGAGGACCCCAGCTGCCTCACACCTTTCATTTAAAAATCCTCAGTTCTAGCCGGGCGCGGTGGCTCACGCCTGTAATCCCAGCACTTTGGGAGGCCAAGGCAGGTGCATCACGAAGTCAGGAGCTCGAGACCATCCTGGCTAACACGGCGGAACCACTAAAAACACAAAAAATAGCCGGGCGTGATGACGGGCACCTGTAGTTCCAGCTACTCGGGAGGCTGAGGCAGGAGAATAGTGTGAACCCAGGAGGCAGAGGTTGCAGTGAGCCAAGATAACGCCACTGCACTCTAGCCTAGGCAACAGAGCGAGACTCCATCTCAAAAAAAAAAAAAAAAAAAAAAAATCCTCAGTTCTAGCTAGGTGTGGTAGCTCACGCCTGTAATCCCAGCACTTTGGGAGGACAAGGCAGGAGGATTGAGCTCAGGAGTTTGAGACCATCCTGGCGACATGGCGAAACCCTGCCTCTATGAAAAAATACAAAATTTAGCCAGGCATGGTGATAGTTCTGGCTACTAAAGAAGCTGAGGTGGGAGGATTGCTTGAGCCCAGGAGGTTGTACAGTGAGTCGTGACTGTGCCATTGCACTCCAGCCTGAGTGACAGAGTGAGAACTTGTCTCAAAACAAAAACAAACAAAATAAAACTTCAGTTCTGCCTTCTCAGAGCGAATGAGCAAGTGCCAACATTTGTAAAGCGGGCTACCTTCATCTGTTTCTTTCCTCCTTGTCCCCAGCTTGCTGAGTTGTGGGAGGAGGCACTGCCCTGAGAGCCAGCGGTGTTCCAGACTCCTCCATCCTCCTCCTCTTCCCAGCTGGGGTGACGAGTTCCTGTGACTGGCCCGTCACTCTCCCCCCAGCCGTCTTGCATAGATTTGGAATCTTTAAGGAAAGAATGAATTAACTCTTTGCAACAGCTATATAAAACAATCATCAGAATAGTAATTCCTTGCAGATGCAGCATTTTAGTGTCTTTGTAATTTTATCTACTCCATCTACAATGGCAAGGCAAATATTATTACTCGTTTTGTAGAGAGCAGGAAACTAAAACCCATGAAGTTTCCATGATACACAGAAAGTTAACAAACCATAGAACCAAGACCTCCTGATTTCTGGATCAATGCTTTTTTCCTTGCACCAAGTTGGACAGGAATTTCAAAACTGAAAAGAACTTATCACAACATTCCTGGCAAGAAATTTCAAATCTCAATTAAGAGAAATCTGTTCCTCTTAATGAACATACTTTACTGCAGCCCTGGTTTTATCCTCCATTCAGTATGTACTTTATATACAATGGACGAGGTATGATATAAATACGAGGTATGATAAATAAATACGAGGTACGATAAAGGACAACTGTCTAGCTTGCTTGGGGTGAAGCAGAGACAAATAGAACATGAAAAGGGGGAACATTTTTCATAAGATTTTGAATATCAGAATTATGGTGAATGAAGAAAAATTCACATATAGCCACGGAAATCTAAAATGTATTAGAATTATGTACTTGAAATGTATTAGATACTAAAGAGGCAAAGAATATATACATAGTGGTTTTGAAAAGACAGGAGGAGAAAATGTGGAGGATAAGGAGAGGAAGGGAGAAAGGAAAGCAGAGAGAAATCCAAGAGGCTTTAATATTTGAGGAAGTGGGACATCAGTATCCCATTCTAAACAAAGATCTTTAATTTGAAGACTGGAATAAGTCCTTAATTCCCTCCGAAAATACTGTGCAGAATCAAAACATACCTTGCAGTAATAATACTGTATAAAATGATAAAGAAAAGGAAACATATTCTCCTGCCTGGAAACTTCCATCTGCACCTCTGCTTTCCCACATGACAGGACATTTATGAAAGTCTTCTGATGTGTACATAGCTTTATATGAAGAGTTTAAGGGCAGAAAATTGGCTCTTCCAGGCCTTTCCTTGAATGACAGCTGCCACCCTGTAGGATCAGTCCTATGATAGCCAAGTAGGTTCGTGCCAAGTACATAAGGCACAGGGCAATTAATTTCTTCTAACTGTAGCATCTCATCCCCCAGCAAGGCCCAGGTGAATCTGACAGTCTCCCAGTGGGGTTCATTGTAGCCACAGGAAGGGGCTGTATGCACAAGGGGGAGGGTTGGGATGCTCCTCTTCCTGCTGCTGGAAGTGCTGCTGATAACCAGGACTGCTGCCTCTGTATACAGGATTATAAATTTATACAATACCATATTTGTGATTTATATTATACAAGCATACAAGCACAGGCTTCATACCATCCATCCACTGACAAGCAAAAGGAGTTAAAAACCCAATATAAATAACACACTGACCCCTTTAGAAAAATGAAGACACGCAAGTGAACCTTTTTTTTAGAGAGGGAAGCTAAACTTCTAACAAATGTTTCTTATAGAAAAGAGAGGTCTAATTTTTAATCATAGGATTCATAACATCAAATTTAAGACAGGCTAGAGGAGATCACAGGGTAACTGTCTCCATCAGCTGGTAGCCCTTTCTTCTGCATATTACACATTTAACTTACCCACAGAAAGGATGTGTGTTATAACTACAGACGATCCTGAAGAGCAGAAGACATTTTTAGAATCTGAGGAAAAGTGGTTTCGTGATACAAGAGAGGTGATCCTGGGGTTGGGAGAGACACATGAAAATCCTGAATATACTGGTAAAGGATCTCTTTGTGCCCAGGGTCTGATTAATGTCTTCCAACAGCATTTTGGATGTATTTCAAGTCTACTAGATTACATTTCCCATGATGATACGACTGATTTCACAATGGAAAGAATAAAACCAACATTTTCATGAAGCTAGCTATTTTAATGAAGTCGAGGAGAGTCATGAGTTTTAAAATGTAGTCAAGTTACTGCATATAAACACGTGTGAATTTCCAGAATAGAGCTAATGTATTCTTATATGGCACTGTAAGAGTCCTGAATATCATATGATAAACTTAACAGAATTTATTTTCTTGTTTGAATTTTGGTCATTCCAGAAATGTTCATTATTTAGTCAAAAGATAATCCCTTAAATCTGCTACACGGTAGAAAAGAGATGTTGGAACATTTTTAAGAAAGTTACAAAAATAAGTGGAAACAGGCACTTGAATTCAGGAACAGCCAATGAGGCATTCCATAGCCTCAGTCCACAGAGTTCTGCTCATTACTGTGATACACATCGCCAGCTGGATCAAGTACAGCTTAGATTTTAGATTTTCAATGATTCTGAATAAGTGTGATGTTCTTCATTTAAAATACTGAAGTTAAATTTATGCCAGGTTCAAAAAATCTGAAATGGTCTTATGTGGAAGAAAAACGACAAAGGCAAAGGAAAGTGCAGAAGGATGAAGTCACTGGGCAGCACAGATCATATTCCACATGAAAAGCCAGGAACTTTTGCTTTAAATTGTACTAACAAACAAGTAGAAATGCAAGCTAGACATGGTGAGCACATAGTCACTGGGCTAAAAGCATCACATCAAAATTACAATTCTGTCCAGATACTAAATTTAAAACAACATTAGCTTATGATTTTTAGTTCACCTTAAACATTTTAAGAAACGCCAAGCCAAGCCACAACCGTTTGCTATTAACTAATTATTTAATACTCAAGGTCCTGAATCTCACTGAATCAACAGTTTAAAACTAAACAGCCCTCACCAAAATGTCAGATTCTCAAATCTGACATTTGACAAACATTTAACAAAGAATCCCGGCTGGGCATGGTGGCTCACGCCTGTAGTCCCAGGACTTTGGGAGGCCAAGGCGGGCGGATCACGAGGACAGGAGTTCAAGACCAGCCTGCCCAACATGGCAAAACCCCATCTCTACTAAAAATACAAAAATTAGCCGGGCATGGTGGCGGGCGCCTGTAATCCCAGCTACTCGGGAGGCTGAGGCAGGAGAATCGCTTGAAGCTGGAAAGCAGAAGTTGTAGTGAGCCGAAATTACACCACTGCACTCCAGCCTGGGTGACAAGAGTGAAACTCCATCTCAAAAAAAAAAAAAAAAAAAGAATCCCTCAAAAATGAAAAGCTTCACACTTACTAGGCTTCATGGCATTGGGAGCGTTGGCGGGCGTGTTCCCCCAGCCTGTGGTCGATGCTCCTGTATCATCCATCTCGCCCCACCCAGGACTGCTTTCATTTGGCTCACCCCAAGCGGAAGTACCATTATCTGGAGCAGGTGGTGTGCTTTTGCTCCAGACTATAAAGAAAGGAAATGTCTCTAAGAATCATTTGTTAAATGAAATGCCATAATATCCAGTGGGGTGAAGGTGGAGGGAACAGGCATGCCTATATTCTGTCGACAGAAATGTAAATAGATTCAACTTTCATGTGAGGGGCATTTGGCAATGTCACCTTTTAAAAAAATCTGATGCACACTAAACTTCTGACCCAGTAACTCCACTGCCAGGAATTTTTTTTTTTTTTTTTTGAGACAGAGTCTTGCTCTGTTACCAAGGCTAGAGTGCAGTGGTGTGGTCATGGCTCACAGCAACCTCCACCTCCCAGGTTCAAGCGATTCTCCTGCCTCAGCGTCCCGAGTAGCTGGGATTACAGGCGCATGCCACCATACCCAGCTAATTTTTGTATTTTTTATTTTTAAGTAGAGACAGGGTTTCACCATGTTGGCCAGGCTGGCCTCGAACTCCTGACCTCATGATCTGCCTGGCTCGGCCTCCCAAAGTGCTGGGATTACAGGCATGAGCCACCATGCCCAGCCTGCCAGAAAATCATACTATAAATATACTTGTAAAAATAGGTGAAATTACATGTATAACAATACTCACTGCATCACTGATAGAAAAAATGTAGAAACAACCTAAATATCCACCACAAGCGGACTGGTTAGACCAACTGTGGGTCACCCGTAAAAGAAATACTGGGTAAAGGCCGGGTGCGGTTGCTCATGCCTGTTATCCCAGCACTCTGGGAGGCCGAGGCGGGTGGATCTCCTGAGGTCAGGAGTTCAAGACCAGTCTGACCAACATGGCGAAACCCCGTCTCTACCAAAAAATACAAAAATTAGCTGGGCTTGGTGGCGCATGCCTGTAATCCCAGCTATTTGGGAAGCTGAGAAGGAGGCTCACTTGAACCCAGGAGGTGGAGTTGCAGTGAGCTGAGATTGTGCCACTGAACTCCAGCCTGGGAGACAGAGTGAGACTCCATCTCAAAAAACAGAAATACTGTATATGAAGCAATTAAACAGCAGACTATGTGCTAAAATTGAAAGCTATAAGTATAACGAGAAAAGCAAGGTGAAGAACAGTATACAAAGTACAATCCCTTCTCTATAAAAGTTCTGAATGAAGCACAAACTTCTAAGAGATAACCTGTGGGAAGAGACCCTAGGGGTTAAGATTCTTTTATTGATTATCTTTTGCTTTTCCACACAGTTTGAAGGTTTTTGCTATGTGGATAAAGTTTTTAAAAATTTTAGCAGGTTTTATTCTGGATGGGGAGCAAGCGAGAAATCTTCATTTCCTTCCTCATTCTTTTCAATACTTGAAAAAAGAATGAGTTAAAAGTAATCATTTTTCTAAGTGGCCACAAATGGATTAGCTGAACACTAGAGGTATACTCTGAGAAAACTGATTCTTGGCTGGGAGCGGTGGTCATGCCTGTAATCCCAGCACTTTGGGAGGCTGAGGCAGGTGGATCACCTGAGGTCAGGAGTTCGAAACCAGCCTGGCCAACAAGGTGAAATTCTGTCTCTACTAAAAATACAAACATTAGCTGGGCATGGCGGCAGGCATGAGAATCACTTGAACTTGGGAGGCGGAGGTTATAGTGAGTCGAGATCGTGCCACTGCACTCCAGCCTGGTCAACAGAGCGAGATTCTGTCTCAAAAAAAGAAAAAAAAAAAGAAAACTGAATCTTAATATTATGATTAACTAAAAAAAGACTAAAAGGTGCATCCCCCTTAATTTGTTGAACTATATGCTTTATAGGGACATTCAAGTTGACAATGACAAACTAAGAATGGCATTACCATTGCTACTTTTACCAGGTATGATGTTTCCTATTCAAATAGTGATGGAAGAAAGTTTAATTCTGGGCAACTGATTATCCTAACAATCTCTCTCTCTCTCTCTCTTTTTTTTTTTGTGACAGGGTCTCACTCTGTCACCCAAGCTGGAGTGCAGTAGTGAGATCATAGCTCCCTACAGCCTCCCATCTCCAGGGCTTAGGCGATCCTCTCACCTCAGTCTCTAGAGTAGGTGGGACTATAGGCACATGTACCACACCTGTCTAATTTTTAAAAAATATTTTTTGGAGACTGAAGTCTCTCTAGGTTGCCCAGGCTGGTCTCAAACTCCTGGGCTCAAGGGATCCTCCTGCCCCAGTCTCCCATAGTGCTGGGATTACAGGTGTGAGCCATCTCACTAGGCCTGAGATAACAATAACAATCTCTTATACAAAGTACTCCCATTCCAGAGGTAATCACTAAAAATCATCTGGAAAGAGACAGAAACCTTCCAGATACCAGCTTTGCTTCAGCATCATGATGGCCTCTGGAAAAACACAGGATATTTCCCTTTGCTGGGGAAAGAGAAGCAGAGATGTGTCCACGGGTAGAACCAGAATGGAAATCAGGTCTATTTCTGCTACTACTTTAATTCTTTATTTTAAAATCTAGAACATAGTTTGTTTGGCAAGATATGTCTTTTGGATTCTGCAGACCAATACAATTACAGAAAAATAATTTTGGGGACTAACACAGGGTTGTCATCTTTTCCTTTTGCCAAGAAAGAACATTAAAATGTACTACCAGCATCTGCCATCACTAGCATTTTATAAAAAGAGGTTCTGTCAGCAACAGAGTAGGAACTGTAGGAAAGCGTCTCAGAACAAAACTAAATTGAATAAATTCACCTAATAAAAATGCCTTGGTCTAGGATTTCTTTTCTTCATCAAAAGCTGCAAGAAAAAGCCACTGCTTACCTGATGCCGATTTACCGGTCATTGGGGTGGGCAGGTTTGGTTCTCGAGGTGCCGGGCCCCCTTGGGAATTCTTATCCCACAGATTCACATTCTTGTAGTTGTAACTGTTAGGGTCTCCCCACGCTGAAGTGCCATCATCAATGTCCATTTTCCGACTAATTGACTGTGGGGATGGCTCTTCCCAACCACTGGGTTCCTCATCCTTAGGGGTTGCAGGCTGTGGCCCGCTGCTCCAGCTGGAACTGGAAGGTCGAACGTTGCCTGGAGGTGGTGGGGGTGGGCCTCCCCACGAACCAGAAGCCTCTGGTTGTGGTGGCGGTGGCTGCTGTGGGGGCTGCTGCTGTTGGTGTTGTTTATTCCAGGAATTGGGCTGTCGGCCTGTCTCATTCCATGCTGGGGATCTTTTGCAATCCTCCCACCCACCTTTTGAAGCTAGGCTTGCATTGCCACCATTGCCCCAGGTTCCGATTTCATTCTGCCCTCCTTCACCCCACCCAGACACAGGTTTACTTGCAGAACTTTCCCAACTGCTGTTTTTCGTCTGATCGACTTCCTCTCCCCAACCGTTCTTCCCAGAAGACCATCCTTGATTGGGCTGGCGTCCACCTCCCCACCCCTGATCCTTGCTGGGATTCTCATTCCAAGAGGAAGGTGTCTTTTCATCAGGCCGTCCTCCTCCCCAGTTGGAAGAGTTGTTGTTCTTGTAGTCATTCCAGCCTCCTGTGTTCTTGGGGTCTTTCCACTCTGTAGAGGCTGAGAGCTCCCCCCATCCAGACTTCATTTGATTGCTTTGGCTGGGTGCATCTCCCCAGCCCCCTGAGTTCTTGGTCTGTGTGGCAGCGCTCTCCCACCCCTCAGTTCCTTTGTCAGATTTCCCCTCAGGCCTTGGCACCTCTTCAATGTCCCACACTGTGTCCTGCTTAATTTGAGTTTGGCCCCAGCCAGTGTTTGAGAGCACCCTGGGGTCCAAATCAGTTCGGCTCAAAAGAGTCTGCAAGACAGCCTGACAGTCAGGATGTGTGGGCCTGTACGACCGACGGCCAGAGTTATGACTGTCGCTACTTCCTGCTTTGTGGTTGCTTCCAGTGCTTTGACCTCCAACTTCACTTCCTGTGGAGCTGGAAGATCTTCCCCAACAGGGAGCCTGGGCATTGCCTTGGTTTTCAGGGAGGGGGTGGCCCTTTTGATTGTCCCATGCTCCAGTGCTAGAATTTGGTTGGTTTGGACCACTCCATTCTCCAATTTTCAACTCATCAGACCCAGTCGGCTGTTTCCATTCTCCCTGAGAGACCCCAGATGTCATTTTGTTCCCTTCACCCCATTTGTTGTCATTAGAGTCCTGGGGGCCAAAGTTCCAGGACCCACCCGTAGACCTGTTATTGTTGTCCCAAGAGTCATTTTTTGACCCAGTTGATTTCTGAACAGAAGCTCCTTTCCAGGAGTCCTCTCTCTCTTTTCCATTGTTCCCATTGTTTCCAGAATTGCTTTGTCCAGAGACTGTGTCAGTTCCAGAAGGCCCCCTAGCTGCACCCCAAGATCCAACACTCCCAGTCTTTCGATCTCCAGTGCTTTGTGAAGGGGCATCAGTGCTCCTGGAGGTGTTCCCCAAGCCCATTCCGAAGGGCATTCCCTTATTCTCCATGGGGTTTGGTGAACTTAAGTTCAAGGAGTTAGTGTTTCCATTTTTTGGTCCATCAGTGTTATGAATTTGAGCCTGTTCTCTGCCAGAGACAACAAAATTAACACCCGCATTTTCCATCTTTGACTGCTGTTCCCTGGATGTCTGACCTACTGTGCTAACCTGTGCACTGGAATTACTATTCTCTGCTTCCAATGCCCCTTTCCTAGAAGTTCCTTCTTGGACCAGTGCTGGCCAGGCAGATGGGTTGCTATTTGGGTTAAAGTTGCTGAAGCCAGAGCCAGGTCCAATTCTATCCTGACCACTCACATTCCTCCAATTTCCTAGTCCATTGTTGTTCTCTGTAGTTGAGTTGGAAGATTGAACAGATTTAGCCTTAGGGTCAGATTTCCAGACCCCAAGATTACATTCGTTCCCAGAACTTGCAGACTGGCACTGGCTCCCTTTTCCTTTGTTACTAGTGGTGCTTCCTGGCAGAGTGCTCTTCTCAGAGCCAGGGTTCGAGGCACTGTTGTTATCGGTGGTGTTTTCGGAAGAAGATTCAGTGTCTTTGCTGGCAATACAAGGCCACTCTTCCATGTCAGACCCGTCTACAATCACCTTGTCCCAGATGTGAATTGGGTTGGGGGAGGTGCCGTTGTTGGAGGAGGCTCCCGAGCCCCAAGTGGAATTTGCATAATTTGAAGCAGCAGCACCTCCAAGGGTTGAGTCTGGGGAAGAGATCATCTTATTAATCAGAGCTTCACATGCATTCATTACCCATTAATCCCTCAAAGGGGCTCTCCTTTGAGCTCTGCCCTTAGGAGAGCTAATCACATGCCAGTTTCTCTCAATCCAGTTGCTTGTATCACAACTGTCTTAGTCATCTCTTCTTTTCCATTTGCCTTGTGTTATACCGGCTACGTCTCACTTCATCTCTCTCAAAACTACACCCTTTGCCGTTCCTGTTGACAGAGAAGGGCCTTCTTGTATTTTGGGACAAGGCAGTAGCAATGACACTCTAAACCTGCTCTGTATCTCCAGTCCACTCTAAACACCCCTGGCTGGAGCAATCTTTCTAAAGCACACCTTCGATTACATCACTGCTGTATGGAGAACCTTCAACAGTTCCTTAGTGCACAAGAATAAAGCTGAATTCCTTGGCCTCGAATGTCATCAAGATGCTCCATGACCTGGGACCAACCAACTTTTCTAGTCTTATCTTCTCCTGCTTCCTATGTAGATGTTAATATTCCACACTACTTGACATTCCACAACTCATGCCTTCTCACTCTGGCACCATTCCACGTTGGCACCTACTGTGTTTTCCTGCTGAATTCACACAGTGAAATTTACTCATCCTTCTGGGCCCAATTCAAGTGTCATTTCATCTACCAAGCTGTTTTCAAGCTCATCACCTGAAAATAATCTTTCCCTGTCTAGAGCCATTTTGCTCAGCACTGCGGCACCATGTTCACAACTTTCCTTCCCCATGTTAGCATCTTTGAGGCAGAGACTCTAACTTGCTAACGTTAGAATTCCACGCAGCAGCCAGCACAATGCTGCTGAGTAAGCATCTGTTGAATGATGGATGCCCGCTGAGCCACTGAGCTCGGTGCCCGGGGTGGGGGGGTGTCACACGAGTATGAATTAAGCAGAGTTCACAACCCCAAGGAACTTAATCTGATAAATGAGGCTGGCTCACCATATATTTTGGTGGAATTTACCATATTTGGTGGGAAAAAATGTTTTTAATGAGATCATTTCTTCTCGATTTACTTTGGCTTCTTTAACCAGGCAGCTTTTAATCAATTTGAAGTTGCAAAGTACTATACAGAGGCATAGAAAAATAAAAAGCGTAGAATCCCAAACTCTTGAAATTTAGGGGCCTCCTTGGTTTTAATAATGTGCACTCTGACTCACACTGGCCCCATGTCTCCACCTAGGCCTGGCTACACTGGGCTGCAGAAACTCTGCCCAACAGGGCCCGCCCCCTCACATGCTTCCTTTTGCAGCTGGTTAGGAGAGGCCAGGAAGGAAAGGCCATGGGTAGGGCTTATCTCTGCAGGAAGTCTGTGTCACCACGAGGTTTCTTTCCATCCTTACTCTGCACACAACAAGGTGGTGACCGAATTTTCTAGGCAATTATTTGTTCAAACTCAGAACTCCAATAAAGCATCCTACTGGTGACAACCATCAATCAATTCATTGTCTTTGCCAATGCTTAACGGTATTCAAGCTCTGAATTTTAATATCACCCCAAAAGACATTTTAAGTTGAAATCTGTTAATAAACTTTAAAAGATATTTAGAATTTCTTAGCTGATAGTTGACTTAGTATTCATCTGTTAAAAACTCTCAAAACTTCTAGTAGAACCCTTCAGCTAAATCTCTCTTATTTCTACATACAGTTTTTAACAAAGCTCAAAATTCAGGGCCCTCAAAAGAAATACTGATTTTAAAAATCTAATTAAAAAGCTATAGAATAGTATTATTTTAGAATCCTCCCAAGATTCTATATTGCAATGTAGCAAATCATTTTCTCTATCCTCCTAGCATTCTGGAAACATAACACAGGCATCTAAAGATTCGCCTTCACACAAGCCCCGTGTCCAATTATGCCCTGAACACATATGACAGTGGAACTGTGGAGGTTCAAATTTATAACACTCTGGTCTGAGAAGGAAAAAAGGCCCCCAAAATAATGAGCATCAACAGCTAAAACAGCCCTCATGCCAAGAGCACACACTTATGGAACACTAACCCTCAGTTCCAAGAATCACCAATACACATCACATACTAGGATCCTCTCTCATCTTTTGACTAACCCCAGTGGTTTATACAATTAATGGCTCTCCTGGACTTTACATTAAGCAATGCAAACAAAGTGCTCTCTGTCTGTCAAGCTGCCATGCATTCGATTCACAGCGTGCCTTACCTGGCGCAGTCCCACTCTCACTCTGCAGCAGCGCTCCTGTCACTTGTGCGTTGTTTGGGTTTGCTCCAGGTGCTGCGCAGGGAGGAGGCCCTGCCCCACCCCCAAGGAGCATGCAGGACGGTGGAGGGGGCTGCCCACGTTTTAGTAACACTTTGTGGTCCTGCTGGCAACGGAATCGCGGCGGCACCTCCCGAGGCATGTAGCGGGCGGCGCTTGGCGGTTGTCCGTTCGGCACTGCCACCCTTTTGGCATTGTTGCCACCATTGACTGGTGGCGATGGAGAGCTGCCAATTGGGCTGGCGGCCGTTGGTTGGCTTAAACTTGGTTTCGTCACTTCGGGCACTAAAAGAGAGGGGTTGGGAAACAGTCTTTGAAATACATCAAATACATTTTTTCTAAAACTTTAAATAATTTTATTATTTTATTGAGAGATGGAGTCTTGCCATGTTGCCCACGCTGGTCTCGAACTTGGGCTCAAGGGATTCTCCCACCTTGGCTTTCCAAAGTGCTAGGATTACAAGAGTGAGGCACTGCGCCTGGCCAAGATTATTATTATTTTTTATTATTTTATTATTATTTTTTTGAGATGGAGTCTCATATTGTCGCCTAGGCCGGAGTGCAGTGGTGCAACCTCCGCTCACTGCAACCTCTGCCTCCCGGGTTCAAGCGATTCTCCTGCCTCAGCCTCCCAAGTAGCTCAGATTACAGGCGCCCACCATCACAACCAGCTAATTTTTTGTATTTTTAGTAGAGACGAGGTTTCACTATGTTGGCCAGGCTGGTCTCAAACTCCTGACCTCGTGATCCGCCTGCCTTGGTCTCCCAAAGTATTGGGATTACAGGCATGAGCCACTGCGCCCAGCCTATTTTTTTTTTTTTTTTTGAGATGGGGTCTTGCTGTATAACTCGGGCTGGAGTGCGGTGATCTTGACTTGATGCAACTTCCACCTCCAGGGCTCAAGTGATCCTCCCACCTCAGCCTCCTACGTAGCTGCGACTATAGGCATACACCACCATGCCAACTAATTTTTTTTTCCTCTTCTAGAGACAGGGTTTCGCCATGTTGCCTACCTAGGCTGGTCTCAAACTCCTGAACTCAAGCTATTTACCCACCTCGGCCTCCCAAAGTGCTGGGATTACAGGTGTGAGCCACCACACCCAGACCCTGGCTAAGATTATTTGTAAGAAAGCTTACATGGTACCAATTCTAACAAAGTAACTTCTCCTTTCACTCTACTCTCAAGGGACATAGTTATTCCAAATTCTCCACCATCTCTTCACAGTTTACTGAAGGCAGGATGAAGGTGGCGGCTGATAGTGACATGAATTCAAACACAGCAAGATCATGGAATACATTCCATCAATTAAGGGGGAGATGGAAGCGATCATCATTCACTCCCCTAAATCAACAGTGGAATTAATGCCCTGAAGTGCTGCCTAGAAGAGTTAAATGTCCATGGCAAAGTCCTTGGGAAAGGGTTCAAGCCTCAGTCCAAGGGTCCCTTCCTTTCAACCACATTCTTTTTTTTTTTTTTTTTTTTTTGAGACGGAGTCTCGTTCTGTCACCCAGGTTGGAGTGCAGTGGCAGGATCTCGGCTCACTGCAAGCTCTGCCGCCTTCCGGGTTCACAACATTCTCCTGCCTCAGCCTCCCAAGAGGCTGGGACTACAGGCGCCTGCCACGACACCCAGCTAATTTTCTTTGTATTTTTAGTAGAGATGGGGTTTCACCGTGTTCGCCAGGATGGTCTCGATCTCCTGACCTCGTGATCCGCCCGCCTCGGCCTCCCAAAGTGCTGGGATTACAGGCGTGAGCCACCGCGCCCGGCCCTCATCCACATTCTTAAAAGATCTACCCCTGAGTAACCTTTCTTGAAGTCCCCGGCCTAGGTGAGCTAAACATTCTTCCTAAGTGTTCCTGGAACACATCATCCCGCTCTCTCTACCATGAAAATTCTCCATTCAAAAGTCCATCTATCTCTACCACAGAAATTCTCCATTTATAAGTCCCATCTCTCTCTGCCACGGAAATTCTCCACTTACAAGTCCTTCTCCCTCACCAGGCCATGACTTCCTGAGGGCAAGGACCCATCTTTCATCTTTTCTTTTTTCCTTAGGGCATGGCACAGAGTAGACTCTTACAAGAAACTCCAGGTCTGGAAAATCACAAACTCAGCTTGGTTTTGGTTTCTACAGCTACCTGGACTCAAAGACTTGCACCGCTCTCTGTGTAAATACTAGAAATGTTACAAATCTTTTTGCTTTTGTTAAATGTAAATAGTTTTTCTATTTACTTTAAATAATTCAATTTTTTGACCTCAATTTTAAAAATGGCCCGCATACAGTGTGGGAATGTCGGGGCAACCATGAAGCTGCACTCTGCCAGATCCTCTGGCTCTCCCCCTTGAACCTACAGAGAAGGCTGAGATCTGCACCTCCCTCACTACATGCTGCCAGAAGATCACTACCCTCTCCATAAACTCTGCCTGGCAAATAGAGGCTGGAAGTCGTACAGAAATAATCATCAAGCCTGATAGTTCAGATGATTCTGAGGCCCAAGTCCCTGCCTCCCAGGGTAACGTCAGGGCCAGCTCTGCGGGTAACGCTGCTTTGACTGCTAAAATGATGCTGGGCCAGCATGTCGCTTGTTGAACTGGCTCCTTTATAAGAGAGATACAGCATCATCAGAAATCAGGCGGCCCAATCTATGCCACTACCGGACATTAACACACTGTGGGTGACAGGAAGTGCCTGCAGCAACTTCCAGGCGACCCCATGTCTAACTTCAGCCAATCACAAGGCAGCACCAGGCATCCCAGTAAGGGGAGGGGGAGTGGAGGTCACAGGATCCAAAATCTGATAAGCATAATAAATGTGTGACTTAAGAAAACAAAACTAGTCGGCTGGGCGCGGTGGCTCACGCCTGTAATCCCAGCACTTTGGGAGGTCAAGGCAGGTGGATCACAAGGTCAGGAGTTTGAGACCATCCTGGCCAACATCGTGAAACCTCACCTCTACTAAAAATACAAAAGTTAGCTGGGTGTGGTGGCGTGCGCCTATAGTCCCAGCTACTCAGGAGGCTGAGGAGAATTGCTTGAACCTGGGAGGCGGGGCTTGCAGTAAGCCGAGATCCCGTCACTGCACTCCAGTCTGGGCCACAGAGCAAGACTCCGTCTCAAAAAAAAAAAAAAGAAAGAAAGAAAATAAAATTAGTCATTATCTAATATTCATGACCTATAATAGATGGATACATAACTGGTAAATGAATGAATGAAGATTATTTAATATTAATTTTCTATCTGTTATTGGCGGATTCTATAGCATAGGGCATTCGCAATCCCCTTTTATCTTATTATGAGAATAAACAAGAAGTTGGCAGAGACTAGAGAAATTCATCCAAACTGGTTTTTAGGACGGAAAGAGCTATGTTTCTGTAAGGCTGCCCTTCTATAAAAGGTCTAGAATCTTCATTATAAGTTAACCAGGTCTACTACACACTTTTAACTCAATCCAGAAAAACAAGACAAGACAGAGTGACCTGCAGGACTGAGTGCTGAACTTCAGTTTGACTCACTTTAAAACATTCACAGCACTGTCTCAACCGAAGAAATTTGGTAGGTATCACGTATCATGTAAGATTCCTTGCAAAAGTTCCTCAGGGCACTTTCCCACCACATCAGAGACAGAATGGATTGTAAATGATAAAGTCATTATAAAATGGGAACACACCTCAACCACTTTCCTCCCAATACAGTGTGCTCTGGCCCAGGAGATTAGTCATTCAAACTCCAGGACATCACGTACAAATAGGTCAAAGTATAAACAGAAGAAAAACAAAACCTCCAGGAAACTGTCAGAAAACGCCCAAGACACCACCTTAGTCATAGCAAACTGTGTTTCAGCACCTGAGTGAATTCTTATTCTATTTTTAAAATCACACCTTTCTGTGAATCCAAGAACGTTAAGCCTTTAAAGGCCAACCAGAATTGCCGGCACTAATTGGAGAGCAATGCAGCTTTTTAGGCGGGAGGTCTGATCCAAATTGACTCCCAAAGTCCAAACTTAAGACATCAGAATCCATGTGTGTCACCCATCATCATGGTCCAGAATGTTAGATAAAGGGCAAGAGAAGCTATTGTTAAGTCTGAACATGTTACTTTTCAGGCTGTCTCTTTTCTGAATCTTAAGGATTTGTAAGTTGTGCAAGTTTTTCTAAAGATCAGCTGTTCAAAGTAAGGGCATAGTTTCTTAATTTCCAGAGGAAAGGTTTGTGGCTTAAACATGATCTCAGTACTATAGGGAAATAAAAACATTGTGGGGGGTGGGGGGAAACTATGTATCTTATTTTCTAATTTCCATTCATTTACTTTTTTTTTTTTTGAGACAAGAGTCTTGCTTTGTTGCCCAGGGTAGAGTGGAGTGGCAGGATCTCAGTTTGCTGCAACCTCCACCTCCTGAGGCAGGAGAATCGCTTGGGTTCAGCCTCCAGAGTAGCTGGGATCACAGGCGTATACCACCATGCCTGGCTAATTTTTGTATGTTTAACAGAGACGGGGTTTCACTATGTTGGCCAGGCTGGTCTCGAACTCCTGACCTCAGGTGATCTGCCTGCCTTGGCCTCCCAAAGTGCTGGGATTACAAGCGTGAGCCACCGTACCTGGCTGTTCATTCATTTACTTTTTTTTTTTTTGAGACGGAGTTTCACTCTTGTTGCCCAGACTGGAGTACAGGAGTACAGTGGCGTGATCTCGGCTCTCTGTAACCTCTGCCTCTCAGGATCAAGCAATTCTCCTGCCTCAGTCTCCCAAGTAGCTGGGATTACAGGTGTGTGTCACCATACCTGGCTAATTTTGTATTCTTAGTAGAGACGGGATTTCACCATGTTTGCCAGGCTGGCCTCAAACTACTGACCTCAGGTGATCCACCTGCCTCAGCCTCCCAGAGTGCTGGGATAAAAGGCATGAGCTACCGTGCCTGTCCCTTCATTTACTTTTAAGAACCATTGAATTGAATCTCCTCCCCTTCCTCATCCCATTTATCTTATTCCATTCTTGCATCTCACAGTTTAAACTTCTAATTGCCCCTATTTCTGAAAACTCCAATTAGATGCTACTTTTTCGGATAAAAGGGCTCTTTAAGAAACTTCCGAACCAGGCAGGGTTCTGAACACAGCAGCTGCACAGAACTAGTACAAACTATTATTTCCTTTAACTATCTCAATGGTATCAAACATAAAAAAGAATGACCTAGAAATGTTTTTAAAGTAGTAGCTAAAATACAAACAAGGCCTAGAAAAGACATTCTAGGCTGAACATTTTAAATCTGATGACATGCAGTGAGCGGTCAACGCGTACTGAACAATTTTCAGTAACCTCTCAGCACTGCCTCTATTTCTTTACCTTCCACTCCCTCCTCAACCCAACACACACTGGCTTTTGCCTTAAACATCTCCCTGCAAGCTTCTTTCCCCATAAGTCACTAGTGATCTTGGTTGCCAGTCTAACCAGCCCGCTTTAGACCTTTTCTTCTTTGATTTTTCTGTGGCTTCTGACACCACTCATCATTCCCTCCCTCCTGTTTCTGTGAGACATGCTCCAGCTAGCTCTTCAGCTTTTCCCTTCCTCTTTCTGTGTGGGCTTCTCCTACTCTTGATCGGGGGGATCAGCAAACTTTCTGTAAAGAGCCAGATAGTAAATACTTTAGGGTTTACTGGCCATATGGCCTTCATCACAACAACTCAACTCTGCACTTGTGGGGCCAAAGCATCATAGACAATGTGTAAACAAATGAGTGTGGCTGTGCTCCCATAAAACTTTATTTACCGACAGTGAAATATGAATTTCCTGTCATTTTCACATGTCATGAAATACTGTCCCCATTTTTTCTCCAATAATTAAAAAAACGTAGAAAATATTCTCAGCTCATGGGCAGTGCAAAAATAGGCAGCGAGGCCAATTTTGTCCACGGTCATAATGGCAATGCTGGCTTTTGACTGGCGAATAGCAAATGAATTTGGCCATAAGTAGTGGCTTAAAAACAAAACAAAACAAAATCAATGTGACGACAGGGCCTGCACCCTTTCCACATTTCAGTTCCTTGAGTACAAATTCTTCCATGCTCAGGCTTTAACTACCACTTACCATCTTTCCCTTCCTCTCAAACTTGTTTCCTAGCCCCAATCCCATTTCTTCACCCTCAAAGAATGAACTTATCACCCAACCAGCTGCTCAAGTCAGAAACCTGCTTCGTATCTTAGACTTCTCAATGCCCCCCACCCACATTATCATTATCCAATCAACAGTAAGTTAAACTAAAGCCTCTCTCAATTCCTTCCTTCCCCTTTACCATCACTGCTCCTAATCAGGTTCAAGTCCTCATTACCTCCTGTTTGGACTATTTTCGTGCCAATTTATTGGAGCCACATGTCTTGTAATACCTCACATTCATTCACTCTCTCAGAGGCAGCCAGTTTCATCTCTGAACAAGTGGCTTCCCACCACTGTGTTAGAACACACAGGTGTTTCTACAAGGTGTGAGGGGTGCTGTAAGTAGTTTATAAATTATTTAATGGAGGGGACCCCTCCAATAGTAATAAATGAGTAGACTCAAGGTTATCCTGTCCTCACTGTACTATGTCTTCTGAAATAGGCTCAAAACAAAGAGTGGTAGCTAATGTCCTGCGATGGCCCATAACCCAGGTATGCTGATGGAGAAGGTGCTGCTCTCAGCTGTGTCCCAGTGGTAAAGGACAACACCTAAAAAATTTAACTTCTACTGAGCTAGAAGCTTTTCCCTGTTGGCTTTGACTCACCATTGGTGCTATTTGAAGAATAAGCTTCACTGAACAAAATATCTAACAGATAACTACCAAGGAACTGTTAAGTGTCAGGCACTAGAGTCCTTCAAAGTTTTGAAGACAGTTACCTGAGGTTCCCCAAGCAGGAAGCCTTGCTCTGGGAGCTCAACGAGCCCAGGTGTTTAAACCTTTCTGAGTTGACAAATTCCTTGCCCAATCTGGCTTGAACTCCACATGGTCCATGGAGGTTGCTCTCTGTTCCTTTTCATAGTGTGGTGCAAGAAGTGTAAATCCCTTCCTGGATAGTGTATGTCTATTAATGCAGGGGTTTTTTTGTTGTTTTTTGTTTTTCTTTTGAGACAGTCTTGCTCTGTTGCCCCAACTGGAGTGCAATGGCATGATCTTGGCTCACTGCAACCTCAACCTCCTGAGTTGAAGTGATTCTCCTGCCTCAGCCTCCCGAGTAGTTGGGACTACAGGCGCCCGCCACCACACCTGGCTAATTTTTCGTATTTTTAGTAGAGATGGGGTTTCACTGTGTTAGCCAGGAAGGTCTCCATCTCCTGACCTTATGATCCACCTGCCTCGGCCTCCCAAAGTGTTGGCATTACAGGCGTGAGCCACCGCGCTCGGCCTACTAATGCAGTTTAAGGTCATCTTATGCTGATACACTCTCATTAAAGCCAGCCATCACTCTAACATCTTTTTTTTTGTTTGTTTTCAATTGAGACAGGGTCTCGCTCCATTGCCCAGGCTGGAGTACAGTGGCACAATTATGGCTCACTGCAGCCTTGAACTCCTGGGCTCAAGCAATCCTCCTATCTCTGCCTCTTGAGTAGCTGGGATTACAGGCCTGTATCACGGTGCCTGGCCCCTAACATCTTTTTAACAAGGCTAAATTTATATGTCCAACCTCCTCTATTACATAGTCTATACAATTGGGCTTTTTAATCCTAAACTTCATCCCTGTTAAATCTGAATGATTACATCAATTCCTCAAACTCTTTCAGTTCTACTCTAAAATCCAACGAAGGAGGATATTAGCTTCTACCTTACGTGCTTTCTATTATTTGATACCTAGGTAGCAAGCCAGCTCTAGCCTATGTCTTCACATAACCTCCACTTGAAATCTCTATCCTATTCCTCTGCAGAATTTTCACAATTTTTTTTTAATGGTGGAGAATACAGGAAGAATATATAATGAATGCACTACTACTCTGAAATACAGAAAAATCTCACTTCGGTCCTCTATACAACCAGGGACTTGGTACCAACGGTCTTTTCTTTGTGCTTCTAGCAACTGTTGGGGAAAGATGGATAGATTCAGATGAAGGGGAGATTGCCTGAGAAAGACACTATCTTTGGGAAGAGGAATATGTCCCCCAGACATGTTAGCTGAGGTAAGAGAAGAAGAAGGAGACTTAGAGTACCAAGGTGGGCTACTGGGAGTAAAGATGAAGATGTGGCTGTAAACCTAGACCCAACACTAGAAAGGTCAGGCCCTCCCTCTGTTTACATTCTTAACATACCCCAGGGACAACTGGTATTTTTACTTGCTCTATAACAATTAAATCCCTTAGGAGATTGAAATGGCCTCTCATCTCCCTTTAGGATTATTTTATGTTATCTTTTGATTGGAGGGGTGGGAGGTAGGGAGAGTAGGTTGACTGTGAAACTGAAATTCCACGACACAGTAGGTATGAGAAAGCGCCCAATTGGAAAAAAAATTTTTTGGGTAGTGAGTAGAAAGGAAAGCTTGATTTTTAAGACTGGTAGAGGAAAGAAGAATGTGTTTGAGAACAGGTCTGGTATCCCTCCCAATTTTTTTTCTATAAGAAAAGATGCCTAACAGATTTTCTGTTTCCCAGCACCACTTATCACACAGAGCAGCTCAGTTCACAGCTAACACTTGGCTTTGCAAGCATCAGTCTTGTGGCCAGCCTAGGAACCCAACCACCACATTCCAGCAACCAGAGTCTAGACTGTCCAGGAAAAAAAATGCCAATTTTCTCATCTGTTGTCCCCATAAATCATCAAAAAGCCCTACAAATATAAATACTTAAGTGCCCAAATCCTTTTCTAGAAAGTATATTGGTTTAGAAAGCATGGACACTGTACCAGCATGAATGACACTATTTCTATGGCAAAGTATCATTTATATTTCAAACAAGTAATTTACAAAGATCCTTCCAAAATAAAGCCTACTTCTGGGCTGAAACTGAGGAAATGTACAAGGGCAGATACTATTCTCTGTAACCAATTAATTAGAACTAATAATCATGGTTTCTTTTACACTTCACTACAAACTCCCAGACTACATTCTCCTTTGAAATGTCTTTTGGTTAGAAATTTATTATAGTAACGCCTAGTTATATGAGAATTTATTTTCCATAACTAAGTTTCCTAAGAAATTAGCACTGTCTTATTACTCTTTCATCATTGTGTGACAGGCTTTGGTCTGGTAGTCCAACAAAACAAAACAAAACAATGAAGAAACCAATCATTACAGGGCCTCCCATCAAGCCTTGACCTCTCCATCACCCTTGTCCTTCTCCAAGTCATCACAGTCACATCTAATTCCCTTCATCTAAGGCAGTGATTCTCAACTAGGGACATGTACTGGGGTCACCTGCAGAGCTTTTCAAAATACATCTGCTAGGGCCATGGCCTGGGACTGTGTATTTTGATGATTTTATGCAAATGATTCTTATGCATACCTAATTGAGAAACACATATTTAAGTGGGCAAGGAGAGGAGCTATCTCAAAGAATTAACTCTCTCATTCTGAAGGGGAAATGAAAGAAAGTGTGAACATCACCAGACAAAACTACATGATCAAAATTAACAGCAGAGCAAGAAGCCAAAACAACACAGACTATTAGGTTGAGAATGACCCAAGGGGCACCTGCTCCCGTTTATAACATTTTTTAACAGAGTTAAGCTACTCAAAATATATTATCTTTTAAAAAAGCATATTCCAAGTTTTAGCTTAGAAGGCAGAGTAAACATCCTAGGTGCAATATTCCATTATCAGACTCAATGCATGCTATCAGTCAAGGTGGTTGACAAACCGTTGTAATTCGCATCTGTAAATTAAAAGCTGGTGTTTGTTTTTTGCTATTATTCTAAAAAAAAGTTTTGAAAAGGTTCAATTCAAAATCATGACCCATATACTTTTTTTTTTTTGAGATAGAGTCTCGCTCTGTTGCCCAGGCTGGAGTGCAGTGGCAACCTCCGGCTCACTGCAACCTCCGCCTCCTGGGTTCAAGCAATTCTCATGCCTCAGCCTCCCAAGGAGCTGCGATTACAGGCATAAGCCACCATGTCTGGCTGATTTTTTATTTTTAGTAGACATAGGGTCTCAGCCATGTTGGCCAGGTTGGTCTCAAACTCCTGACCTCAGGTAATCCAGACTCCCAAAGTGCTGGGATTACAGGTGTGAGCCACCGTGCCCAGCCATGACCAATAAACTTTTTAAAACAAGGTATTTACTCTTTTGACTCCTAAAAAATTTAAGGCCAACTAGAAACACTAATACAAGTATTTTCAATTTGTCATTACTGCTCTTCAGTGACTGCAAACAACCCACCTTAATTACTCTACACCCACTCTCTTTTCACTGGATTGGAGGCTGAGTCAGCAACAGTGTAAAAGCTAAACACAAAAGGTTCTAAATAATTTAAAGAGAAAAAAAACCTTACCTTTGGTTTTTTGTTCCGTGACCTGCAAAATAAACAGATAAAAGTAAATGAGATTTGCTTTTTAATTCAGTACTGTATTTTCAGACTACTTTAGTCTGATAACTCAAGTAATCCAAGCTGTCAGGCACACAGGCATAGCTGAAATCCAGAAAAAGGAGCTGGGAGTCAGTTCAGACATCCTTCCAAAGACTATGGCCATATGTCCAGCTATAATTTACATGACCACCATTAGGAAGAATAGTAAAACTAAAAAGCATTCCACTCATTATAGGATGAGGTCCCTGTACTGAGAATGCTACTTGCATTTTGATTGCTATGACTAGAGAAAAATCACATGGATGTGGCCCAGAAACTAAATTAGCCATAGACACAAAAAGATTCCCCTATGAGTATAGACACAAAACACTTGATCTCAAATCTAAAAAGCAAAACTTCAGGGACTCGTCATCAGAGGCACCAGACATCACGGTCGGAAAGCAGGATTCAAAACCAAACCTTGTCACTTTTTGGCTATGAGATCCCCAGTTTTCTATTATCTGTTGAATAGAGATAATAATAGTATATCCCTGCAAAGGACTGCTATAAGGATTAAATCAGATACGCTATGCAGTGCTCAATAAATGTTTGCTGTTATTATCAACATTTATATAAAATAGCATGAAGTATAGCACTAAGACTGAAATATGTAAATTTTGGACAAATCAAGGGTGCTTTGTTTAAAAAAAGTATTTCTTTATATAGTAACTAATACGTCTACAGAAATGATTAACCTCTAGAAGGTTGGACAGGCTGAACATAGTAATGGACTTCAGAGAGTTTGGAAACGATGATTAGGAGCCTTATAGAAAACTGCTTCTGATATTTTTAAGAGGGGAAAATAAAGGAGGGCATCTAATTTATAACAATAAAACAAAAGGTGATGCACAAGCAAAACATCCAAAAGGAACTATGCCATCATTGCAATAGTGGTTACATTAAATTGTTGAGATCATGGGTGATTCTGACTCATGTTCCCAACTGTTCATCTTTTAAAGCATTTTTATTTGGTTATCTGACTTTTGTCATAAAAATATTCATATAGCAAAGAAGAAGTTTGATGATTTGTGGCTGGTAATCATACTGGATTATGGCCATGGGGGTTCACGAAAACACAATCATCTTTGGAAGGAAGGTCCTGTAGCTGACCAGCCCACCTTGTGATGGATCCCAACACATCATCAGACTCTAAATAGGAGTTAAAGGATCCGCCTATAGAACATCCTGGTGTGTTTCCTACATTCCTGTGTTAAATGACAAGCTAATTCTATTACAGTGAATTTGTGGAACCCAGTGTCTTAAAAGTGAATGTTTCCCAGTACTGTTACAGAGCTCAATTATACTGAAAATATTCTTGTATGATTTTTCTATATCTCCACTTATCCAAGAATGAATGATGTGCAGCCACTTACCAATTCCCAAAGGCAATTTAGGTTTTATACCATTGTAACTATTTCTTAGAATGCCATTTTGAAGATCAGTCATATACAGGAAGTCAGTGCCTTCCCATTGTAAGCAACAAACCCAAATAATGTCAAATATGTCTTATCATGTGGGTTCTGTTAAGAGCTGTCCCCCAGACGGCAAAAAGCTGGACGATCAAAGCATGTGTTCTGCCAACACTAAACAATTAGCAGCATCAGCCTAAATGAATGTGAATGGAATCCTTCTTTGACACCTCTCTCATGAATGGATATCTAACAGTTTACTCAGTGATGGCTCCAGGAAGAGCCAACTGCTACAACCAATGAACACTGGAAAAGGCTCATGCTTTTCTGTGTGGAAGTAACTTCGTTTTAGCTTTAAGTAAGTGTCAGTTCTTCAAGAAAATTATGTTTCCACCTTCATTCTTGACCATTCACTTATTAAACAATTTCTGAGTGATTATTCTGCACCAGGCACTGCCCTAGTTACTGGCAATACAAATACGAATAAAACCAAGAAACTTACAGTCAGTCAAACAGTGAAGATGGACACAAAGAGGTGGTCATAAAGCGCTGGGGAAAGCAGCATGAAAGATGTGGAAGCCCTTAGAAGAGGCACCACAAATGTTTGCGGACTGAATGAATGAACCACTGACCACATGATAGACCTCTGGCATGTTCTCCACGATTCTTTGCATCATAGCACATTTTATGGCTCCTAGCTGAGGCGTTGTCTCTACAATAAGGTTGGAAACCACGAAGATAATCACATGGTAAGCTTTGTGCTCTCCTTAAAACTGCTAAATCAGAATTTAATTCTGAAATTATGCAATGGTTCAGTATAATAAAACAAGATCAAAGGCCATGCATCAGCCTGCGTCAGCCTAGATTCTGTGTCAAGCTGATCTGGAACATTTTCGAGCAAAAACGATAGAATTTTTACTGTTCATAAAATTAATCACTTAGAAATTTTATTTACGGTGATTTTCCCCTTTGCCATCACTTCTTAATCAGCTCTTAATGCAGATGAAAGCACACAGGAGAGATTATCCAGCTACATAAACTACATTCTCGGCATAAATAATCTCATTCACTCTCAACTACATTCACACCATCTTTATTTTAAATCATTTTTCTTTGTGGAATCCAATGAAAGTTTACAGAGGCATATTTTATTAATCATTTTAGATATTGATACTTGTAGTTTAAGAAAATACTGTTATGTATGTTAAAAATGAAGAAGGAATATATACTCTCTAAATCACTCTGTTTGGCATCCTCTTGTTAACAGCCTTTGCTCAAGTTCCTTGGTACCCAGTCTATTAACCACTCATTTCCAGAGACTGCAAAATCCGATTTTTGTAACAACTTAGTAGACGAAATGTGTGAGTGTCCTAAGGAAAGCAAACTTTCACTGAGATTTAATCTCACGTCACTCCAGTTGGAGGTGGAGGGCACAATGTGTGCGAGGCACAGGGAAAAGAGCCCAGAAACCACAGGGGCAATGCTACGAACACCCCACGGCTGGTGGAGCTGCATACTGCAACCTCAGTGACAGGGCATGTGGCCATGGACCCAAAGGGAAGTACAAAATCGTCTCTGGGCTGTTATCTGACTTCCATTATTACTATTATTATTATTTTGGACACAAGATTTCACTCTGTCACCCAGGCTGGGGTGCAGTGGTGCAATCTCTACTCATTGCAACCTCCACCTCCTGGGCTCAAGTGATCCTTCTACCTCAGCTTCCAAAGTAGCTGGGACCACAGGTGTGCACCACCACACTTGGCTAACTTTTTTCTTTTTTTTTTTTTGTTAGAGATGGGGTTTTCATGTTGGCATTACAGGCACGAACCACCACACCAGGCAATCTGGCTTCTTTATTCAGACTTTTCACTCCAGAATTTTAGGCAATTCTAACAAACTCAGGTGAGAAGCAACACATTAGAAGGAGGTACCCTGACAGCATGAAGATGTGATGGAGAATATACCACTATTAATAGAAACAAACACAATTAAAAGCAGACAAAATCTTCAAGAGCACAGCGGTCTATTATAGCACCAAATAATAATGAATGTTCCTCTTAATTAAGTCATGAAGAAAAGATAAAATTACATTTCATATATTTAACATGGCAGGGACATATGCAATCCAGTTCAGAAACTATTTTCAGAATTTTTCTTATGCTGATACTCACACATCAATTTTTTGAATTATTTCAATAATTCAAAAAATTGAGTTATGAGAAACGCCATATCCAATAATGCTGGAAAAACATGCAGTGTTATACTGGCTTGTGTTTGATTGGCTTGACTCTGTTCTAAATCTAGAGTTTCCTCTGAACCTTGTCACAGTTTCTTTCTCCCTAAACTTAGCTTCGATAACTAGCACCAACACAGGGATCCTCAAACCTGTCCCACAGTAGGCCCTGCTTCGCAAATGCTTTACATAGCAGTGACAATACCTGACAGAAAATCACCTTGCCTCCAAAAAAGGCACCAAAGCAACCCCTGCTGAGCCACAGCCCAAGTTAAGAGATGCAAAAAGAATGGTAAGGTGGGGAAACAGGTAAGATCAGACAACGGACAGGGTAGAGAGGCATGCTCTGAAGCAAACAGGGAAGGCAGGTGCATTCTAACCACTCTGCCTTAGACAACTCTGCTGGACAAACCGCTCACCTGAGACCTGACAGGTGACAGCCGTCAGCCCTTTGTCTTTTTTCTTTTAGCATCTCTTGTTTTCTCTAAGCAATTCCTCAAAGCCACACAATGCCATATCCTCCAAAGCACTACGTGGGCTCACTAGATCCTTTCCGAGAGGGATTTCTACTTGTCATTCTCCGAAGGTAGACACAGCACCATGGGGGGACCAAAAGAACACCGGGGCAACCTCTAGCCAGTTTTTAAAAGTTATTCTATAGGCTTAAGAAAATGTAGATTAAATTAATATACAAATAAGGAAATACAACAAGAATTGAGAGTTTGAAAACTCTCTTGCCTTTCTAATATTGTTTACTGTTGTTTTCAAAAAATCAGCCATAGCATTATTTAACATCTACTTTATGGTAACAAATACAGACCTTGAAGTTTCTCCCACTTCCAAATATGAAAACTTTTAAGTAAACTAATGTCTCAAGTACCGTTACTGAGATAGCAGGTATTCAGGCCAGGCGCAGTGGCTCACACCTGTAATCCCAGCACTTTGGGGGGGCCGAGGCAGGCGGATTATGAGGACAGGAGTTCGAGACCAGCCTGGCCAACATGGTGAAACCCCGTCTCTACTAAAAATACAAAAATTAGCTGGACGTGGTGGCAGGCACCTGTAATCCCAGCTACTCAGAAGGCTGAGACAGGAGAATTGCTTAAACCCGGGAGGCAGAGGTTGCAGTGAGCCAAGATGGTGCCACTGCACTCCAGCCTGAGCAACAAAGCGAGACTCTCTCTCAGAGAAAAAAAAAAAAAACGATATTGGGTATTCAAGCCAAGACAGTTTCTTCTTCTGGATGCCGGATGCCTAGTGGATATAAAGACAGACTTAACTGATTAAACTCACCTTCTGAGTGGCTTCTTTTTTCTTTTTATCCTCTTTCTTCCTTTTCTTGTCTTCCATTAACTGTTCTTCCCTTTCTTGCTCCTTCTCTCTGTTAAAGTAACATCATAGCAGAAGGTTATACATCTATATTCACAACCCATTTCTGTAGCAAATTAAATGCTTGTAAATGGTGTGCAAGACGACATTTCATCTCTGTGACTGAGTAGAACACAGTATTTCATTTAAATCAAAAGGACGCATAAAACTCACATTTAATTATTCCCACATCTTGGTTTGTCACCCCTTTTGCAAAACATGACATTAAGTTTGGTTTCAAAGAAGCCTATTAAGGTGAGCTTTTATAATATCTTACCTAAAAGAACACACACACAAACACACACACGATTAATATAGTTCCACTCAGCAAAGGACCTGATTTGAATATGACAATATCCAGATGGCTTCTGGGCAGTATTCCTCACAGATAATGCAGAATATATTAACTCAATTATGGTACATATGTATTTATCATAAATTAGATGTTTTTCCATGACATCTTCAGAGTGGTGAACATAAAGCTCTATGCTCTGTATTCCAAATTTTTTTTCTATATTTATTATTAATACTGTATGTTTTATATATTTTCTACTTGTGTTTTCTAAGGCAGGCACTGAGTGTCCTATAAATCAATGTATTCCAGGCCAGGCGGGGTGGTTAACGCCTGTAATCCCAGCACTCTGGGAGGCCAAGGCGGGCAGATCACTTGAGGTCAGGAGTTTGAGACCAGCCTGGTCAACATAGTGAAATCCCGTCTCTACTAAAAATACAAAAATTAGCTGGGTGTGGTGGCACGCTCCTGTAGTCCCAGCTACTCGGGAGGCTGAGGCAGGACAATCACTGGAACCTGGGAGGTGGAGGCTGCAGTGAGCTGAGATAGTGCCCACTGCACTCCAGCCCGGTCAACAGAGCCAGACTCTGCCTCAAAAATAAAATAATAATAAAATAAAATAAATAAACGTATTCCCTACTGGGTGAATTCACTACTACATCTTCCTGTACACATGAATTAAGACAATCAGGTTTTGCTCCACTGAATTAGAATAAAAATGATATACAATAATAAACATTCTAGTTGGAGAAATATGCTGAATCTGAAGAAATTAAGAGACTGTAATTTACAGCACACATTTGAAAAGTAACATTTATTGGAATGCTGTCAACTTTCACTCTATGTATCAACTGGGAAAAAACATACACTCAACCAACCGCAGTAACTTCAAAGCTCACAGTGGGAAACCCCAGACTCTATGCTTATGGAATTTCATTGCTGTGAGGAGACTTTAAGATCTAGTTCCCAAGTCCTCAGAACACCCAACAGTTAACAAATCCATGGTTTCACAGATAGCACCTAGAATAAGGCCGAATTACAAGTGAGTCAAATTAAAGATTAAGGGAGTAACAGGTTTGCAAACATGGCAAAATCATAAAGATGGTTCCTGAAGGACTCAACTTTGGGAAGCAGAGATCTAGTTTAACATACTGAAACTATACAAAAGGAACCATGGATGAAAACTGAGGTGGGCTCTCATGAATACATAATAATGTTTTATTTATAGAAAAAAAGGCTTAAAAATTATTTTACCTACATGTTGTCACTGACTTTGTCCGCATTCAAATATTAGCCTTTCTCCTTCTGCACTTCTGGGTATAAAGATATAAAAGCCTAATATGCAAAATCCACCCAACCAAGGAGGAGATTTTACTGAAATTTCCTTAGGTCTCATGCTAGATTTCTTTGGAGTCAGATTGTGTGCCTCTGTCTAGGTGTGAAACGCGTGGAGAAAATCCACCTGCAGCAGCAATGCCCTCCTTTAAGAAAATGGATTTACAAACACCGGTAAGATGGATGTTGACCATCTCAGGCAGGCTGGCCATGGGTCCTGTTATATTTGGCCCTAAAAGCCTTTTGCTTCCTCTGGCTGCAAGTGGAAGGAGTGGATGGGGTTCCTCACGCCCAAGCTGCTGTAACTTGGCTTCTACATTTTACAGTGAAACCAACTACAGAAAAGGAGCAACCGCAGCCTGAATATTTCCTGTTTAAAGATTTGGTGTTTACAAAAAAAAAAAAAAAAAGTATTAGGTTGTCATTTTTTTCTAAATCTAAAATTATTCTAAAATTAAAAGTTTATTTTAAAAAATGCAATGTTGGCTGGGTGCAGTGACTCACGCCTGTAATCTCAGCACTTTGAGAGGCCAAGGTGGGTGGATCACCTGAGGTCAGGAGTTCGAGACTGGCCTGGGGGACACGGTGAAACCCTATCTCTACTAAAAACACAAAAATTAGCTGGGTGTGGTGGTGGGCACCTGTAATCCCAGCTAATCGGGAGGCTGAGAAAGGAGAATCGCTTGAACCTGGGAGGCAGAGGTTACAGTGAACCAAGATCACACCATTGCACTCCAGCCTGGGCAACAAGAGCAAAATAAATAAATGAATCAATAATAAATAAATAAATAAATAAAATAAAACATAAAAAAAGGGGGTAAGTTTTAATCAAACATGTTCTTCAAAAACAAACTAACCTTTTCAAATACTGTCCCTATAAACAGGCAATTCAGGGAAATAGACTGAAATTCATGCACAACAGAAGTAAATTCATTTCTAAAACAGATATATTTCAAAGCTTTCCAGGTGACAGGCTATACTTTCACCGTGTTTTTTGTTTTATTCTGTTTTGTTTTGACCATGCGTCTTGGTAGGACTTAGTCTTCTCTTCAAATTTCACTTCCTTAGGAAGAATCTACTTCATCAAACCTGGCTTAAAAACCTGCCATTTACTTAACAATAAATCAAATAGTGTGGGTCTCACCTTTCTTCTAATTCTGTTCTCTATCTAGGTTGCACATTAGCACCATTTGGTGAGCTTTAAAAAAATCCTGGCTGGGCGCAGTGGCTCACGTGTGTATTCCCAGCACTATGGGAGGCTGAGACAGGTGGATCACGAGGTCGGGAGATCCAGACCATCCTGGCTAACGCGGTGAAACCCCGACTCTACTAAAAATACAAAAAATTAGCTGGGCGTGGTGGCACAAACCTGTAGTCCCAGCTACTCGGGAAGCTGAGGCAGGAGAATTGCTTGAACCCGGAGGCAGAGGTTGCAGTGAGCCAAGATTACACCACTGCACTCCAGCCTGCGCGACAGAGCGAGACTCCATCTCAAAAACAAACAACAAACAAACAAACAAAAACCCTATTCTGAGTTAGAGCCCAAGCAGAGAGCAATGGGCGTCTATGCGGAGAAGGCATCTATGGGGGCGGTGATGGAGATGGCTTACATACAGGAGACTGATGCACTGTTTAAGTATAGTAAGAATAATAGGGCCAGGCATGGTGGCTGACACCTGTAATTCCAGCACTTTGGGAAGCCAAGGTGGGTGGATCACCTCAGGTCAAGAGTTCAAGACCAGTCTGACCAATATGCAGAAACCCCATCTCTACTAAAAATACAAAATTAGCTGGGTGTAGTGGTGCATGCCTGTAATCCCAGCTACTCAGGAGGCTTGAGGCAGGAGAATCGCTTGAACCCAGGAGGCGGAGGTTGCAGTGAGCCGAAGTCGTGCCACTACACTGCAGCCTGGGCAACAAAAGTGAAATTCCATCTCAAGGAAAAAAAAAGAATAATGACAGCCATGTTTCTCACTGTTGAGAAAATAAGTTACACAAATGGACGAAAAGGGAGAAAACTCAAATGAACTCTGTGGGGTTGGATCTAAATTAGTTACTGACATGAACTCATGGTTTCCAATACATATAGACATAATAAATATTAGCTGTAACTTTGTGTACATGTGAGATATGTGAATATATATTCCTTCACACACACACACACACACACGCTTATTCCCTTAGCTCTGTCACTCTGAGGGCTAGAGAACAAGCAACATCCAAGTAACAATGAACACACTTAGCACCCAGTTTTGCGGCTTCCATTCTTCACTAAGTAAACCAGAGTTCTCTGGGAAAAATAGCTAATTCTGGGATAGGATAAGGAAAGTACAAGATGAACCTGGAATGTACGTTTGCCAAGAAGCAAAAGAGTGCTCAAAGAATGATGGGATCCTTCAAATGACTACAGAAGACAGTTTGAAGTGCTCCTACAAGCTAAATCTGGAACAATATCAGCATCAAAATAAGTAATTATAGTAAGAGACTATAAGCCATTGTATAAAATAGGAAAACACAAGTTCATACAGAGAGAAATAAGCAAACGAATACATTGAAATGAGGAATGGAATAGTCACATAGTTTCAAAGCACCTCCCCATAAAATACTTGTGATAAAGGGTTGAGAAGAGTAATTAAGTCAAGGAGAAGCCTGTCAAGATGCCACCTTAATCAAGTAATCCACGTGAACATCATCAGCTACGGGACAAATTCAAACTGGGAGTTACACAACAGGATGCTGTAAAAAGAACACAGCATCGATTCGATTCTGTGATACTCCTTTTAAATGTGTTTTTTTTTTTTGTTTTGTTTTTTTTTTTTTTTTTGAGACGGAGTCTTGCTCTGTCACCCAGGCTGGAGTGCAGTGGCCGGATCTCAGCTCACTGCAAGCTCCGCCTCCCGGGTGCACGCCATTCTCCTGGCTCAGCCTCCCGAGTAGCTGGGACTACAGGCACCCGCCACCTTGCCCGGCTAGTTTTTTGTAATTTTTAGTAGAGATGGGGTTTCACCATGTTAGCCAGGATGGTCTCGATCTCCTGACCTCGTGATCCGCCCGTCTCGGCCTCCCAAAGTGCTGGGATTACAGGCTTGAGCCACCGCGCCCGGCCTTTAAATGTGTTTTTAACCCGAATACCATCAAAGGAACCATCAGACAACTCCACATTCAGAGGTATTCTACAAAATATACTGGCCTGCAATCTTCAAAAGTTTTAAGGCCATGACAGTCAAGGAAAGATTGAGGAACTGTTCCAAATGAAAGGAGACCAAAAAGACCTAATAACCAAATGTAATGTGTGGCAAATGTCACACCCTGAATGGAGATCAAGAGTAAGTGGTGGTAACGTATCAGTGTATTAATTTTTTTCCTATGACGGTTATATTGTGGTTCTACACTAGAATGTTCTTTTTGTTAGAAATATACTATATTACCCAGGTGACAGAGCACTGGATCAGCAGTTAATTCTCAAATGACTCAGGGGGAAAAAGGCTTTTTAAAATCATACAGATTCAAACTCTGTAAGTTCCAGATTGTTTCCAAAAACAAAAGAAAATACAAACAACCAACACAAAATCATTGCTCAGATAGACCCCAGGTCAATTACATAGAAATCTCCAGGGATTTTGAGAAGTCCCTCCAAGTGGTTCTAACATATAGCTAGGGTTGAGAAACTGCTCTAAATTCTTGTTTAAACCTATACTTGAAAACATTATTACCTGATTTATGCCTCAAAAATGAAACCTCCCATCACCTGAGCCCAGGAAGTTGAGGCTGCAGTGAGTCATAATCATGCCACTGCACTCCAGTGTGGTCAACAGAGTGAGACCCTGTCTCCAAAACAAACAATAAAAAAACACCTCCCATACAGCAACGAATGCAAATGCCAAGTGACTAGGCGGGTCCTACTTGATCATCAATTGCTTCTAAGTATGAAGAGCAAGATAAATCGTTCATATTTTCTCTCATCTTTAAATATACAGCCAGATATAAAGCTCATCACTGTCAAATTATGTAATTCATTCAACAAATTCAGTTAAGTATTTACTGAGTCTCTACTACAGCTTCCCAGGCAATACTATGGGCACCTCCACTTCCTTAACTTTGTGCCAAGAATGGTTTATGGGTGCACTCAGCTTCCAAGTACATATGGAACACAAAGCCCCTCAAACTCCTTACAGCCCAGCCTGGGGCAGCTGCTAGCCCAATCCAACCTCATCTATTTACCCCAGTGTGCTGTACAAATCTTTTCTCTGTGTGTCTTGACCTGAAAAGGTAAGGAAGCATTGTCTAGGGGAGCTGGGGGTTTTAATATTGCCTCTGCAGGGGACGAACGTGTGGGAGGTACTGTGCGGGCGGGCAAAAGATAAAGCAAGTGCAAACATCATAATCTAGAATAAATCCTGAATGGTAAAAAGCCAAACTACTCTTGAGAACCTCTCAGGTTAAGAGAGACTACAACAGTGTTTTCTTCTTAATTTTTTACAATAATAGTGGAGAAAAGTAGAAGTGACTTGTAGCTGAACAGAAAATGCCCAATATTCGGCCGGGCACAGTGGCTCATGCCTGCAATCCCAGCACTTTCGGAGGCTGAGGCGGGCAGATCATGAGGTCAGGAATTTGAGACCAGTCTAGCCAACGTGGTGAAACCCCATCTCTACTAAAAATACAAAAAAATTAGCTGGGCATCATGGCAGGTACCTGTGATCCCAGCCACTCGGGAGGCTGAGGCAGGAGAGTCGCTTGAACCTGGGAGGCAGAGGTTGCAGTGAGCCAAGATCGCACCACTGCACTCCAGCCTGGGCGACAAAGCAAGACTCAGTCTCAAAAAAAAAAAAAAAAAAAAAAAGAAACAAAGAAAAAGAAAAACAGAAAACACCCAATATTCACTTAAGCTGAGGTATAGCAAGACTGCCCTGCATGCAAGTTCAGAACACCAAAAAGCAATGATGCTGACATTCCTAGGAACAGGCTGCATCCCAGAACTCAATCCGCCAATGGTCCGAGACCATGCAAAGGGAAGGCTGAGAGCTTGGAGCATCTGTAACTGGCATTCAAAGCCATGCATAGTACAGTTCTAGCTTTTACATTTTCCTCATCCATTCTGCATGCCTGACAAAAACCATCCTCTTTAATGTCCATCACACCTTACCCTAGTGTCAAGTCCTAGCTCGATATCCACTTGCTTTAACAGCACCATCCCCAATAACCCCAACTCTAGAGAAACTCGCCTTCTTCTGTAGACCCCGCCTCTTGTTTGGCCCTTAAGGTCTCAAGGCAGATGACACCGGTCATTGGCAGCATCAGAGCACCTGAAATGACTGTCTGCGGCATGGCTGCTTCTATGAGGGGTGATAATAGGCACAGACTGACTTGGCTCTCTTCTACTAGGATGCCCAGGAACTGACTCATTCCTTTAACAAATATTTATTGAGTGTCTCATATGAGTCAGGCACTTTTCTTTTCTGTCACCCAGGCTGCAGTGCGATGGCACGATCTCAGCTCACTGCAACTCCCGCCTCCCAGGTTCAAGCGATTCTCATGCCTCAGCCTCCTGAGTAGCTGGGATTACAGGCGCCTGCCACCACGCCCGGTTAATTTTTGTATTTTTAGTAGAGACGGGGTCTCACTATGTTGGCTGGCCTGGTCTTGAACTCTTGACCTCAAGTGATCCACCTGCCTCAGCCTCCCAAAGTGCTGGAATCATAGGCGTGAGCCAATGCGCCTGGCCAAGCCAGGCACTTTTTCTAAGCACTGGAGATCTGGCCGAAACAAAACTGAGCTTTGGCTCTCATGCGACTTAGATCCTAGTGGGGGAGACAGGCAACAAATGAACAAGATATACAACAAGATGCATGCATAAAATACACAGCTCAGGCGGCGACAGTGCTCAGGAGAGGACAGTTCACCGACAGAGAAGGAGAGAGGTGGGGAGAGGAACACCTTCCACATGATAGTTAGAAAAGGCCTCTGATACAGTTGCATGAGAATGGAGACTCACTGAGGTGAGGGATGGGGCCATGTGGGTATCTGGGGGAGAATATTCCAGAGAGAGGGAATGGCAAATGTCAATGAGTGAGACTGGTGCATCTGAGGAATGGCAGCCAGAATGCAGTACAGGGAGTAAGGGAGGAGGTGGCAGGGACGAGACCAGAAGCAGGATGCGGGGGTTGGGGGAGGGGGGATCTCCTTACAGGGAATGCATTTTCTAAATTAACCAGCACACATTTTCTGGTAATTGAATAAGAAATCAAGTTGGGACTGAACACAAGCACCTAAACGCAAAACTTCCAAAACCTCTTCTTCTCAGCTTCAGTCAGGAGGCCCACCTCTCCCCTCAGCTGTCAACCTTGCCCTCGGCGGGCTGGCCTGCTCCACCAGAGCACCCACCACTCAAGACAATGGCGAGCCAAGTGTGTGTGGCCAGCGTGTGGCCAGCCGAGTGTGTGCGCGTTTGCCACGGCTGAAGCCTCTGAACACAAGGGAAGGGGAATGAACCTTCCTCTTCTCCCTGCCCTATGTCCGTGGCACGAACACCCAAAACACAGTAGGGCCTCCAAGTAAATGCTACCAAAATGCATAATTAAAGAGCGAGCAAAACTTTCTAGCTCCCGGCGGACATGCGTTTAAAGAACAGCCTCAAAACAACGAACTAAATCATCTAATAAACATAGGCTGAGTGACTACGATATGCCAGGCACTGGCCTAAGAGGCACTGAGGATATAAGACTGTGCAAAAGAAGGATGGTCCCTGCCCTCAGGGAGCTGACATTCTAGATGGGAGACAGAAAAAAAACACACACAACGCCAGGCAATGCCACGAAGACAAAAAAGCTGGAAAGGGGCCAGAATGTCTAAGAGGGAAGAGATGGGAAGAGGCGGCTGCCTTCCAGGAGGCATCTGCAGCGGGCATCTGTGAGGCAGGGACATCCAGACCCCTTCATGAAGAAAGCCATCTGGGAGATGAGTGACCAGGTCAAGAGAAGAGTAAGTCCCAGGGCCCGAGATGGGAAAGTGCTGGGTGTGAGTTTGGGAGCAGGGAGATGGCTACCCCCACTTCTGCCCTCTCTCAGCAGCAAGCCTCCCCAGACACACACCCACACTTTCTCTGGTTTTCTGGGCTTACTTGGTAGTCACCCTCATCTGCACCAGAAGAACTGGGCATTGTGGCTGAAAGGTTGCCTTCCACCACATCAGTTCCCTCAGTATCTCAGTGCTCACTTGATGCCAGGCACCAGACTGATGCCAAGAAATCAGCAACAAACAAGACACAGTGCTGCCTGCCTTCCTGGGGCTCTAAATTCCACTTTTTAAATAGTCCTACCTCACCTCACAACCCAGACAGCACCTTCAGGGCAGGAAACTGTGCTCTCCTTGCTTTGTTCCCTGTCTCTACACACTTTAGAACACTCTGAAGAGAGCCTGCAGTGCCTTTGCTGTTTTGAAAGTATCAGAATCTTGGATGTGTGAATTCAAGCTTGTGATGATCCAGGTAAGAGATCAACTTTTGTTTTTGTGACAGAGTCTCACGCCATCTCCCGAGAGCAGTGGCGCGATCTCGGCTCACTGCAGCCTCCACCTCCCAGGTTCAAGTGATTCTTCTGCCTCAGCCTCCTGAGACGCTGGGATGACAGGCATGCACCACCACGCCCAGCTAATTTTTGTATTTTTAGTAGAGATGGGGTTTCACCATGTTGGTCAGGCTGGTCTCGAACTCCTGACCTCAGATAATCTGCCCGCCTCGACCTCCCAAAATGTTGGGATTATAGGTATGAGCCATCACGCCAGCCAAGAGATCAACTTCTTTCCACAAACTAGAGTCACGACCAGTGGTTCCTGTATGCATGTCTCTGAGCCCATTGTGCCTCAAACATGCAGGAGAGGCAGGGTTGACAATTTCACACTTGAATATATTAATCTCCACCTGTATGCTCATGGGAGTGAAAGGATGGTAAGAACCTTCATTCAGAAGAACAGCCAGGATTCATCTTGACAGGAAATGGCTCCACATTCCCAGGAGCATCTTCCTTTTCATCAAGGTCTGAATGACTGGCTGTGACAGCATCAAAACCTACCCCTGACACCCTGTGATCAGAAGGGTGGCGGCACCTTTGGTCCTAGTTCCAACTCCACAAAACCGAGGCAGACAGACCCGAACAGGAACAGAGCCACCCAACGTGGGAACTATGCCAGAAGTAAACGAATACTGTAAAAGATTAAAAAGAACTCCACAATAAAAAGGAACAAACCATTAATAATACACCAACTTGGATGAATCTCCATGGAATTATGCCGAATGAGAAAAGCCACTCCCAAAAGTGTCAAACTGTAGATTCCATTTAGATAACATTTCTGAGATGACAAGTGGTTGGGTGCCAGAGGACACAAAGGGGGGTAGGGTGAGGCAGGAGTGGTTAATCAAAAGGGTGACACTAGTGACCCTTATGGTGACAGAACTGTCCTGTATTTGATAGTGGTGGTGGGTACATGAACCCACGTGATAAAATTGAATAGAACTGGCCGGGCGCGGTGGCTCAAGCCTGTAATCCCAGCACTTTGGGAGGCCGAGGCGGGTGGATCACGAGGTCAGGAGATCGAGACTATCCTGGCTAACATGGTGAAACCCCGTCTCTACTAAAAATACAAAAAACTAGCTGGGCGCGGTAGCGGGCGCCTGTAGTCCCAGCCACTTGGGAGGCTGAGGCGGGAGAATGGCGTGAACCCGGGGGGCGGAGCTTGCAGTGAGCCGAGATCACACCACTGCACTCCAGCCTGGGAGCACAGCGAGACTCCGTCTCAAACAAAAAAAAAAAAAAAAAAAATTGAATAGAACTAAACACATAGGCAATTAAATACAAGTAAAACTGGGGAAATCAAACTTTGGCAGATTATATCAGAATCGGGGTTGGGACATTATATTACAGTTCTGCAAGAAGCTACCACTGGTGGAATGGCATACAGAATCTCTGCCTTGCTTCTGGCATGTGAACCTACAGTTATCTCAAAAATTTCGATTAAAAAAAAAGAGCTTCAAACATTGACTCATCTTTTGGTCTCCTGTTTGAAATTTTGTGAAGGACTCCTACTTCAAACCATTTTCTTTATGAAAGTCACATAAGAGTCAAAAGGAATTTGAGAAATCATTTAGTCCCCACATTACAGAAATAGATTTCCAAAAATATTCTAGAATCTACACTTCATCCTAACATGCTCAAATTGTTAGTTTAATCGATCAAGTATTCCTTAACTACAGCAGGAATATGACAGATAGCCACAAGGGTATTTAAAATGCTCCTCTTGCACGTAATTCACAAGACAATTCTTTTCCCAGGAATTTTAGTGGTGTACTAGTCACTGAGCTATGATTTCACTTTGTGGTGGTTGTGGTGGTATCTTCATCAGTTCAGTCAACATCAATTCCAAGCCCCACTGGCCTATTTCCAAGACTCCTTCACAATTAGAGATGGGGACGTGATTTACGCTGTGCCAGTAAGGTGCATGCATGACTTTACTAGAGGACACACAGGGCACTCATCTTCTCAGGGAGCATTATAGGGATGACGTGGTCCTGGGGCCTACCCCTGTAACGGCAATTTCCTGAATGTGCAGGAAAAGAAAAAAAGCTCCCATGGGACCCCCAGTTCCATGGTGTGGTGCTGGGCGCATCACCTGACCCTCAGCCTCTCAAGTACCATTTAATAAACCCACACACCAGTGAGAATGAATTCTAGTATCTACACACTAAGGACTCTGCCCAACACAGATTTAAACAGGGGTTTTCAAAATGCACCTAAGACATGTGACTTGTATGAACATTATTTCCTTAGAAAACAAAAGGTAATCTTGGCAACTTATAAAGCAGTAAGAAAATAGCCACAAAACCATTACCAATCATAAATAATTAAGGATTAATGACACCACGTGCATATTTGGGGTAAGAAAAATTAACAAAGGAAGTGCAATGAAAAGAGTTAAGCAAAGTGCTCAAAGTATCCACTTAAAATGTTTTTAATTAACAATGCACACACACAAAAAGCATGTTGGAACATATCCATTCAGGCAGAGGAAATTACATAGTAGGGTACTCCAAATATCTATATTGGATTTGTTCTTAACATTTTTTTCATTTGCTAGATCTGAGGGAATTTAATGGGATGCCAATGTAATTTGCACATATTAAATTTGCAGACAAGGCCAAAAAGCACTAGGGCATAAAAATCATTCTAAGTGGCTTATAAGAAGAAAACAACATTAAAACTAGAAAGATTAAGGTAAAAGGATTTTTTATTAATTTTAAGGGATAAAGAAATTTCTCCTGCCTTCAGTTTTATTATGTGACATGTGATAGGTAACACTTTTATGTTGGTAACAAAATGTAACACAGTTCCCTTCTACATAGTGTTACCTTCCTTTCTGAGGCTGTGTAAAGCAATGCTTCTCAAACTTTAATGGGAATCTTGTTAAATGCAGATTCTTATTTAGAAGGTTGTGGGACAGGGCCCACAATTTTCCATTTCTAATAAGCTGCTAGATCTTTGAGCAGCACACAAGTATGCACTTGGCTGTTTCTTTTCAAGAAAATATAGAATTGTAGTCATTTCTTAGTTAAAATCTCAGTATCAAGCATATGCCTCATTATTTTTATCTGTGTTTCAATGCGAAATTACAGTGTAACCTTAGTGAAGTTTTTTTGTTTCTTTGTTTGTTTTGAGACAGGGTCTTGCTCTATCCCACAGGAGTGCAATGGTGTGATCATGGTTCGCTGCAGCCTCAAACTCCTGAGCTTGAGTGATCCTCCTGCCTCAGCCTCCCAACTGGCTGGGACTACAGACATGCTCCACCATGTGCAGCTAATTTTTAAATTTTTTGTAGAGATGGGGTCTTGCTATGTTGCCCAGGCTAGTCTTGAATGTCTGGACTCAAGCAATACTCCTGCATTGGCCTCTCAAAGTGTTGGGATTACAGGTGTGAGCACCACACTCGGCCTGGGAAGGTATTTTAGATTAAACAACTCGTGTAGCGTAGACTTCATGAAACTCTACTGAAATGATGACATCAGGAATAGCTAGGATCAATCTGTGCATGTGCAGGCAAGAAAAACTGCCAGCTGGATGACAGCAAATGAAAGGCACCAGACATCCAAGGGTGGCATCAACTGTGGGGTGAATGCAGACTTCAGAGATCTCAAGTGAGTAAAAGAACATGAGGCTCAGAATCCATGAAATACGGCAACAGACTTTTGCAGACATAGCCTCTGACTCCAAGCTTTTCATGAATTTCCCAGTTTACATATTTAAAGGCACATGCAAGGAATTGGTTTGTCTGGAATTACTCAAACCAAATAAAGTAAGACAATTTTTATTTATTTATTTATTTATTTTGAGACAGTCTTGCTCTGTCACCAAGCTGGAGTGCAATGGTGCGATCTCAGCTCACTGCAACCTCTGCCTCCCGGGTCCAAGCAATGCTCCTGCCTCAGCCTCCCGAGTAGCTGGGACTACAGGTGCCTGCCACCAAGCCCAGTTAATTTTTGTATTTTTAGTAGAGATGGGGTTTCACCATGTTGGCCAGGATGGTCTCAATCTCTTGACTTCGTGATCCGCCTGCCTCGGCCTCCCAAAGTGCTGGGATTACAGGCATGAGCCACCGTGCCCGGCTGATAATTTTTTTTTTTTTTTTTTTTTTGAGATGAGTCTTGCTCTGTTGCCCAGGTTGGAGTGCAGTGGCGTGATCTCGGCTCACTGCAACCTCTGCCCCCACGGTTCTAGAAATTCTACCTCAGTCTCCCAAGTAGCTGGGGACTACAGGAACGAGACACCACACCCGGCTATTATTTTATTTTATTTTTTGAGATGGAGTCTTACTCTGTTGCTAGGCTGGAGTGCAGTGGCGCAATCTCGGCTCACTGCAACCTCCGCCTCCTGCGTGCAAGTGATTCTCCTGCCTCAGCCTCCCGAGAAGCTGGGGCTACAAGCACGTACCACTACACCTGGTTAATTTTTTGTATTTTAGTAGAGACAGGGTTTCACCATATTGGCCAGGATGGTCTCGATCTCCTGGTCTCGTGTTCCACCCGCCTCAGTCTCCCAAAGTGCTGGAATTACAGGTGTGAGTCATCGTGCCCAGCCACGCCCGGCTAATTTTTATAGTAGTGATGGGGTTTCACCATGTTGGCCAGGCTGGTCTCCAACTCCTGATATCAAGTGATCCGCCTGCCTTGGCCTCCTAAAGTGCTGGGATTAGAGGCGTGAGCCGCTGCACCCAGCCAGCTATTTTTTAAAACTTGCTTTTACTTTCCAAAATTCTATGTGGCAAAAGCTACAACCAACAATTTGAAAGATTTTTCCCTGCAAAAAATTTCAGGGTTAGAATGGTGCCTGAAGAACATTCGTCTCATGCTTTACATACTCTGGCTGGGCAGCTCAGCAAACTCTAACAAAGAGAGATGTGGCTTCCTACTCAAACTTAGTGCAGCTGGGTAGGAAGTTCTTGATAGTGCCTTGAGAAATGTCTCCTGATAGCTTCGACTCCCTAGTCCTAAAATTTCCTTTTCAGAACACATGGAACAAATTCTCCAAAAATGTGCAGTTATCCATGATGCATCCCTGAGACATTCTTAGTTCCTCCACACATTCCACTCACGACCTGGTTTTCTATCCCCCTTACCAGTGGGATTATTATCCCTTAAACATGTTCCAGTTTGTCCACCCTCATCCAATTACCAGGCAAGGCAGCACCAAATAGGGTAGGCCTGCCATTTACTTGTCCTCTATGATATACCACTGAAAATACTGTTAAAGAGGTCATTTGCTTTCTTGGAAATCACATCTTACTGAGTTACAACCACCTAACACTCCTGTTTTTTCACAGTATTGCTAAGTCACTTTTCCATGACTGAGTAATAATGTATCTCTATTAATGCCCTCAGTGCCAGACTGTTAAACTGCCATCACCACCTCTCCTGATCTTCCCTGCACTTCAGGAAATGGCCTGGAACTGTATTTTCCAGAATCCCATTCCCCGTAGTGTTCCAGGTTAGCTGCCACCAAGGAGAGGTCCCCACATCCCTACCCTTCTTAGATCTGGAAAGCAGAAAAGAATGCAATATTCTCTAGAAACAGTTGCAAAAAGACCATAGGCAACAACAGGCAGGACTTTCCCATTCTGCAGCAGCTTCCAGATGATCTAAAGCCACAGCAGCACACAGCGGACATCACTGCTCCTCTAGGAAGATGCACTCTAATCTCATTAGCAATAATAGGAGACTTCCTGAATTTCTTTCATCAGACTTTCCAATGGTTGTGTGAACTTTCGATTCCCTATATTAAAATCTTTCCTATTTGGAAAGTCAAATGGAGCCTACCGAAAAGGTTACCAAAATTAATAAGTGAGTTTAACGAGGCTGCAAAATACAAGATCAATATAAGAAAACTCGTTATATTTCTACATACTAGGAACAATCAGAAATGGAAATTTTTTTTTTTTTGAGACGGAGTCTCGCTCTGTCGCCCAGGCTGGAGTGCAGTGGCTGGATCTCAGCTCACTTGCAAGCTCCGCCTCCCAGGTTTACGCCATTCTCCTGCCTCAGCCTCCTGAGTAGCTGGGACTACAGGCGCCCGCCACCTCGTCCGGCTAGTTTTTTTGTATTTTTTTAGTAGAGACGAGGTTTCAACGTGTCAGCCAAGATGGTCTCGACCTCCTGACCTCGTGATCCGCCTGTCTCAGCCTCCCAAAGTGCTGGGATTACAGGCTTGAGCCACCGCGCCCGGCCAGAAATGGAAATTTTAAAAAAGATTCCATATATAATAGCATCAAAAACTGTGAACACATAAGAATAAATCTCACAAAAATATGCAAGCCCTGAATATGTACACTGAAAACTACAAAACATTGTGGATAGAAATTTTTAAAAACCTACGTAAGTGAAGAGATATACCATGCTCATGAATGAAAAGACTAAATATCGTTAAGATGTCAATCACCCTCCAATTAATTTAGATTCAACAAAATCTTTATATTAAAATCCCAGCAGAATATTTTGTAGAAATTGGTAAGTACCTTCCAAAATTCATATGGAAAAGCAAAGAACTCAGAATAGTCGGTAACTATAAAAAGAACCAAGTTGGAAGACTTGCACAACCTGACGTGAAGACTTATTACAAAGTTAAAGTGATTAACACAGTATGGTACTGTCTTATTTTTCTATACACAAAAGTTTAATGGAATCCAGAAATACACTGATTATACACACACACACACACACACACACACACACATATAAAAAATGAGAGAGAGAGAACCAATTTTCAAAAAAGGTGCAAAGGTAATTTAGCTGAAAAAAGAGAGTGTTTTCAACAATTAGTGTTAGAATAACTGGTAGGAATATTTTTAAAAATGAACCTCAATTTGTACCTTGGCAATATATAAAAATTAATTCAATGAATCATAGAACTAGATGTAAAACCTAAAACTGTAAAACTTCTAGAAGAAAACATACGAGAAAATCTTTGTGACCCTGTGTTAGAAAAATTTTTTCGACACAACACCAAAAAGCATAATCCATAAAAGAAAAAAAAAAACTGATATATTGGACTCAAAGTTAAAAACGTCTGCTCTTCAAAAGACAATTAAGAGAATACAAAGATTAAGCCACAGACTGAGAAAAAGTTATCTGCAAATCACTTATCTGACAAAGAATTTATATACAGAGTATATAAAGAACCCCATCTTAAAACTGAGCAAAAGAGGCTGGGCATGGTGGCTCACATCTGTAATCTCAGCACTTCTGGAGGCCGATGCAAGTGGATCACTTGAGGTCGGAAGTTCGAGATCAGTCTGGCCAGCATGGTGAAACCCCAATGCTACTAAAAAAACAAAAATGAGCCGCATGGTAGAGGTGCATGCCTGTAATCCCAGCTACTAGGGAGGCTGAGGCAGGGGAAATTGCTTGAGCCTGGGAGGCGGAGATTGCAGTGAACCAAGATGGTGCCACTGCACTCCAGTCTGGGCGACAGAGCGAAACCCTGTCTTAAAAAAAAAAAAAAAAAAAAGATGGGCAAAAGATTTGAACATTTTGCTAGAGAAGACACATACGTGGCAAATAAACACATAAAAAAGATACTCAACATCATTTGTGATTATGAAAAAACAAATCAAAGCCACAATGAGATGTCAACACACATGTACTTCTAGAATGTCCAAAATTAAAGACTCACCATTCCAAGAATTAACAAATGGAACTCTCTCATGGTGGGAATGGAAAATGGTACAATCACTTTGAAAAGCTAAACATACACCAACTATATGACCCAGCCATTCCATGCCTAGGTTATTTACTCTAGAGAAAAGAAAGCATATGTCCAACAAAGACTTCTAGATGAATATTCATAGCTTTATTCATAATAGCTGAAAATGAGCAACTGCCCAAATGCATATCAATAGGTGAATGGATAAACAAATTAAGGTAAAACATACAACAGAATGCTACTTACTCAGAAATAAAAATAATGGACTACTGTTATACATAACTAGATGAACCTAAAAATAAGTGTGTTGGGTAAAAGAAGCCAGACAAAGAAGAGTACCTACTGAACGATTCCACTTGTCTAAAATTCTAGAAAATGTCAACTAATGTATAGTGACAGAAAGCACATCAATGGTTACCTGGGGTGGAGAAGGGGCAGGGAAGGGTGGCAGAGAGGGGTGATAAATAGGCAAGAGGAGACAGAGGGTGGTGAAGGACATTTAACTATCTTTTGCATACATTGTTTGAAATTACCACATTGTAAATGTCAATTATACCTCAATAAGGAGGTAAAAGGAAAAATAAGGGAGAGAGAGAGAAAAAAAAAAAGCCTTTCCTACATGGATACCTGGAATGGCCCATTTCCCTGGCAGAACCCTGAATGACACAGCCCCATAAGTGAGATCTCTTTATCAGTTGAAATTTCACCCTGGATGTGCACACTGTTCCCTAAGATCACAAATCTGTAAATCAGAGCTTCTGCACAGATAACGCTCCTAGGATGGGTGCCAGGTTTCATTTTTCAATGCGATGAAGCCTCTTGTAGAAAAGAGCTTAATAAGGAAAATGTCTGCATTTTTAGAGCTGTTACCTTACATCTCATTGTTTTAATTCTCTGGAGTGCTGTAAACCACCAGCATCTTCACTGAACTTTCCTTTGATCAGCAATACCTATACTGTGTGTTTATAAGGTAATTCAACCAAAGCTGTTAATTTTTTAACCATTCTTACGGTTTTGCTTGCCTTCAAATAAGGTTCTTCGAGTTCAAAGGACACCTTAGGTTTTAATGTAAGATTTAGTCAATAAATCTTTAACATTACCTCACATTTTACTCCTGAAAGTACTTTCCTATACACTACAATTAATATGCCATGCTTCTAACAACAGCCTGAAATTAGGAGTGGTTTTACAAATATCCAAACAGGCTAAGAAAACAGCCTCCCGGGGCCGGGCCTGGTGGCTCACACCTGTAATCCTAGCACTTTGGGAGGCCGAGGTGGGTGGATCACGAGGTCAGGAGATCAAGACCATCCTGGTTAACACGGTGAAACCCCATCTCTACTAAAAACAAAAAAAAAATTAACCGGGTGTGGTGGCACACGCCTGCAGTCCCAGCTACTCGGGAGGCTAAGGCAGGAGAATCGCTTGAACCCGGGAGGCGGAGGTTGCAGTGAGCCGCGATTACGCCACTGCACTCTGGACTGGGCGACAGAGCAAGACTCTGTCTCAAAAAAAAAAAAAAAAAAAGAAACAGCTTCCCAACGAGGGCTTATACCACATATTCTAACATACATACATACATACATTTATCTATTTATCTTATTTTATTTTATTTTATTCTATTTTTGAGACGGAATTTTGCTCGTCGCCCAGGCTGGACTGCAATGGCACAATCTCAGCTCACTGCAACCTCCGTCTCCCGGGTTCAAGGGATTCTCCTGCCTTAGCCTCCTGAGTAGCTGGGATTACAGGTGCCCACCATCACACCTAATTTTTTAGTATTTTTAGTAGAGACGGGGTTTTACCATGTTGGCCAGGCTGGTCTCGATCTCCTAACATCAGGTGACCCACCTGCCTTGGCCTCCCAAAGTGCTGGGATTATAGGTGTGAGCCACCGCTCCCGGCTCACATACTCTAATGTTTATAATCTGGAACCACTAAAAACTATGTTTACACCTTAAGGGCCAGGAGGAGCGCTCTACCATGAACACTCGACAGTGAAGAAACTAAAACGAAGATGAGGAATAGCAGTCTTAGCTATGGCCTTGGAAAGAACTATTCTCTACAGAAAAGTGATGAAATATGGCTCCTAAACAGGAGAGAAAATAAGTTTATCAACCAGAATCCACAGCTCCGAGGCACATATTATTCAGGAGAAAAACTGAGAACTTATTAACAGTAAGTGGTGGGACAGCTTTTCTAAACATTTAGGTGTTTTCCTTTTCATGTTGCATTTTTTTCCTCTGCCTTCCTCCACACATGGTCCGACACAGTTTTTCTTTTCCACTGAAAGAATAAATAATAATAACTGACCTTTGAAATCAGATTGCTAGCAATTCAACATCAAAATCACAGTAAATTGAAATTCCATTAAAAGGTAATTTTAGGACCAGGTGCAGTGGCTCACACCTGTAATCCCAACACTTTGGGAGGCCGAGGCAGGTGGGTCACCTGATGTTAGGAGATCGAGACCAGCCTGGCCAACATGGTAGAACCCCGTCTCTACTAAAAATACTAAAAAATTAGGTGTGATGGTGGGCACCTGTAATCCCAGCTACTCAGGAGGCTGAGGCAGGAGAATCCCTTGAACCCGGGAGACGGAAGTTGCAGTGAGCTGAGATTGTGCCATTGCAGTCCAGCCTGGGCAAGAGAGCCAGACTCTGTCTCAAAAAAAAGAAGGTAATTTTAGGCTAGGTGTGGTGGCTCACGCCTATAATCCCAGTACTTTGGGAGACTCCTTGTGCCCAGCCTGGGCAACATGGCAAAACCCCATCTGTACTGAAAATACAAAAAATTAGCCTATAATCCCAGCACTTTGGGAGGCCAAGGCAGGTGGATTACTTGAGGTCAGGAGTTCAAGCCCAGTCTGGCCAACATGGCGAAACCCCATCTCTAATAAAATACAAAAAATAATAATAATAATTAGCTGAGTGTGGTGACACACACCTGTAGTCCCAGCTACTTGGGAGGCTGAGGTAGCAGAATGGCTTGAACCCAGGAGGTGGAGGCTGCAATGAGCTGAGATCGTGCCACTGCACTACAGCCTGGGTGATAAGAGTAAGACTCTATCTCAAAAAACAAAAACAAAACTAGTGGTATTAGCAGGCCTCCTGCCTCCCAACACCAGGAAAGCGAGCACTCAACTGAGAGCCCCTCCCCTCAGGCTCTGGGCCCTCCTCTCTCACTGACCAATGACCAAGTCTCCGTCAGGGCTGCATGTGTACACAGAAGAAATGGAGCTAAATATTGTACATGAAGATCTTTAAAAAGCATTAATTACATGCAAGGAATCAAAACTAAGTGAATTCAAACAAGGATACATTTGGTTCTCCTCTGACCCATGTGTTCTCAACTCTAGCAGGATGCATATCCGGTTAACAAGATTGGAGGAGACTTGTTTTAAGGCAGTCCGTCAAGGAAAGTGATTTTTGCACACCTTTCCAGATCTATGCTTTAAGAAAAAGCCAAGAATTGTATGTTAGAAAATAAATGGAAGAGATGTGGACTCTGCTCCTGAGATCACACGGTATCTACTGCAAACAAGTGATCTGGTGGCAGGTGGGCTTCTTGATTATGCTGCACCACTGACATTTTATTATGTTTGTGTCTCTTACTCGAATCCTGGAAATCCTCTGAGAAAGGGTGCTATTTGTGACACTTATCTTGGTATTGAAAAAAATCAGCAGACAAGGAAATCAACTCTGAATTCAAGACTCTACAGGTGACAGTCATACCCTACTTCTCAATGCTCTTAATTTGTGCTCTATTTTCAGAATAGTAAAAATGGAAAGTCGCGATCTTGTGTGCCAGCAGTTGTCACTTAAATTTAGCAAGCTGAATAATAATTGAATTACCTTGAGGAAAATGTATATTTCTGAAAGATAAGCATGTTTAATAGTAATCACAAACTACAGAGTAAAGCTGACTTGTGAACTTACATGACCCAATTCTTCAACTAAAATTATACACCAGTGAGAAAATGACTTCAAATCTAAAAAGTGATTTACATACAGCATTTTGATAACAACTAAGTCAACATTTACCTGTGTTTAACTCTTCAGGATCAGTTAAGGATGCCCAGCTCCATTTAAAATGACATCCAAGTCTCTATACACAGTTTAACACCTAATTTCTACTTAGGTAACCTGGGGGAAATGTTTCATGAATGATCTACCATTGTAATCTTTAACAGACAATCTCAGTAACAGCTATGTCAACTATGTTCTTCTCCTTTTTTTTCTTTGAGACCGAGTCTGACTCTGTTGCTCAGGCTGGAGTGAAGTGGCACGATCTTGGCTCACTGCAACCTCCGCCTCCCAAGTTAAAGCGATTCTCCTGCCTCAGCCTCCCATGTAGCTGGGATTACAGGTGCACACCACCACACCTAGCTAATTGTTTTTTTTTTTCAGTAGAGATGGGGTTTCACCATGTTGGCTGGGCTGGTCGCGAACTCCTGACCTCAAGTGGTCCACCCACCTCAGCCTCCCAAAGTGCTGGGATTACTGGCGTGAGCCACCGCAACTGGCCTCAAATATGTTTTTCTGAGAGAACACGTTAGGTTCTCTTAAGCTATCAGAAGCATTTTTTTCTCCTCTCAGTTGAGCATTATGCTTCCTATACATCATTGATCTAGGGATTGTATTAGTGAGTGCATACAGTATTTCTGCATTTCTTTGCGTTTCCAGACCCTTCTGACACGTTCTTCAAAGTTCTTTTGACTCTCATCCCTCAAAATCCTATACTCAAGCATGGTCAACTGCAGTAAGCGCATGCCTCTCCCAAGGCGCTCCCCTGCTATGCTGCAGCCAGGTCAAGAGAAAAAGCGCAGGCTTTGGAGTCTGACAGTTTAAAATCAAATTTTATGTATCTTGGACACTACAATGGTAGGAGCTTGGGCAAATTATCTGGCATTAAGTTTCTGCATCTGTAAAATGGGAGCTACGTACTACTTATCATGAAGAGAGGCTGTGTTGATTAGAAATAATGGATGGAAAGCACCTAACAATACAAAGCACATGAGCTGCTACTGCTTCTGGCAGCAGGGTCCACCTCCTCCTCCATACCAAGCACCTACTGTGCATCAGCAAAGAAGGCGCTGAGTAACAGGGATGAGGCACACAGCGCTTGGAGAAGGCACTCAAGAACCACACATGACTTGGTAAGATCAGACCCATACCTCACACCCTGCATGAAAATAAACTCCAGATGGATAAAGTATTTAAATGGGAGGAATAGAGGAAGGAAGGGAAAAAGAGAGAAAGAAGAAAGCTGGGAAGGCAACCATTAAAGCCTGTGAAAAAATTGTGGCTAATTTTTCTTTTCATAATGAAGAATGAACAAAGACTTTCTAACTATGATTCAAACTCAGAAGCCATAAACAAATGACAGCTACATCTGACTACAGAAATGCTTTAGAACAAGTATTATGATAGAACCCACCAAGGTCATTGTTGCTGGGGGGAAAAATCAGCATTTAGATCTCAAAGAGCTAGGTTTCATAATACACAAAGAACTCCTACAAATCAACAAGGAAAAGACCAACAATACAAAAGAAAAATGGGTGAAGGAAATGAATAGACAGTTCACAGAAAAGGAAAGATAGCCTTTAAGACACAGGAGAAGATCAACTGCATTCTCTATAAGGGAATAGAGTATTCAAAGTATATCAAGACAAGCTGGGCATGGTGGTTCACGCCTGTAATCCCAACACTTTGGGAGGCCGAGACGGGCAGATCACCTGAGGTCAGGAGTTCGAGATCAGCCTGGCCAACATGGTGAAACCCCGTCTCTGCTAAAAATACAAAAATTAGCCGGGGGGCATAGTGGCTCATGCCTGTAGTCCCAGCTACACGGGGGGCTGAGGCACGAGAATCACTTGAACCCGGGAGGTGGAGGTTGCCGTGAACTGAGATCACACCACTGCACTCCAGCCTGGGCAAGAGAGTAAGACTCGGTCTCAAAAAAACAAAACAAAACAAACACCAAAGTACACCAAGATACCGCTTTTCACTGACCAAACTGGCAAAGACAAAATTTGGTAACAACACAGTGCCGTTCAAGGTAACAAAGAACAAGGCACTCACATATATCATTGCTGATAAGAATATAAACTGGTGCATTCTCTGTACAGGACAATTTAGCAGTTACCTATCAAAATGAAAGTGTACACAGTCTTTGACCCAGCTATCCTATTTGTAAGTATTTATCACAGGAAAAGACTTAACACATGTGGGAAATTATATATGCAAAGGATATTCACTGCAAAAAATGTTTGTAACGACAAAAGATCAGAAACAGTCCTTCAATTAGGGTACCGGTTAAATAAATTATACCTTATCCACACAAGAGAATACTATGCAATTACAACAAGCAGTTCTTTATGTACTAATGGAGATAGGTCTTCAAGATAAGGTGTTAAATTTTAAAAGCAAAATGCAAAAAAGTGTACTTGATGATATCATGTACATAAGAAAAGGGGGGCTTTTACGTAGTTCTTTATATGTGAACGGAGACTCCTTGAAAGGAAACAAAAAACTGGCTGGGTGCGGTGGCTCATGCCTGTAATCTCAGCACTCTGGAGGGCCAAGGCAGGTGGATCATGAGGTCAAGAGTTCAAATTCAGCTTGACCAATACGGTGAATCCCAGCCACTACTAAAAATACAAAAATTAGCCAGGCGTGGTGGCATGCACCTATAATCCCAGCTACTCAGGAGACTGAGGCAGGAGAATAACTTGAACCCTGGAGGTAGAGGTTGCAGTGAGCCAAGATTGCGCCACTGCACTCCAGCCTGGGCAACAGAGCAAAACTCCGTTTCAAAAAACAAAACAAAACAAAAAACCAAGCATTACTTCCGAGTCAGAGAAGGAAATGCTATTGGCTGTAACACAACTGTATGCCTTTTTAAACTAGATATATTCAATTTTTAAAAATATAATACAGGTTGGGTGTGGTGGCTCATGCCTATAATCCCAGCACTTTGGGAGGACAAGGCAGGTAGACTGCTCAAGTCCCGAAGTTCGAGACCATCCTGGGTGACATGGTGAAACCTCATCTCTATAAGAAAATACAAATATTAGTTGGATGTGGTGGTGCACGCCTGTAGTCCCAGCTACTTGCAAGGCTGAGGCAGGGGGATCGCCTGAGCCTGGGAGGCAAAGGTAAGGTTGCAGTGAGCTGATATCACGCCACTGCACTCCAGCCTGGGCAATAGAGCAAGACCCTGTCTCAAAAAAAAAAAAAAAAGAGAATACAGCAAGATGTTACCAGTGGGAGAAACTGCATAAAAGGGTAAAAGAGATTATTTCTTACAACTGTATGTGAATATATAATTATCTCAAATTTAAATAAAATCTTTAAGTAAAAAAAAAAAAAAAAAAAGAATGCACTGTATTTGAGTAACATATGGATCTGGAAGTCAAACGAGTGGTCAAGACTGGAATGCTGTCCTGAGTTCAGAAGAAAGGCCACCTTAGGCTTTGCCACAGGGACCCTAGGATTCCTCCTTGAGAACTCCCCATTTCCTCAAACAAGCCCCATTCCTCTTTGGCCCTCTGACTCATGCACTTCCCTGCCTGGACTGCATTCCTCCTTTCTTCCAGTCCTACTAAGGCCTTCAAATAGCCACAAAACTTTCCCTTCATCTGTGCATCCCCTTTAAGCCTCTTTTATTCCTGACACCTCAGCATTCTGTAAAGTGGTATGCAGAGGTGACTTAAGATTCCCCAAACATGTAGATGTGGGCTGCCTAGAGTGGCCATCAATTAAACCCTCCTCAGCAACAGACCACAAATAGGTAAGAGGTTCTAGGGACTCCTTATTTTTACTTTTAGGAAGGGACTAAGAGACGGCGTGAAGACAGAATACTGCCCAACAGAGATGGGTCAGAGAGGTCTCCAGACAGCAAGACTGAGTTGGTCTCCACTTTTCCCGGAGCTTCAAGTGAGTTAGACGTGAGTCATCCCACCTCCTGGTACACCTTAAAGTAAAAACTGAGATGAGTGGGCCAGGACAACATCACTTCAGGACATGAAGCATTAAGATCCTTCCATTCAAGCCCCCCATATATGCACTCCTTGCTCACCAAGCGACCATCTCATTCTCTTACACAGAACACCTGGGTAAGCACAGGTATTTGGGCAGAATGTCCAGCAGGCGCCTTGGAGCAAGGGGCAGCAGGAAAGTAGACAGGAGTCAAAAAAAAAAAAAAAAAAAGGGAGATAAGAAGGTGGGCCAGGTGTGGTGGGTCACATCTGTAATCCCAGCACTTTAGGAGGCCAAGGCAGGAGGATTGCTTGAGCCCAGGAATTCAAGACCATCTTGGCCAACATACTGGAACCCCCATCTCTACAAAAAAATTAAATTAGCTGGGCATGGTGGCACACACCTGTGGTCCCAGTTACTCAGGAAGCTGAGGTGGGAGGACCACTTGAGCCAGGGAGGTTGAGGCTGCAGTGACCAGTGATTGTGCCACTGCCCTCCAGCCTGGGGAACCAAGCAAGATCTTGTCTCAAAAAGATAAAAAATAAACAGAAAACAGAGGTAGCCAAAAATCTTCAGCTAGATGTATTATCTCAGGGAGAAAATTAACAACTAAACGTATTTGCATTTCTCTAGTTCCTGAATGTTCAACTGGTGACTGGTGTAGGAACATTGTTCCTGAAATAGCTACACACTCAGGCTAGACAGTCGAGATCTATCTTAGGAACCCAGGTACGTACTACACACTATTCATACACCTAAAAGAAGGAAACAGTTGCCCTGACAAAAAAGAAGCTACCTGCCATGCTGTGTCACAGGGAACCATGAAAGAACTGGAATCTTTCACAGGTGGCCTGGACTGAGTGCTCAGACCCAAGAAGGAATGCTACAAGTATCGACAGAGCTGGGAGGGAGGGAAAGGGAACATCCCAGACACCAGGGGGGATGCCATCATCAGTAGGAAACCTAAAGCTTCCCAGAAATAAATAGCCAAGCCTTCTGGCTAAAGGCATGTGAGGCAGGGCTTTGGGTGAAAACGTCCAGTTGTTAGCTCTCCCCCACACGCCGGCTTCAGCTTCATATTTTCCCTTACTTCATGGGACGTGTTCTGGGCCCTTACCAAATTAGACCAACGAGTCCAGTCTTGAAAAGCTCACAACTGCTCTCCAAACACACCAATTTCCTTTTTCCTAAAACAAAGGCTTTAAAAGGGAAGGGAAAGTGAAGAAAGCAAGCGCATTCGCAGCGCCTGCCAATTCTCCTGGCCAGCTCAGGGTTTCTATGGTTAAGCTTTCCACTGTTCTACGTGCATCTTTTGCTTTTTTTTTTATTTTAATAAAAAAATAAAAAGTGAAAGGAGATGGGAAATCAAATACCGAACATCAAAACTAAACTGTTAACAGTGCTAACCAAAAGGTTAAAGAAATGTCTAAGAAGAGAAAGTGACTGAAGCAAACACTTGAACAATAGAGTGTTCACATACTTATAAAACTATTCACTGCCTCCAGCAGGGTAGATTCAAACAGCGCCCCTCCCCCGCCAATCTCCCTTCGAAGTTGCTCTAAAGCTGACAGAGTGACAAAGGCACCCCAATGGGGTGGGATGTGGAGGGGCTCAAACCTCCACCCCTCCCTCGAAGGGAATGGAAAGTGCACCTGAGTATACCTGCTGCCTTGACTTACATTCTAGCTCCTGCTCACACTGGGACTTAAATTCTGGCTCTGGCTCCAGGACCACTGTGGGCTGTCCAGGGCTATCAAGGGTTTGGGGATCCTTCACAAGGATTCCCTGCTACACATTCCACAATCCCAGAGTCAGCAGTATAGATTTAGAGCTCGGGAGACCACAGCATCCAAGCTAGGACACGCTGAAGTGCTGCCTATAAAAGCTCCACCCCCCATCTACTTCCGCAGCGATTCTCAAGGAGACCAGTTGTGAGCTCTATCATAATTTGCTGCTAACAAAATCTCTAAGTTTACAAACGATCTGTATGAAACAAAGGGTCTCCCTCTGCAATAAAACCCGTTTTTTCCCCCACGCATTCATTTAGTGTCCTCTATAGGCCACACTTTGTTCAGGACAGAGAAGAAAAAGACCAAAATCATGCTTACATTCCAGTAAAGGGAACAGGCATTAAACCAGCAGACTGATGAATACGCTGATTCCAGTAGTAATCAATACTAGGAAGAAAATAAACCAGACAGGGTAATAGCACAGAATATGGAGAGGACGGGGAATGGGTCCTTTGGATAAGATGAGGAAATGGGGGACATTTGAGAACTCAATCCTGAGAACAGGCCACTGGGGAAGAATGATCCAGGTAGAGGAAAGACAGCCCCAAGACATGGGGAACAGCCTCATTTGAGTGTGAAGCACAGGAAGGAGGTCTGGGTGGCCACCAGGGTCACCAGTTTCCTCAGTCAAAGGCAGCAGGGCAGAAGGAACAGATGTGGCGTGGAGGGGGGCACGGTGAATGCCTGAACCATACAGACCAGGAGGGAGGGCCCCTGCTATCCTTTCCAGGACTCATCCTTTCCTTAGGCTTCCGCCCTCCTGCTGGCCTCCTGTCCTCATTCCCAAGCCTAGACCTTCGCTTAGGTCATTCGCACCTCCATAAATGACTTTATTGCTCCTTCATATACCTTCCTACTCAAAGCTCTCCTTTTCCACAATGTAGTCCTGAAAGCATGGAGCACTTACTCGTTTCTGAAAGTAAGTATTTACTGCCCACCTACTAAGTGCTACTGGTCCTGGATATAGATACACAAGTGAACCAGACACCGCCTGTCTTCAAGGGGCTCAGCCCAGCCACCCAGGGAGAGGAACTGGTAGGCAAACAAATCCTATACAATGGGGTGACTGTAACAATAAAGTTCATTTGACTTTTCATCAGGTAACAGCCTTTGATAGCAGCTTAATACTTCTTGTTCTCACTCATAGGTGGGAACTGAACAATGAGATCACTTGGTCTCGGGAAGGGGAACATCACACACCGGGGCCTATCATGGGGAGGGGGGCGGGGGGAGGGATTGCATTGGGAGTTATACCTGATGTAAATGACGAGTTGATGGGTGCAGCACACCAACAAGGCACAAGTATACATATGTAACAAACCTGCACGTTATGCACATGTACCCTACAACTTACAGTATAATAATAATAATAAATAAATTAAAAAAAAAAAAAATACTTCTGTGCTTGTGTGTATGATGTCATCTGCCCAGCTCAGCCTGAAAACTCAAGAGGCAGGTGAACCTGCTTCTCACAATGCCCAGAAAGTTCTAATTCATGCCTGCTGCTCCTCAAAAGTGTCCCACTGTTGACAACGACTCCATCCTTCCCATCAGGATCAAGCCAACATTCTTGGCTGGCTCTTAAAAGCTCGACATTCACGTGGCCTCAACTTTTATCCCCATCTCGTCTGTCTCCCTGAAGAGACGTGTACTCGCTGTTACCAGAATCTACCTGTAATCTGTCACCTTCTGCCTTTCTTTGGTCACCTTGTGCCACTCATGCTTGGTCCAAGAAAGATACTTAAATAAATGCTTTTTAAACAAAGAAATAAAGAGAATGTCTGTCAGTCTTTACCAGCAGCTACCTTGAGTATTTTGCCTCAGCCAGGTGCAGTGGCTCACATCTGTAGTCCCAGTACTTTGGGAGGCCAAGGCGAGTGGATCACTTGAGCCCAGCAGTTTGAGACCAGCCTGGGAAACATGGCAAAACCATGTCTCTACAAAAAATGAAGATATTAGCCAGGCATGGTGGGGCATGCCTTTACTCCCAGCTACTCAAGAGGCTGAGGTAGGAATACTGCCTGAGCCCAGGAGGTCGAGGCTGCGAGAGCCATGATCATGCCACTGCACTCCAGCCTGAGTGACAGAGTAACACCCTGTCTCAAAAAAAAAAAAAGAAAGAAAGAAAAAAAAAAATCTCTTGCGCACAAAAGCTCTCCAGGTAGCACTTCCTTTTCCTGTTTGGAATGCCTAGTTCTTGCTATCACTTGGTAATCAATGAGGTATTATATAAAATAATTTAAAAAATCATTCCTAATATTATCAAATTGGGTCATCATCTCTAAGAATATTACAAGCACTTTGGTATTAGTAGCCACAGTCTGTAAAGGACAGTATAAACAAATGTCAGCCATTGTAACAATCACACTAGAATTTACTGAGACAAACATGTTTTATCCCCTTTAAAGCAGTTACCCTGAAGGATTCTATGCTTATTTCAGTTTTTTTTTTTTTTTTTGAGATGGAGTCTTGCTCTGTTGCGCAGGTTGGAGTGTAGTAGTGCGATCTTGGCTCACTGCAACCTCTGCCTCCAGGTTCAAGTGATTCTCCTGCCTCAGCCTCCTGAGTAGCTGGGACCACAGGCACATGCCACCATGCTCGGCTAATTTTTGCATTTTTAGTAGAGACGGGGTTTCGCCATGTTGGTCAGCCTGGTCTTGAATTCTTGACCTCAGGTGATCCACCCACCTCGGCCTCCCAAAGTGCTGGGATTACAGGCGTGAGCCACCGCACCCGGCCTCAGTAATATTTTCTTGGTTCAAACTGTTTTGAAACTATTTTCAGACAGACTGAACCAGTGTTAAGGCATCTTTTTCAGCATCTGCATAGTCTGCTTTTTAAAAGCAACATGGATTTGGATGTGTAAATTCTAGAAGACTAGTTTAAAAAGAAATTAATTTACACAGTCACATTGTTTGTCCTTTCCCAACACTGCCTTACACATAGTAGGTTTATGGTCCTCACTGTCACCAAAATCATGAGCAGGGTGCCAGGAGCTCTACCTCTGACACCCCAGGAGACCTGGGCAGGCCACTGACTTGCTTGGGGTCATACTTATGAGAAAAGAAACTGGACTATACAATGTCAGGTTCCTTTCAGTACTACATTTTATGGTGCTTTTAGAGAATTAGTAAAAATCCAACTTCAACAAAACAATAATTTGGGAACTGCTACGAAGGACATGTGTTAAGAAATAGTCTCACCGGGCACGGTGGCTCAAGCCTGTAATCCCAGCACTTTGGGAGGCCAAGATGGGTGGATCACAAGGTCAGGAGATCGAGACCATCCTGGCTAACACGGTGAAACCCCGTCTCTACTAAAAAAATACAAAAAACTAACCAGGCGAGGTGGTGGGCACCTGTAGTCTCAGCTACTCAGGAGGCTGAGGCAGGAGAATGGCGTAAACCCAGGAGGCGGAGCTTGCAGTGAGCTGAGACCCGGCCACTGCACTCCAGCCTGGGCAACAGAGCGAGACTCCATCTCACAAAAAAAAAAAAAAAAAAGTAGTCTCTACTTTTTTATTCACTACAGAAAAAGGTTGATGCTAATGATGCAGTAATGAAGACAAGGAACAATGAGGGAAATGCTTCCAAGGTTAGGAGGAATTTTCAGAGTATGGAAATGGGCTACTGAAAGGATATACGGTACACCTAGCCAGAGCAGAAGACTTAGAGGAAAGGCAAACAAAGGTACAGCTGCATCGGTCGACAGACGCGTTGTACTGGAATACAGGAAGTTTTAGGAGGGCAATACCTGTGCGCTGCGGGTTCATGGTGTCAAAACCTCCAATTTGGGACTGACAGCAACTCAAGGAAAGGAAGTAGGATAATTCATGTTTGTCTTTTAAAGAGGGATGGTAAGATAGAAACCACTATGAGAATTAGGTTTCAACTGAGTATGTACGTTTTCAATATTATCTTTCCCAATGAATATGAGAGAAGGCAGCAACCTGACATAAGGTATTTCCAGTTTAATAAGTAGATTTCTTCTCCTGGTTTGGCTCCTTGTCAGTATTTTTACTGAAGTAGCTAAATGCACAGCAAGAGAGACTTTCTAAAAAATTAGAAATAACTACTTAATACAGAGGTGTTGCGTTTTTGTTTCTGTTTTTTTTTTTTTATTTTTGAGACAGAGTTTCACTCTGTCACCCAGGCTGGAGTGCAGTGACGCAATCTAGACTCAATACAACCTCTGCGTCCTAGGTTCATGGGATTCATGCTTATGGTAAAAACTGATTCACCAAATGGTCTCCTCCTTTTAGTTCAACAAATATTTATCGAGCACATATAATGTGCCAAGCTCTGGGGCACAGCAGTAAGAAAAAAAACACTGACTTAGTTCCTGCACTCATGAACATAAATAGTGCAGGTGGGGAAAGAGGCCTGCTGTAGAGAGTAGCACATACAAAGGCTCATGGAGACTGAGTGCCATAAGGGAAATGAGGGGCTGGGAGTGCACGCAGTCGGGGAACAGACCTCACCAGGGAGGCCAGAAGGGTGTTCCCCAGGAAGTTACAACTAAACTGAGGCCCAAGAAAGAAAAAGCTGACTAGGCAAGAAGCAGAAGGGGCATCTCACTAGGGGGAACGGCACGGGCCAAGGCCATGCAGCAGAAAGCAATCTGGCTGTTGAGGAGCTGAAATAAGACCCGTGTGGCTGGATCACAAAGATGAAGGGAAGCGAAGTGTGAGATGAGACAGGGCTCGCAAATGAGCCAGACCACTCACGGCCCTGCAAGAATTTTCTTCTTTTACCTGAGAGTACAGGAATCCACTGATAGATCTGAAGGGGAGGAATATCAGATTTACATTTCAAAAGGTCACTGGCTACAGAGAATAGAGCACGCATGAAGGAGAAGCTGAGATGCAGCCCATACTGAGCTGGTGGCTCTGTTCATGACATATGAGTCGAGGTCCACATAGGAGACAGAAATCACACTCCTCATCTTAACATACAGATTGTAATACAAAGAATATAAAAAAAAATTGTTAACTAGACATAAAGTTATTAACTAGTCACTGAAAAGGGGAGAGAGAGAACACTAAGGTACCATAGAGGTGGGAGCTGCCCCAGGGCTGGGGGAACACAGGGAAGAGGCTTCCATGGAGCTCTGGTCCAGTGTCAACACCCCTGGGGATGCAACGAAGATGGTCCTCCAAGTATAGGGAAAACTGAAAAATGGATTCAGGTGCATCTACAGGAAGGAACTGCTGCTGCTGTGGGGCAAAAAAGCATTGCTCAAGTGCCTCATCGGAACAGGAAGCAGCAAGTTCCTTCCTTCCTTCTCCGGCCATGCAGTCACCCTCTCCTGCCCCACTGGCACTGCCTAAGGAAGAGCCAGGTGGCAATGAGAAATGTAGCTGGCAGGATCCCAGCTTTAAAGGCACACACAGAGAAGGGGGGCTTGGGGCTGAGAAACACACACTTAACTGATAAATCACACATGAAAAATGTAGCTAGCAAAACTGTCACCAGCTACTGTGCTTTTCCAACATGGCTGAATGACTCACTAATCATATGTATCGAATCTAGGACACCAGTGATTGTAAGACACATCAATATTTCATGTACCACTAAGAAAAAGTGACGCCAATTAAAGTGACTCAATGCTAAGTCTCCATGAATTGTTAAGATACATCCTTGTTTGAAAGATGTTAAAAGGTTAAAAAAAAGAAAGCTAAATATTCTTTAGTAAGGTGTCAAACTTGATCAAAACAAATCATTGCACAGAAAATTATTACAGAAGAAACATCTGGGTAAGTAGAAAATATTGAAAACTAGGAGCACCAAGGGAGACCTGCTTTATTCAATCTTGTTTGCTTTTAACTTTTTGAGATAATTCTAGATACACATGCAGTTGTAAGAAATACTACACAAGGCTGGGTGCAGTGGTTCATCCCTGCAATCTCAGAATTTTGGGAGGCCAAGGTGGGAGGATCGCTTGAGGCCAAGAGTTTGAGACCAATCTGGGCAATATAGCAAGACTCTATCGTTACAAAAATAAAAAAATTATTTGGGCATGGTGGTGTGTGCCTATAGTTCTAGCTACTTAAGAGGTTGAGACAATAGAATCATTTGAGCCCAGAAGTTCAAGGCTGCAGTGAGCTATGATCGTGCCACTGCACTCCAGTCTGGGCAACAGAGCAAAACTCTGTCCCCCCTCCCCCCACCAAAAAAAAAGAAAGAAAGAAAGAAGGAAAGGAATACCACACAGAGATTGTGCATGCCCGTTACCCAGTTTCCCCTAATGGTAACATTTTACGTAACTATAATATCCCAACAAAGAAACTGACATTGATAAAATCTACCAACCTTATTCAGATTTCACCAGTTTTACATGCTCTCATTTATGTGTGTATTTAGTTCTATGCAACTTATAACCAACACCCCAGTCAAGAGAGAGAACAGTTCCATCACAAGGATCCCTCACGCTACCCTTTTTTTAAAAAAATGTTTTATTTTTTGAGATGCAGTCTCCCTCTAGTCCCCAGGCTGGAGTGCAGCGGCGCAATCTCGGCTCACTGAAACCTCTGCCCCCTGGGTTCAAGTGATTCTCCTGCCTCAGCCTCCCAGGTAGCTGGGGCTACAGGTGCGCGCCACCACGCCCAGCTAGTTTTTGCGTTTTTTAGTAGAGACGGGGTTTCACCATGTTGACCTGGCTGGTAGCAAACTCCTGACCTCATGATCTACCTGCCTCGGCCTCCCAAAGTGCTGGGATTACAAGCGTGAGCCACCGCGCCCCGCCTGCTACCCCTTTATTTATAGCCACAGACATCTTTTTCCTTGGTACCTGTCTACATTATTTTTTTAAGGAAGAGAGCTGACATATTATTCTCTCATTATTTGTCATATGAACCCGAGTTCTTTTTCCATATTTGAAGAGTGATCAGTTGACTTTGGATTAGCTATTCCTATACAGTAGTGCACTGCAAAATGGGTAAAGACTTCCCCAAATGGCAGAAACCTTGGCATCTTTCCAAACCCCATCATTTACGAGCTGTGCGATCACCGCACTCCACACAGCCTCCCAGGCACTCATCATTTCCTCCTGAACCACTGCGCCGCGGGATGTTAGCTGCTATTATTATCACTGTGATTGTTATTAGCCTGATTATGTCTCCCTTGATCCAGTTCTGCCACCTTCTGATACATTTTCTACAGAGCAGCCAGAGTGATCTTTCTTGAAATGGAATCCAAACTTGCCATTTGCTTGCTTAAAATCCCTCCATGGCTTCCTGTGGCTGGATGGGCCAAGTCTCACCTCCTCAGTCTGCCACACCAGAGCCTGACCCCACTTGCTCTCCCACCCCTTCAGGTCCAAGTTAGGAACCCATTTGTCATCTCTTTTCCCAGGGTCACTGCTTATATCAATACTTCTCAGACTCAGGGCGCCGCCTCCTCTGTGAAAGCCTCTCTGACAGCCTCTCACTGCAGGCTGTGTCCCTTCGCCATGCACTCTTTGACTTTTCATTTTGGTAAAATATATATAACATAAAACTTACCATTTTAACTGTTTTTAACTGTACAGTTCAGTGGCATTAGTACTTTATTCAATTTTCCCACAAGTTTATTACTCCAGGTGCAGCAGGCATTTAAGCCTTAATATAGAAAAGTTTTCCATAAAAGAGAGGAAGGAGAGTATCAGAAGTTATACACTAAAGAAGACATAGAGTCTCATTTAACAAGAAGGTTAAGCTATCATTAACAGTTGAGACCTGACCTGTTTAATATGGTAGCCACTAGCCACATGTGGCAACTGAAATTCAATTTAAAAATTAAGGCCGGGTGCGGAGGCTCATGCCTGTAATCCTCGCACTTTGGGGGGCTGAGGTGGGCGGATCACTTGAGGTCAGAAGTTCGAGACCAGCCTGGCCAACATGGCGAAATTCTATCTCTACTAAAAATACAAAAAATTAGTTGGGTATGGTGGCACATGCCTATAATCCCAGCTACTTGGAAGGCTGAGGCACGAGAATCGCTTGAACCCAGGATATCACACCACTGCACTCCAGCCTGGGCGACAGAGTGAGACTGTGTCTTAAAAAATAAAAAATAAAAATAATTAAAAACAAACAAAAAAGAAACACCCAGCTGTTGAAGGGCAAGAGGCAGGAGCAAAGCTGCTCAGCCACAGAGGAAACTATGCATGCTGGAAGTATGTAGAAACTCAGTACACAGAGATCACAACCTTGGACTGTGTCCATACCCAAAGACAACAAAAATTCCAAACTAATCTGTTCCCAAAGATATGCATTTAAAAAATAATAAATGCTGGCAATAAGGATACTCACTAAGGAGAGTGCTAACAGCACTATGTACAGAGGCTAAGAATGAAATGGTTAAGAGGCTAGGCTTTCCAGTGAGGGCCATGTTGCATCCTGAACAGGCATCAGCTAAGGGGATGCAGTGGGCAGAGCACGTCTGGCAGGGTCCAAGGTCACAGAAGTGGTAGGTGGTAGAGCCACATCTGTTCTCTAGGGCCTGTGATCTTGACCACTCCCCAATATTGAGAAAACTGCAGAAGCAAAAGCATTAAGTTGTGAAGCACTGGGTAGCTGAAGCCTGAAGTACAACTACATAAATGATAGGAGGTAAATCTATAACTCCAAGATAAGCGAGGTCAAATATAAAGGGCTTTGTCTTTCAGGCTAAATTTGAACTTCATCTTGGTGAGTAACCACAGAAGGCACCTACTAAGCAAAGTAATTAGACAACCACGTTTGTAATTGCAAAAGTGAACATTTGAAATCAGGAAGACCAACCAGCAGGAGAAGAGACAGACGAAAGGAAAGAGGAGTTAGGAAGCAGCACACAGTAATGCGAAGTGTTCAGGCTTTGCAGTCAGAGTCTGCCAGCACTAGCCACAGTGTAGCCTGGGGCACAGGGTTCCTCCCTCCCAGAGCCTCAATTTCCTGACATATAAAATGAGGATATCTCCCTAACAGTTTTGGTGAAGAACTGGCCCCTCCAAGGACTGCTGCCAGAGTTCTCCTGGAGACACCCTTCTGCTCTCCCGTTCTGGGACGCGGGCTCTAAGGACAAGGAAGCGAAGCACGTGCAAGCACGTCCGTAAAATATAAAGAAAGGAGGAGTCAGAGGCTTCCTAGTATCTTAGGCCTCTAAGATCCTCTTTGGGTTTAAAAGTGTGAGCTGGGTTTAGGTTGCTTACAACCCAGAGAGCCACAGTAAGTTTGTGGCAAGGACAACAAATGATATATGTAAAGCACCACGTTATCAGTTACTCAATACAGGTGGGGTTCCTGGTAACTACTAGAATAGTTCAGGCATGGGGAAAGCACTCGAACTAACACACAAACAATGAGAAAAAAAAAAAAAGAAGAAGAAGAGGCTGGGCATGGTGGCTCATGCCTGTAATCCCAACACTCTGGGAGGCCAAGGTGAAGAATCGCTTGAGTCCAGGAGTTAGAGACCAGCCTGGCCAATATGGCAAGATCTCGTTTCTACAAAAAGTAAAAAAATTAGCTGGCGTGGTGGCACACACTTGTAGTCCCAACTACGTAGGAGGCTGAGGCTGCAATGAGCCATGAGCATGCCACTGCACTCCAGCTTGGATGACAAAGCAAGATCCTGTCTCAAAAAAGAAGAAGACGAAGAAGAAGAAATCTCACTAAGATATTCCGGAAGCAGTATTAAAAGGGCTGGTAACTGACTAAATGTGGGAGGGAAGTAAAAAACAAGAGTTTAAGACAGTGGTTTTCAGGAAGGATGATTCTGCCCTTGAGGAGACATCTGACAATATATCGAGACATCTGTCTGTCAAGACTGAGGTGGCGGGGTGCTAATATCATCTAGTGGGTAGAACGCTAAGGAGGCCGCCAAACACCTTACAATGCACTGGATGGCCCCCATAACAAAGAATTACCCAGCCCCAAATATCATTTCCAAGGTTTTGAAACTCTGGTCAAGCATATTTCCAGGTTCCCGGACTAAGGTGACAGGTAAAGAATATCTTCCTTACAATTTAATTAAGTTCTAGGAAAGATGGGTATCAATGAATGTTTGCTACCAACAATGTTAATAGTTTCCAATGCCAGTCTTCATTTAAGCCCTAACACCATCTCCACTACAGTCAAAGGGGCAAATAAGTAAATGAGTTTAGATTCTACACCAGAGTTAACTACTGAAAGCTGTGTATAGAGAATGGTGAAGAAAATAATTTTTATCAAAGTGTTAACAGTTTTCAATGAATAAAGAAGCAGAAATTGATACACAAACTCTCTTACCAATTTTAAGAAAAAGACTGTCCAAGCCATGTAACTTTCAAAGCGTTTTTTAAATGTCAAACTTTGCATGTTGAACAAATAACATTACCAGGCTTGCTCAGTGAGGGGGCCAATGCCTGGCGTTAGGATGAGCATCATCTGTGCCTATATTCCCATAGAATCTGAGAGATGACAGCTTTTTCATACTCACTGTCCAATTTATCTCACTTGACTACTTGATCTGTGTAGTGAACTTGTACCACAGATATTTCCATCTCTGTTTTACAGTTAAACCCTTTCAGGTGGGGGAAGGAAGCAAGGTCTCTGGCAGCCTGGGGGTTGGGGGGAAGGCACAAGGCGGGCATCCCGCAGGCAAGGGTACAGGGTCTCCAACAGTGGTGATGCAGGGCCTGCAGTTTGCAGGTCACCAAGTATACCTGTGCTCACATCTGCATTCTTTTTTTTGAGACAGAGTCTCGCTCTGTTGCCCAGGCTGGAGTGCAGCGGTGAGAGCTCAGTTCACTGCAACCTCCACCTCCTGGGTTCAAGCAATTCTCTGCCTCAGCCTCCAGAGTAGCTGGGATTACAGGTACCCATCACCACGCCTGGCTAATTTTTGTATTTTTAGTAGAGACGGGGTTTCACCATCTTGGCCAGGCTGGTCTCGAACTCCTGACCTCATGATCCACCCACCTCAGCCTCCCAAAGTGCTGGGATTACAGGCATGAGCCGCTGCGCCCTGCCTGCATATCTCTTTATCCTGAGAGGTGGAAGTCTTTCTTCCCACTTTGCAAAAGAGGAAACCGAGGCTCAGAGAGTTCAAGTGAAAATCTCTTGAGATACACAACTAGTGACTGCAGCAGGGGCTCCTCTCACTGGGGGTATGCTTCTTATGCATGCCATGGCAGGTTAGCGTAAGAATGCCACCATTCTGGGAAGCCAATGGCAGAACTACTACCATGTCCTGAACTGAGGTTCAGAGCCTTTAAGTAAATTACAGAGTTTTACTCATAGTAAGTGGCAGAGATGAGGCCTGATTCTAGGTTGGTTTGTCTGATTTCCAAGCCCATGTTCTTATGGTGAGATAAAGGTTTGGGCCTTTTCAACTGCTAGATGACTGCATGTTCAGACAGTCTAGGAAGAAATAAAAGCTGGTTTTATTATTTTGTTCTTACTATCTATTAACTAAATGGATACTGGTAGAAAGGGGTAGGTATAAGCTATCTTTAGAAGTTTCTGTTCTAGAGAATAAATTGGACTCACTTAGCCAATTATTCAGAATTTGAAGTCTTATCATTAGGAGAACAGGAACAGTAAAATTAAATGGCTGACATGCATGAAAGCTGAAAGAGAACCCAATGTGGGAAACATTTTCCATCTGGCTCAATTACTTAGTTGCCAAAATAATAATAAAATGAACAGGGGATAGGCATATTGTTGCTCTGATAAAAATGTGACTATGCTTTCACGTGCCACTAAAACCTCCTTCAGCCTGCTCTTGAGATACACTGTCACGTCTATAGTGGCAGAAGCCTCTCAATGCCAAAGTCATGGGACAAACAAGGATCACTAGGTCCTTCCTTTCCACGTTTCAGGCATCTCTCATTCGCAAAGAATTCAAAACGCATTTAAAAATAAGTGCTCAGTGCCTGAATTACTTTTGGATGGAGATGACATTTCTGTTATTTTTCCACTCTTAAAAAATAATAAAACTTCTGGAGAAAAATTTTTATTACATATTTAATACATGTGAAAAAACTTTTATAGACCCCCCCCACTCAGCTTAAGGAATAGAACCTTTCCAGTACTCAGAAGCCGCCTGTATAATCCCACCTTTTCCTACTCCACAAGCGTTAACTTCCCCCTTAACCAAATGCTTAGTACTCCCTTGATTGACCGCACCATGCTTGGTAACCTAAACAACATTTCAGTTTATGTATTTCTGAATTTTGTAAGTGGAATTTTATTACTTTATTCTTCTGCAACTTGTTTTTCTCACACAATGCTATGTCCCTAATATTCATGTAAATGTAAAGAGTGCCACGCTGTATTTATCCATTTGCCTACTGATGAGCATTAAGGTTTCCCATTTTTGCCACGACAAGTCACATTGCTGCAGACATCTTAGGGCATGCCTCCTGTACGTGCATACAGTTCTTCTGTGGGGTAGGTTACTAGCCCACAACTGAAACTGCTGGCTCATACAGTGTTCATGTTTTCCAACTTTACTAGACATTGCTACACTGTTTTCCAAAGTGGTTACAACAATTTACACTCCCACCAGAAGAGTAAAAGCTCCTACTATTCCATATCCACACCAAAACTTGGTATTTTCTCTTTTTTTTTGAGATGGAGTCTCGCTCTATCGCCCAGGCTGGAGTGCAAGGGTGCATCTCAGCTCACTGCAAGCTCCGCCTCCTGGGATCCCGCCATTCTCCTGCCTCAGCCTCCCAAGTAGCTGAGATTACAGGTGCCCACCACCACGCCCAACTAATGTTTTGTATTTTTTTAGTAGAGATGGGGTCTCAAGTGTTAGCCAGGATGGTCTCGATCTCCTGACCTCGTGATCTACCCACCTCAGCCTCCCAAAGTGCTGGGATTACAGGTGTGAGCCACTGCACCTGGCTGGCATTTTCTTAATTCTTCTGATTTTTGCCAATTTGATGAGTATAAAATGGGACCTCATTGTTGTTTAACTAGCATTTCCTTGATTACTTATTAAGTTGTATTTCCCCCTCCATATTTATTAGCTATTTGGATTTTCTCTACTGTGAAATCTGTTTCTTTTGTGCATTTTTTTTCTTCTACTAGGTCTTTTTCTTATTGATTAGTAGGAGTTCTGCACTGTATTTTGGATATAAATCCTAGGTTGATTACATGTGCTGAAAATATATTCTCCTAGCTTCTCTCTCACTATGGCCATAGTGTCATTTGGTGACTTTTTTTTTTTTTTTTGAGACGGAGTCTTGCTCTGTCGCCCAGGCTGGAGTGCAGTGGCCGGATCTCAGCTCACTGCAAGCTCCACCTCCCGGGTTTACGCCATTCTCCTGCCTCAGCCTCCCGAGTAGCTGGGACTACAGGCGCTCGCCACCTTGCCCGGCTAGTTTTTTGTATTTTTTAGTAGAGACGGGGTTTCACCGGGTTAGCCAGGATGGTCTTGATCTCCTGACCTCGTGATCCACCTGTCTCGGCCTCCCAAAGTGCTGGGATTACAGGCTTGAGCCACCGCGCCCGGCCAATTTGTGACTTTAAATTCTTATGATATAATGAACATGTATCAACTTTTTCATTCTTGTTATGTGTATTTTATTTTTTATATATATATTTTTGAGATGGGGTCTCACTCCATTGCCCAGGCTGGGATGCAGTGGTGTGACAACAGTAGAGGTAAGGTCTTGCTATACCACCCATGAACTTCTGAGCTCAGGCCATCCTCCTGCCTCAGCCTCCCAAAGTGCTGGAACGACAGGCGTGAGCCACAGTGCCCGGCCATGTTATCCTGTTTAATCATCCCTGCTCCAAGGTCATAAATATTCTTCTATATTTATTTCTAGAAATAATTTTTTTCATATTTATCCGAATCCATTTGGTATTTATTTTTGTATGTGGTGTATGACTTGATCCTTACAAGGGAAAGACATTCATGTGAAGACAGAGGCAGAAACTGAAGTGATGCAGCTCTAAGGCACGAACGTGAAGGACTGCCAGCAACCAGAGGCTAGGAAGAGATGGGGAGCAAGTCTTCCTAGAGCCTTCAGAGGTAGAGTAATTTTGGACTTTTAGCCTCCAGAACTGTGAGAGAATAAACGTCTGATGGGTTAAGCCATTCAGTTTGTGGTATTTTGTTATGGCAGCTTAAGAGACTAACGCAATCCATATCAAGTATCCCAGAGCACTTGTCAAGAAGTCCATTATTTCCCCCAGTAAACTGCAGTGTCAACTGTCGCCTCTCCCTACTGACTGTCAGGCCAGTTCCACCACAGAGCAAGAGTCCATGTACGCATGGTGGACTTGTCTGGGCTTCCCACTTACACGCTGACCCACCTCAGCCCCTGCATCTACACCACACTGCCCTTCGTTACGACAGCTTTACAGTAAGGGATCTCGCAGGTTAAATCCTCCTTCTTGTTGTTCCTGTTCCTCTTTTCCACGTAAATTTTAAAACCAGCCTATCAAGTTTCAGAAAAAAAGCATGGGGTTTTTATGGGAATTACCTTGAATTTATATACCAATTCAAGAAGAATTGACTTTTTAAAAAATAATTGAGCCTTCTTAACCATGAATATGACAAAGCTCTATTTAGGTTTTACTTTATTTTTTTTATTTTTATTTTTATTTTTTTTGAGACGGAGTCTTGCTCTGTCGCCCAGGCTGGAGTGCTGTGGCCGGATCTCAGCTCACTGCAAGCTCCGCCTCCCGGGTTCCCGCCATTCTCCTGCCTCAGCCTCCCGAGTAGCTGGGACTACAGGCGCCCGCCACCTTGCTCGGCTAGTTTTTTGTATTTTTAGTAGAGACGGGGTTTCACCGTGTTAGCCAGGATGGTCTCGATCTCCTGACCTCGTGATCCGCCCGTCTCGGCCTCCCAAAGTGCTGGGATTACAGGCTTGAGCCACCGCGCCCGGCCAGGTTTTACTTTAATGTCTTCTGATATAATTTTACATTTTCTCCCATGAAGGTCTTGTTAGGTCTAGTCCCACATTTCTAGTATTTTCTCTTGGTACTACATTGGTATACTCTTAAAAATTGTATTCTTAAACAGGGAATCATTTAAATAAAAAAGACAAAACTTTGCTGATGTTTAGAAACAGGACCTAATCATATACTTACACCAGTACGTTCTTGAGTGAGCATCCCATACAGAAATCAGATATTTTAATAACTATATTTATATTTCCATGCTCAAAAAAACAAAACATTAAAAATTTAAAAACAAACATATTTCTGTGCTCATTATGTGTTAGACATTGCCCTAAATGTGTAAACCTCACTTTCCTGAAGTAAATTCTATGAAGTTCACTGTACAATTGAGAAAACTGAGGCTTAAGGAGGTAAAGGCCCAGGAGGTAGCTCTGGAAACGGAAGCCAGCATGTGGCTCCACTGCGTTATTTCTTTTTTTTTTTTTTTTGAGATGGAGTCTCACTCTGTCACCCAGCTTGGAGTGCAGTGGCGCCACCTTGGCTCACTGCAAGCTCGGCCTCCTGGGTTTACGCCATTCTCCTGCCTCAGCCTCCCGAGTAGCTGGGACTACAGGCACCCGCCACCTCGCCCGGCTAGTTTTTTGCATTTTTTAGTAGAGACGGGGTTTCACCATGTTAGCCACTACGACTGCATGTATCACCCCTTCGTCATGACAGATGAGAAGAATAAAATCCACCTTAACCTCAGAACCCAAAAAGACTTTCCCAATAATCAAAATCCCTTCTGGCTGCCTAAATTCACTTGGTGGGTTCTGCAAATCAAAATAGAATTGAAACTGACTGTACTTTTGGATTCAAAACTTTTTTGATTAATTTAGAATAAAATGCTTTCTAGATGATAAACGCTCCAACACTTTCAATTACATTTTTAAAGTAATTAGATAATATAGTAAACCAAGAATGTCACAAAATTAGTATTACCGTTAGGTAGTGGTAGTTTCCAGATATTTTTTTCAATTACTTTCTTAAAAATGCTCAATGCTTAACTGTCAATTTTCAGATTAATGACTCATTTTCAAGATTCAGTAATGGACTTCACCTAGATCCTAAAGCTTCTAGGTTGATGATGATTAGTGTTTCTATGGACAAACCATCAGCTGACCATTCTAGTGATTTTCAGTAATTACACTAATATATCTAAATTCTTTCTTAATCTATAAGCCACAGAATCAGCATATCTAGAATATCAGTAATCTTCTGACCTTAGCCAATACCAAGTAATCCCTTTCAATACTGGTGCACAAAACTTTGGTCTCACCTTATGTTAATAGATAATCTGTGAACACCATCTACTTAATTGCATTTGTTTGCTTACTACAATGCTACAAATATTTTTTGACTTCTACTAAGTGCTTGAGGTAATCAGTGAACACAACAGACAAAAGATCCTGACAATTTCCACTATGAGGTAGGAACTCAGCACACTCCAGTGTGGCTCAGTAGTGGTCAGGAACAGTTGATCCATTTATTAGATCACATCTGTGGAACGCACCTGAGATTATCATTGTGAAAATTAACATATGTTGGGCAAACTGCTCTTAGCTACATAGCTGTATACTGTCTTCAAAATGGAAAAACTGAACAATGATGTTCAGTAAAATAAAAATGTACCTGTACTTTCGGAATAACTGAGGAAAGTTTTTAATGTCATTAATTTCACTGGATAAATGAAATTGAAGGTTAGAAATCAACTACATTTTTCCTATGCCCATTTCAGTGAACTGTTGGTATCCCTATAAAAACCAAGTAATTGGCAACTTATTAAAAACAGAAAAAGCAGCAGCAGAAGCAGAGAGAGAACAATAGCAGGTGGCATAAGTACAGCAGAGCTTCTTAATAGCCGCAGGCAGCTCTGTCACTACCAGAGTCAATTACTCTCATAGAAGAGCATCAAGGAGGCCAGGCAGCCCCCCTGGGTCGGTTACACATGTATCATTTAGAGATAACATCCTACTTACAAATAGTGGTGCAAACACTGAAACCCAAGTTCCACAACTGTTTTGCAACACGTAAAATTTACACTCGCTAGTCACTTGTTAGCATTTTTGGAATGCAGTGGGACAGAGGAAGCAGAAGGGCAGGTCCATAGCCAGGAAAATGTACCCTGTCTGAACTCTGCTAGTCCCTGGGGACCAGAGTGGCAGGGGATGAATCTGGAATGACTGGCCCTGGCTACTGGCCACAGCATCCCAACAAGGAAAAAAAAAAACAAAAACAAAAACTGAACCTACATGCGTGGTTTATCCTAATGGTCCGTGAATAAATGCCAGAGGCTTATATTTCACAGGACTGACCAAAATTCACAAGTATGTAAAAAGTTCCTGCCCTATACCTCCTTCTCCCATAATTAACAACAAAGAACCCAGAGTCTGAACACAGTACAGATGGCTTATGAAATACAAAAGACAAAATATTCATATCCTCTAAAAATTAAAGATATGTAGTGGCATATAAAGGCACAGAGTTAAGTATTTTGCTGAAAACTCTGCATTATAAGATGTTTCTCCTTTCTCTTTGCTGTCTCTTTCTTTTTGATTCTCTTTCATTTATTAAGAAGCGAACAGGGATAAAAAGTAGAGGGCTGAGGAAGGTGATGCTATTTGGGTGGGGAGATGGAGAGAAGGAAAACTAGAGAAGGAAAACTGAAGAAGGAAAGAAAAAGCAAAACAGACACATCATAAGGTGCAATAAAAGAAAAACTAGAGGCCCACGCCGATGCTGGACACCCTCCTCCCACTCTGTGACTAACAGCCCAAACCCTTTTAGCATTACAGATCACCAAACCCTTAGAAAGATGGGGCTAGAATATTCAGTGGTTCCTGAAGGTACTTCTCAGCAGCACCTGCCATGTGGCGGGAAATGAAAACAAAACAAAACAAAATTGGCAGAAGCAGAAGGCCTCACCACATGAGTCTGTTCTGATGACTGAACCTAAGGCTGTATAAGGAAAGAAAACACTGGGTCTCAAAATTTCATCTTAAATACAGAACTTATTACAACTAAAGAATTACCATAAGTGGTATCTATCAAAGTAATCAAAGAGTTTTTTAGGCTGTTTTTCCAATTCTATTTTACCACAGACTTGCACATTTTTGCATTTTTACGATATACCTGGAAGAGATTAAAGCAGACGCAAGGAGTACTCTCATGAAGGTGACTTCTGTTACGGTAGGGCAAATGGCAGGACATGAACTGATGGAAAGAGGAAAGTGGGTCATAGAGCCAGAAGCAACCCTGGTGGGAATCCATTAAGGGGGTGGGCCAGACACTGGACCTGGGGGAAGCCTGGCATGCTGTGACATATTAGGTCTTTGTGATGCAACAGAGCGTCCTGACACCTGGCTGGGAAGCATCCATAGCTTAGAACCAAAAATAGGTTTTGTTTTGAGCTATCAGTTAAGTTTGTTCACCAACACGTGATCACCAACAACTACTTCTCTCTACTATACTCAACAAGACAGGCTGATGATCAGTGGTGAGCATTTTCTGAAACCTGCTAGTGAGCTAATGCAACCTGCAAGGCTGGAGCCCATTCAACACAGAACTTGGCCTTACCATAGTCTAAGACAATAGGCCTGAAGTCCTCCTCACTAAATTCAAGTGTGTTAGATCAAATGTTAGTGAAAACCTGGGCAAGAAGGAAAGGGCTAGCAAGAAAAGACAAAAAGTGTAGAGATAAGACGGATGAAAGCAATGCAGACAAGCTGTAACTCTGGAGATACCCAATAGTGCAGGCTCTGAGGTGGACAGCCAAGAGCAGAGCTCCTTCCACCTGCCGTTATCCCCTCCACGCGGTCCAGTCCTGGCCCTCTTCCAGCAGGCACTTGACACATGGACTCCTCTGATACACCTTCAAGGACTAGGGATCCCTATGGCTGGTGCCATGGAAGAAATACTGTGGTCTTCATGAAGTTATGAAGGTGTTTATCCAACACTGTGGGCTATGTATTTCAAAACCGAGAAACAAGTCATTTGTTATCTTGAGGCAACACATACATCAGATTCATCTTAAAGAAATGGGCTGTCTCTTTTTGAAAGATGGACTCCTTTTTGCTTCACAGTTTTCAAGCACATCTCCTGTCCTACATGCGTTTATATATAGTTACAACAGCAATGGTTTATTTACATTCCTCCACTAACTGCAGAAAACCACAATCTATTTGCAATTATAATACCCTAAAAATAAGTTATTTGATTATTTCAAATGTGAAAAGTAACAAGTGGCAACATTCTTGTTAAAAACTCATAATAGAAAGTTGGTCATTTGCAAAATAGGTCTGCCAAAGTCAAAAAAAACAAAAACAAAAACATACACATTTAGAGGTTTTAAAAGTCTATTCTGGTTTTTCAAGCAGGGTATACAGAAAGAAAACATCAAATTAAATGACTTTAACTCAACTTGATGAAGTAGGAATTAATATTATTCCTTTTTCTGACATTCAAAACTCTCAAAACAGTATTTTCTTGGCTTACACTACTTGAGACAAAAGTATTTCCTAGTGATTAACATTACATGACCCTTTCAAACCTGAGCAAAGCTCACCTAACTATTCTAAAATGGTATTACAAATTGAGTATTCTTTATTGAAATGCTTGGGAACAGAAGTGTTTCAAATTTTGTCGGATTCTGAAATAGCTGCATGCAACTTACTGGTTGAGGATCCTGAATCTGAAAATCTGAATTCCGAAATACTCCAATAAGCACTTTCAGTATCGTGCTGGTACTCAAAAAGTTTCAGATTTTGGAGCATTTTGGGTTCTACAGCATTTTGGATTTTCAGATTTGGGATTCTCAACCTGTATTTGAAAATGGAGGCTGGGTGTGGTGGCTCACACTTCTAATCCCAGCTACTCAGGAGGCCGAGGTGGCAGGATCGCTTGAGTCCAGGAGTTGGAGACCAGCCTGGGCAACATAGCAAGACCCCGTCTCTACAAAAAATAAAAAATTAGCCAGGTGTAGTAGTGTACGCCTTAGTCCCAGCTACTCAGGAGGCTGAAGTGGGAAGATCACTCAAGCCCAGGAGGTCGAGGCTGCAGTGAGACATGATCATGCCACTGCACTACAGCCTGGGTAACAGAGTGAGACCCTGTCCCCCTCCCCCCAAAAAAAAAGAAAAAAAAAAGAAAGAAAAAGAAAATGCGCCAATCATCACATTAAAAACAACAATGTTAGTAGGCCAACCCTTGAGTAGAGAAAAATCTGAAAGTAAGCCAGCATTTCCTATCTCATACTGCTCAAGTTACAGCCCTATATGGCACAGACTTTCAGACACATGTTCCCTATTCTCCATCTAGTTTTTCACAGCACTCTAACAAACTAACAAAGCCACTAAAAGCAAAACTTCACAACAGAAAGGTAGCCAAGTTTTTTTTAAAGATTCTTAAGTGTAAGTGTGCAAAAATGTATACAAGGCAATTTTTAGATTTATAAAAGTGCGAACGATAACCTAAACGTCCCTCAGTGGGAGCTACCATTTACCAGGTGCTTGCCATGTGCCACCCACAAGTGTAGCACCCTACGTGTATCACCACGTGTCCTGCTCACAACAGCTCTGTTAAAGAGTGAGGAGACACATCTCCAGCCTGCAGATAAGGAGGTGGAGGCACAGTGAGGTTGAGTAAGATTTCAGCACAGTTGCTGGCAGGGCTGGGATACAAATATAGAGATTGAGCTCCTACCACCACCACATTCCACTGCTTCTCATGAGAAAGAACTTAAAGAAATGATGGCTTCTCCAAATAACACAAGGTCATGCAGCTCTCATGGCAGGGGTAGGGGGACTGTTCTTTTTGACTGATGACCATTGTAATTCCCAGGAATACAGTGTGCCTGTGCCTAGCATATCATAAATACTCAATATGACCTACAACATATATTACATATACATTCATACATACATAAATAAAATGCTTAAAAGAGGAGGCTAAAATAAGAAATAGGGAACATTTAATTTTATGTACTTCTCATGATTTAAATTTTAGGCAAGAATATTACTTTTTGGCTGGGCGCGGTGGCTCACGCCTGTAATCCCAGCACTTTGGGAGGCCGAGGTGGGCAGATCACCTGAGGTCAGGAGTTCGAGACCAGTCTGGCTAACATATGAAACGCCATCTCTACTAAAAATACAAAAAATTAGCTGGGCATGGGGGCGCACGCCTGTAATCCCAGCTACTCGGGAGGCTGAGGCAGGAGAATCACTTGAACCCAGCCGGCAGAGGCTGCAGTGAGCCGAGAATATGCCATTGCACTTCAGCTTGGGCAACAAGAGTGAAACTCTGTCTCAAAAAAAAACAAACAACAACAAAAAAATACTTTTTAAATTATTTTAAAATTTTGAAACAATCTCAAACTTAGGGAAATTTGCAAGAATAGTACAAAGAACTGTCTCTCCCCAGAACCACTGAGGGGAAGTTGCCAACTTCAGGCCCCATCACCCTGAATACTTCAGTATGTGTTTTCCCAAAAACCAAACCAAACCACTAGGCCAGGCATTGCGGCTCACGCCTATAAACCCAGCACTTTGAGAGGCTGAGTCGGGGGGATCACTTGAAGTCAGGAGTTCAAGATCAGCCTGGCCAACATGGTGAAACCCAATCTCTACTAAAAATACAAAAATTAGTCAGGTATGGTGGCACACGCCTGTAATCCCAGCTAGTCGGGAGGCTGAGGCATCATGAGAATTGCTTGAACCTGGAAGGCGGAGGTTGCAGTGAGCCGAGATCACGCCACTGCACCACTCCAGCCTGGGTGACAGAACCAGACTCTGTCTCAAAACAAAAACAACAACAACAAAAACCAAACCACAGTCCTACATAACCATAATACAACCATCAAAATCAGAACATTAACACTGATACATTTCTATCATTAAATCCTCAAGCCCCACGCAAGCTTCGTCGCTTGTCCCAGCAATGGCCTTTAGAGTAAAAAGATCCAGATCAGAATCACACGTTGCATTTACATGTCTCTCCAGTCTCCTCCAGTTTGGAATCGTTCTTTGGTCTTGCTTTGACTTGCATGACCATGAAATTATTGAAGATCACAGGCCAGTTATTTTGTAGAGTGTCACTCAAACCAGGTTTGTCTATCATTTCCTCACAATTAGATTCAGGTCATGTGCCTTGGCAGGAACACTGCAGAGGGAATGGTGTGTTCTCTTTGCATCCTAGCAGGTGGCATGATTTCAATTTGTCCCACTGCTGGGATTACCTGGTTAAGGTGGCGTCTGCCAGGCCTCTCCACTGGAAAGTTGCTCTTTTTCTCCTTTGTAATCAATAAGTAAGGTGGCATCTGCCAGGCCTCTCCATTAGAAAATTGCTCTTTTTCTCCTTTGTAATCAGTAAGTATTTTTGAAGAAGTACTTTGCAATTTAAAGAACCCATTCTTCAAATGCTGAATTTATTTATGAGTATGTACATAGGTTTTCTTACAAAGTAGGTGAAGCTGTGTGAAAATGCTTAAGCTTTCTTTTTTATTAAACAGGTTCTAATCCATGACTATCACTTCTTTTTTTTTTTTTTGAGACGGAGTCTCACTCTGTGGCCCAGGCTGGAGTGCAGTGGCGCGATCTCGGCTCACTGCAAGCTCCGCCTCCCGGGTTCATGCCATTCTCCTGCCTCAGCCTCCCGAGTAGCTGGGACTACAGGTGCCCGCCACCTTGCCCGGCTAGTTTTTTGTATTTTTTAGTAGAGACGGGGTTTCACTGGGTTAGCCAGGATGGTCTCAATCTCCTGACCTCGTGATCCGCCCGTCTCGGCCTCCCAAAGTGCTGGGATTACAGGCTTGAGCCACCGCGCCCGGCCTCTCCATGACTATCACTTCTTAAATTCTGAAATTAACTCAGAATTGGCCTGAGTCTGGAACCCCTTCAAACTGACTCTGGGTCCTTCTGGCAAGTTTTCATCACTCTTTGAAGACTTCTTTGCTTTCTAACCCAAGATATTCCAGGCTCATGTTAAACGTTCCTGCTCCAATCCTATAATCAGCCATTTCTCCAAGCAGCTGGGGTTCCTTTTAGTGGAAAATGGTATATAGAAGCCAAGATCTGGAAACCTGATACACTCATTGCTATTGGAATATTGCTGTTCCCAGGCACCCTCCTCCTCTACTATGAACAGAACTAGGAAACAGATGTGTGTATGTATGTGCACACACATATGTATATAAATACACATGCATGCATGCCTTTTGCAAAGATTTTATTGCTATTTTTATAGGTCCTTATTAAAATCCATGCATTCACACCAAATACTTCTGATTCCAATCTAGCATCACCAGGTTAATTCTAGCTGTCTCCTTTCCAATATTTGTGACATTCTTCAACCGTGAGAGCTGCTGGGAGCCACTATCCTGAACATACTTATTTCATCAATCCTCCTATATTCAACCAATCAATACAGGAAGGGCATCCCAGAAGCAATGGATGCCCTTCTCACCTCTCCTGGGCTCTGACACAGCACACCAGACCCTCCCTCCTAGGTAAAGACCTTCTCATCCTACTCAGGCTCTGATACCCCTGGGCCGGGCCAACACCTTGCTCATCCCACTTAATAGCCTCTAGGACTGAATTGTTCAGGAAGGAAAACAGAGAGAAAAGAAGAATACTTTTAAAATTAAAAAGAATTAATGTAAAAATGTATTTTTTAAAGGATATCAGTTAAGTTAGAACTTGTAATAATTCAGAGAGCCAAACTAAAGTTCAACTTTGCATCATCTATGAAGAACAGGTTTGCTAAGTAAATTAATAGTGTAAACAAGCTTGTAACCCAGATATTTAACCTACTTAAGAAAACTAATTGTTTTCAAGCACTTTAAAATCACTGGGCATGTACTTGCCTTTAATTATTGTCTAATTACAAATGACTTCTATTTTCTTAGTTATAGTTTTAATAGGCCTTCTGATTACACTTTAAGAATTACAACTTAAACCCAATACAGTTTAGATCCTTTAAAAATGCCTTTATTAATCAATTTGTTTTTTCAATTAATCACCTGAAATAAACTTTTTAACCAGTGGTTTTTCTTTTTTAGTTAATCTGTCATGTTGCTTAAAAAGAAAAAATGGGCCAGGGATGGTGGCTCATGCCTGTAATCCTAGCGCTTTGGGAGGTGGAGGTGGGAGAATCACTTGAGCCCAGGAGTTCCAGAACAGCGTGAGCAGCATAGGGAGACCCTATCTCTGCTAAAAGTTTTTTTAATTAGCCAGGTGTGGTGGCTCATGCCTGTAGTCCCAATTACTTGGGTGGCTAAGACAGGAGGATCGCTTGAGCCCAGAAGGTCCAGGCTGCAGTGAGCTATGAATCGCACCACTGCACTCCAACCTGGGCAACAGAACAAGACCTTGTCTCAAAAAAGAAAAAGAAAAATGTCTTTCAGCCGGGCGCGGTGGCTCACGCCTGTAATCTCAGCATTTTGGGATGCTGAGCGGGGCAGATCATGAGGTCAGGAGTTTGAGACCAGCCTCGCCAACATAGTGAAACCCCGTCTCTACTAAAAACAAAAAAAAATTAGCCTGGGCATGGTGGCAGGTGCCTGTAATCCTAGCTACTTGGGAGGCTGAAGCAGGAGAATCGCTTGAACCTGGGAGGTTGAGGTTGCAGTGAACCGAGATCGAGCCACATGCTGCACTCCAGCCAAGGGCAACAGTGTGAGACTCTGTCTAAAAAAAAAAAAAAAAAAGAAAAACAAAAAAGAAAAACGCCTTTCAGCAGCCAGCCAGGGCTGCTCCCGAAGACCTCCTATTCTGCACATCATCAACACAGTCTCATTCTCCTGTTGTTTATCGTGAATGCAATGCTGAGGATACCATAAAGCCAGCAAGCAGTTCCCGTCATCTGCATCCGTATTTTAACACACTCCACTTTATAAAACAGGGTTTCAACCAATCAATTAGCAAATCATTCTGCACTGTTTAAGGCAGCTTGGGAAGAGAAGAAAATTTTGGTGGCGTTATAGCACCCAGTTCCTCCACCTCCTTGTGTACATGGCCGCAGCCTGGTCACTGAGCTGTCAGCACTCCTTTTTTCTTATGAAGATAAAACCATCCTCCACATCAGGTTGTCGGGAGGACTAAATGAGGTAATGGAAGTGTGTGCAGCATAATAGGCACTTAATGAATCAGTTCGTGTCCCTTCCCCACCAGAGCCTCATGGAAAATCTCAGCATGACTCAGAGCAGTGTTTTAAAATTTGGCTACACAGAACCTCAGAGAGAAGCTACTGCAGAGCACAGGTCATAACTGCCAGCCTGAACCGCATCTGCCCTATCATGGCCTCTGACCCAAACAAAGGGAAACCAGAAAAATACACCGGCAAGAGTTCCATAATCTAAAAACGAGCAACCAACTCATCCCTGCCTCAGGAGAATAGAAATAGTCTAGGGGAAAGGAAAGGAAGAATAAATAAGCTGTTTTTTCTACCCTGACTTCCAAATAAAGGTGCCAACAAGTCCTAGAGACTCCCAACGAGGCCCAGTTTGAGGGTCCTGGACCACTGAGGCACTCATTTATTCAGTGGTGGGTTATCTGGTTTTTACCTCTAGCTCTGTTAAGTACCAGTAACTATTAGGATTTAACATGTGACAGAAGAAGCTCACATTAAAAATCCATTAGAAAGCCCCACCTCTACAAAAATGCTAGCCGGGCATGGTGGTGGAAACTGTAGCCCCAGTTACTCTGGTAGTTGAGATGGAAGGACTGCTTGAGCCCGGTAGGTTGAGGCTGAGATTGTGACACTGCACTCCAACAGCCTGAGACTTTGTCTCAAAAAAAGAAAAACAAATCCATTAGAGGTAAGCAATTTTTAAAGTCAAAAGTGTTAATAATATGATGCACTATGGGCTAACCTAGCAGTGTATTAAAAAGAAGAAAAAAATAAAAGGCTGAGGATGGTGGCTCATGCCTGTAATCCCAGCACATTGGGAGGCAAAGGCAGGAGGATTGCCTGAGATCAGGAGCTTGAGACCAGCCTGGGCAACATATCAAGGCCCTGTCTCTACAAAAAAATTTAGCCAGGTGTGGTAGTGTGCACCTGTAGTCCTAACTACTTGGGAGGCTAACCCAGGAGGATTGTTTGGGTCGAGTCTAAGGCTGCAGTGAGCTAAGATCGTGCCACTGCACTCCAGCCTGGGTGACGGAGCAAAGCCCGGTCTCTAATGAATTTAAAAAAAAAAAAAAAAAGAAGAAGACGACAAAGGCAAAAAAGCTAGTCCCTAACAGCGAATCAAGCAGAGCTGGAAAGGTCCCAGCAGGTTAGACATTTCAAACTCATGGCCTTGAAAGAAAACACTAGGATCAGGAATGAATCTAAGAATTCTCAGTAAATAATGCCAGATGATCTATTTGCTCTATATTTTCAATATTTGAAACATCTAAACTTCCTTGACATGTAAGATGATGTGGTTTTGGTGTGTTGTTTCTTTTAAAACCATGATAATTTGTTTACATCCAAGAAAATATAGTGGCACTCCTTCCAAACTGCCTCAAGAGCAAAGCCAGACATTTAAAAAATGCAAACAAAAAAGGTACCATGAATATACATTGTTGTCTCTGCAAATAATTCTTCCTTCACACAGAAGGATAAAGCTGTCTGCATGTGTCATTTGCAAAGCCTCTGTGCTTCCAAATGGCCTCCAAGCAAAGTTTAAAGGAGGGCTCCCAGCGAAGTTTAAAGCAGGTCTCCCCTGGGTTTACAAAGGGCCTAGACCCTGAGTGATAGGTCACAGGACTCAGACGTCCTCCCCAAACCACTGCAGACACACCAGTGTTCTGCAGCAGGAAACACCAGTTCCTCTCCTTCTAGGGACCATAGTCCCTAAAAGTCTCCCCTTCCCCAAGCTGGTGGAGGGGCCAGCCACTCTGGCTTTTCTTCTCTATTGGTGGGGGGAGGACAAGTAAACAAAGAAGTTGCTGCAGCTCAGAGAATTCTTCACAGGCTGACTGCATTTAAAGCCTTCCCCAATTGTGAGATGTTAGGCATTCTTTGTTCCTATTAAAGGACATTCAAGCACGTGCAAAGCAGGTGGGGAAAACTAACAGTTCTGTATCAAGGACACTGCTACCTGAAATACAGATATTTATTCTAAAAGGGAGGAGACAGTTCACAGCCCCCTTCCACACCACGCCAAATATTTCTTCTGGAAGGAAAGCTGGCCCAGGAAGCTACTGCAAAGCTACCTGGTCTGGAAGAAGTATTTTGTCTGATTTCTTCCTAGGGCAGAATACCATAATGCCCAAGCACAGAAGCTCAGCAGCCGAGGCCATCCGGGTCACTTCCTACCTGTGTAGCCTCGGGCAACACAGTCTCTCCACACCAGCTCACAGGCTCTTCATGAAGATGAAATGAGTTAGCACAGGTAAAGTACACAGGACACAGTGCCCAGGGTTCGCCACAGGAAGTGCTATCTTCAGCCCTTCCAAGATGTAAATTCCCACCTCCTCCAATCCAGACTCTTTCTTCTTTTCCTTTTCTTCAGACCATTTGCCTGCCCCTGGTTCTTTTATTCTTAACCTAACCCGCACTGTCATGCATATTCACCAGCATTCTCCAAAGACCTCACCCCCTGGTTATCCCACACTACCTTTCTAAGCCTATCCTCACACAACCTCAGACAAACCCTAACCCCAACTAACCGTGTTCTTCACCTTTACTTGCTGGGTGGTGGGGGGAACCCTGCACAGCCACAGATCACTACAATTACATATAATGCATCTCCTCTCTCAGTGAAGCTCTTAGGGCTGGCAGCCGGTTCTCTTTGCAGTCTGTCTTTTTTTTTTTTTTTGGAGGGCGGGTGGCGCTGTTCCACATGTTTTATCTTACCTCAAGTTCTCTTTCCCACTCAGACTTCACCTCCTATTCCTACTTTACAGAAACAGTGAATGCTTCCCAGGAGAACTCCCTCAAACACCCTTCCCTCCATTTCCACATTTACTTTTCCTTCTCAGAGGCTGATCTCTCCCCAAGCCTCAGGTCTCTTCTCTGAGGGGAGATTTTTCTCCCCAGGACATCCTCTCTTCCAGGTACAAGTCAACTAACTTTGTCAAGTGCCTACGGAGTGCCAGGCTGCAGCCCACAGATGACAGAGGTAGGGCCCATCCTCACGCCTTCAATGCTTACCTCTCTGCTAGTTCCTTCCTATTTGTGCTTCAGAAGGGAAGCCCAACCAGGGCAGCGTTTTTCAATCTATTTTTGCTCACTGCTTTATCCCCAGAGACCAGCACAGCTCCTGGAGCATATGAGGCACTCCATAATTATTTGCTGAGTTGTTTCAAGTCATCTTTGATTCACTTATTCATTCAACAAATGCTCACTGAGCACCCTCTGTGAGAAGTTGTGCAGGTCCTGGGGTGACACTGATGAGCACTGTGAGTTCCTGCCCGAGAGTTGCTCAATGTATTACCAGGAAGAGACCCCAAAACCCATGAGGAGTCTTCACTACGTGACAACAACAAGCAGGATGAACGATGCGCTGGGCTTCTGGGGCTCACTGCAGCCTGATGGACGCCAGTGCTCCTCAAGGCTAAATCTAACTGTTCTCATTCAGGGCTTCCCAAGCTGACCGCTGGGGCGCCGGCCCTAAAATCCTCCCTCTTCGGGTTTCTCTTGCACCATCCTTTTTCCTGTTCTCACCCTGCTCCTCTGAGCAACTCCTAAGGGAGCACTGTCACTCCCATGGCCTAAAGGACCACCTCTGTATGTAAGTAAGTGGCTCCCAAGCTTCTGCCTGGAGCTTCAGACCCTTATTTCTGCCTGCCAAGTTATATTAAATGTCTAGCAAATCTAAACATGTCCGAAGCCAAACACATTGCCTTCTACCCCTGCTGTTCATCCCACCACATAGCCCAAACCCCTGCTCTACCCACTGACCGCCTACCCCAATTCATGGCTTCCCCCAGCCTGGGGTGATCTAGGGCCCCTCCCTCTTTCTCATCATAGCTGATGGACTGATTCGGAAGGAGCTCTAAAATCTGTTTTTTGGTTTTTTCTTTTTCTTCTTTTTCTTTTCTTTTCTTTTCTTTTTTTTTTTTGAGATGGAGTCTCGCCCTGTAGCCCAGGCTGGAGTGCAGTGGCCGGATCTCAGCTCACCGCAAGCTCCGCCTCCCGGGTTTACGCCATTCTCCTGCCTCAGCCTCCCGAGTAGCTGGGACTACAGGCGCCCGTCACCTCGCCCGGCTAGTTTTTTGTATTTTTTTAGTAGAGGCGGGGTTTCACCGTATTAGCTAGGATGGTCTCGATCTGCTGACCTTGTGATCCGCCCGTCTTGGCCTCCCAAAGTGCTGGGATTACAGGCTTGAGCCACCGCGCCCGGCCTGTTTTTTGTTTTTTTCTTGAGGCATAGTCTCGCTCATTTGCCCAGGCTGGAATGCAGTGGCGCGATCTTGGCTCACGGCAGCCTCCATCGCCCGGATTCAAGCGATTCTCATGCCTCAGACTCTGCAGTAGCTGGGACTACAGGCGTGTATCACCATGCTCGGCTAATTTTTGTATTTTTAGTAGAGACGGGGTTTCACCACATTGGCTAGGCTGTCTCCAACGCTCGGCCTCAGGTGATCCCGCCCATCTTGGCCTCCCAAAGTGCTGAAATTATAGGCGTGAACCACCACGCCCAGCCTGGTCTTTCCATCTTTATGGTCACCACCTTAATTTATGTTTTCCACTTGCCCCTCTTGCTTTGACTGCCTGTCCCTTCCACCGGATCCTTAACATGAAAATCAGTGGAGGCAAGTTTAGTTTTCAAAACTGCTTTCTATGGGATAAAATCCACATTTCTGGGCCGGGCATAGTTGCTCACACCTGTAATCTCAGCACTTTGGGAGGGCGAGGTGGGAAAATCACTTGAGGTCAGGAGTTCGAGACCAGGCTAGGCAAAAAGGCAAGATCTTATCTCTAAAAAATAAAAATAGGCTGGGCACGGTGGCTCACGTCTGTAAGGCAGGTGGATCACCTGAGGTCAGGAGTTTGAGAACAGCATGGCCAACATGGCGAAGCCCCGTCTCTACTAAAAATACAAAAATTAGCAGGGCCGGTGGTGGTGCACGCCTGTAATCCCAGCTACTGGGGAGGCTGAGGCAAAAGAACTGCTTGAATCTGGGAGGTGGGGTTGCAGTGAGCTGAGAGTGTACCAGTGCACTCCAGCCTGGGCAACAGAGTGAGACTCTGTCTCTAAATAAATCAATCAATAAATACGCTGGCCATGATGGCACACGTTTGCAGTCTCAGCTACTCAGGAGGCTGAGGCAGGAGGATCGCTTGAGCCTAGGAGTTCAAGGTCACAGTGAACTATGATCACACTATTGCACTCTAGCCTGGAGTGAGAACTTGTTTAAAAAAACAAAACAAATTTCTCAGAATACAAAACAAAACAAACTACAACCCAAGCTACCCTTCCACTCTCCTCCAAAGAGGTAACACTTGTGCCCCACTAATATCTCACCATTTCCCACTCTCCCACTCAGTCCCTAACTCTTTGTCTTTGTTTATTCTATTTCTTCTGCCTGAAATAGAGCAGGGAAGAGACCTGGGAAACACCCAATTCCAGTAATAACAATAATGAAAACAGTAGCTAACACTGACCCAAGCAACATGCTAAACACTTGAAACGAGTTCTCACTGAATCTTCCCAATCACTCTTTGAGGTGGGTGCTATTACTATCCCCTTATTATACCAATGAGAAAGCTGAGGCACACAGATGACACAGCTGCTCAACACTGGGCTGATCTGACCACACGGCTGTCCTGACTTCAGAACCTCAGTTCTTAACCACTCCACCACACCAAGTGACTCCCGTTTGCCCATTAAGACCCAGCTCAAATGTTTCCTCTTTGGGGGAGCCTTTCCCATTCTCTTCCTCTTCTCTATCCTCTAGGATCCCGTCTTTATCATGGGCAGCCTCATTGTGTGTCTGTCTGTTTACATTACTGGTTGAGTTCCGAAGATAAAAACTAGGTCTTCTTACCTTTTTATTCCCAGCACTATACAATGCTCGACACATTAGATATGTTCAATAAATACTGATGCAGTAAACACATCCTTCCAATCACACTGGACCTAGATTATACCAAGCTCCAATTCAAGTCTACCCAGCATGCCAATGCTCCCAAACACCCTACACAGCGAACCATAACCTCTCCTCCTCTCCCCTCTCTGCCCCAGCACTCTTAGAAAAGGAGAAGGAGCAGGCCTTGCTGGGGTAGCCACTCCCACAACCAGCTGATAGCATTATCACACCAGGGCAGGCCAGGGAGCTGCCGGCCATGGCCCTCCTGATTACAGGAGTAAAGTGCATCCAAGAAGCACTTTCCCTGAGATAGGGACAGAGGGGACATTTGATGTGGGGTTGCCAGATTTAAGGTCTTTGTCACTTAAAATGCAACAGCAGATGATGGACATAAAAATTAAAATGTACATAGTATGACAGAAAATCTGCCACGGCCTTTTTCATAACTCATGAAGAGCCAACAGGCTGAAATGTATACAAGTAACACAGATATGTAAGTTTTACAACCTACTTGCCGTTTTACATAACCACCATGAATCGGATAAATTTTGCTGCAAGTTTTGAGTACTATTCTAGATGCTACAACTGCTCAGCACCTAATGGAGTGGGCTTGGTTTTTCTTTTTTCAGACACTAATGCAGAATGGTTATCTGCTCACAGTATATTCAGATGGAACAAAGTAATTTTTTAAACGGATGAGTCATGAAATCATTATCTTGGTAGTCAATAAATAAGAATGAAGGAAGGTAGTCCCAGACTTGAAATAAGGTTTACTCCTATGAGTGAGGCTAATAAAACCGGCAAGCACATAGTTAATTGTAATACATGCTAAGAGATGATCTGTAATTAGGATGTGGTTCCCAAATGCCAAACTTCAGCACCTGTGATATCTATGGGAAAAAGGACACAATGTAATCAAATGAGACGGCTCTTATTCTGAGACTGTTCATTCTACTTTTTTGTTAAAATTTTTTTTTCTTTGAAATGATGGTAACAAATAGTAAGTTTCAAAAATGCCTTTACTTGGCAAATTTCAAACCAGTAACTCATGATGGATCCCAATGTGCCTTTTTCAATGTTACAGTTCCCTGAAACCGAAGTCTGGGAACCACCATATGAAAGACCTGGGAAACACACAATTCCAATTTGCTTAAGACCCAGTTTTAGAAAGGGATAATTGACATGGAAAGCTAACCAAGCATATCCCCTAATGGACACGAAAAAACAAAAACCTGGCACTTTTAAGATTTTATATACACATCACTAAGATTTCCAATGCACATTCCCATCTTAGAGACGCTAAGAAATCCTGTAGCAAGGAAAGGCCAGTTTAATTCAGTTTAATCAGGAAAGAAACCTCTTTTTTTTTTTTTGGCAGACAAATCTATTAGCACCCCAACAAACAGTGGGAAATGCTGAACTAATCAAATGTACTGAAGTGTGTCTAAAACAGAACATATTACTAGTTGAGAGATGTGCCTTCATGAAACCTGGAAGCTGGAAGACAGCACAGCAGTGTTTTCCATGAGGCTTTTCCAAAAGAGAATACATACTCTGGTAGCTAAAAAGGTGTTTCCCACTTCAGTTTCTCCAATATCTGGGGGAGAAAGTATACACACATATTCATTTCTCAATATAAGTATATCAATAACCGCTTCTCAATATGGATGGTCAATTCGGTTTGATCAGAATGAGATCCCCTGGACGGGGAAGACAACACTCTGGGCATCAAAAATATCCATCTTCTGCATGCTGAAGTGACATATTAACATTTTTTTAAAGTCACTAACACATCTGGTTGATATAACTGAGTGGGACTGATAAATGATCCTTAGACCAGCAAAAGTGGGGATCATATGCTGAAACAGGGCAACTCATGAGGAGCACCTTCTAAATGTTTTGAAACCATGGTAAGACAACCCTCAGTGATCATTAAATCAATTTAGTGGGTTGGAATTAGCTTATTAGGGTTTTGTTCTGTACCACACAAAGTGGACTTAAAAGACTGTATCTGACTACATGCACTTATTATCAGAAAGTAAATGCTTCTGCTTCAGCATAAACATTCATATGGCTATGGGTCTCAACGCAAATTGAATTTTTTATAGTAGAGCCAATCAAAAAGTTTAAAAGCCACTGTTCTAAGCTACCTAATTATCTAACCTCAGTTGATAAATAAGAACCTCTTGGCATTAAAAGAACAGCAATTATTTTCTGTAAGCAGAAGGGTAAAGGAAACAACGGCAACAAGAGGCAACAACAGATCACAAGCTTCGCTGCCCTGGGATCCTGGGTAGGAGCGCACACAATCACCTGCTAGGTCTCTGACCTTATTAAGGCATTAAACGGCATTATTTCTGCTCACCACTATACAGTCTGGTTTTTATAAAGGCACAAATGAATAACCAAAATGCACTTCTAAAGAAAAACAAAAATGTAAGAAGTCATACTGATTAAACAAACAAAAAAACAAGATTGAATAGCTGATACCCCAAACTCTGACAGGGCACTTCACAGAAAAATAAGCTCCTCTATGTCAACTGAAATGAAATTATGTAGCAACCAAAAACCAGCACTTACTCTCTCCAGTGTGAACAAGGTTTGGTTCCAAGCAGGATTCAAGATCATTTCTTTTTCTTTCTTTCTTTTTTTTTTTTTTGAGACAGAGTGTTGCTCTGTTGCCCAGGCTGGATGGAGTGCAATGGCATGATCTCGACTCACTGCAACCTCTGCCTCCCAGGTTCAAGTGATTCTCTTACCTCAGCCTCCCAAGTGGCTGGGATTACAGACACACACCACCATGCCCAGCTAATTTTTTGTATTTTTAGTAGAGACGAGGTTTCACCATGTTGGCCAGGCTGGTCTCAAACGCCTGACCTCAGGTGATCTACCTGCTTCGGCCTCCCCAAGTGCTGGGATTACAGGCATGAGCCACTGTGCGGGGCAGGATTCAAAATCATTTCTATCTTTACTGGTTATCACTTAGACGGTCTAGCTGACAGCTGCAAAGCAGTCTCAATCAATGAGATAATTAAATGAAAGTCTTTGAACCTGCTTTTTATAAACTAAAAAGACCCCCCCGTATTTAGTAAATATGTGTGCTATTGGCCCAGGTCGGCAAAAATTACACAATGAGTGTGACAATCTGGGGCTAAACGGCCTGCATATCACTTGAGAAAAGTGAGATAAGAAAAGTGAGAGACAAGCACAAGATAATTAGCCTGGTGGCACCCTCTCCCACCTCACACCTCCACCACACAGGGAGGCTGGGACACCGACTAAAAGCAATCCTAACTTCATCCCCCAACCTGAAGCCACCACCTCACTGACTCCAGGGAGTGCAAAAGAAATTCACAGACAGGAACAGGAACGCTCCCACCCCTCCTGCTGGATCTGTTTTTAAGTGTAAGCCTCTGCACCAAGCATTTCAAGAAATATGGCACAAACCGGAATGTTTAGGAACTTCTACCAATGTACCACTCTGCTGACTGTAGCCCAAACACTATTTCAAATTTTGGAATCTGTGTACTTTCATAAAAAGTTTGTCTCCTCACATTCAAAATTAGAGATCTGACCCTTCTAATTCTAAAAATTCCACTAGGATAAGCCAACATGTATTCTAAGAAACACTAATCCTGTGAAATGCTCTGCGAAGGTGCTAAAACCATTTTGGGTATTTTCAGAGCGCACACCCGCTGTAAAGTAGCCTGTTTTACTTTGCATAACCCTCCCTGTGCTGTCCAACAGAGTAGCCGCACGTGGCTACTGTGCACTTGCAATGAGACTAGTGCCACTCAAACTGAATTTTTAACTGTATTTTAATCAATTTAAATCTAAAAACTGACACTTATTTCCATTGCTGGAAAACTTTTGTATGTTTGGAAAAACTTGGGTATGTGAATCTACTTTTCTATGAAAAAGTAGTAAGTTTTATGAAATCTAAAAGCAAATCAAGTATTTCCAATGAAAATTTTATGTTTGAACTAATATCTGTTGTAGGCCTAAGATACACACCAGGTTTCAAAGTCTTGGTACAAAAAAAAAAATGTAAAACGTTGCGTTAATATTTTAAAATCAATAGCATGTTGAATTGACAATATTTTACATATATTTAGTTAAATAAAGTCGATATTATTGAAATTAATTTCACTTATTTCCTTTTAATTATTATTTTTTTAATTTTTTGAGACGGAGTCTTGTTCTGTCACCCAGGCTGGAGTTCGGTGGCACCATCTCGGTTCACTGCCACCTCAGCCTCCCAGGTTCAAGCAATTCTCCACCTCAGCCTCCCAAGTAGCTGGGATTACAGGCACCCGCCACCACGCCTGGCTAATTTTTGTATTTTTAGTACAGATGGGGTTTCACCATGTTGGCCAGGATGGTCTTGATCTCCTGAACTCATGATCTGCCCGCCTCGGCCTCCCAAAGTGCTGGGATTACAGGCGTGAGCCACCGTGCCCGGCCTGTTTTTACTTTTTTAATGTGACTCCTGGAAAATTTAAAATAACACACGTGGCTTGCATTCTGTTTCTATTGGGTGGTGCTGGTGCCATCGAATGATTCCCAGACCAGCACTGGAACCACCTCCCAACATCAGGTTCGGGAATGTTGCCATAACCAAATACTTTTCTTTCTGTGCAGCATTTGAACTGCTGATCACACCTGTGATGGAACAGTCCTTCCCTCATCTTCAGTGATGAGGAATGACTGTCCTACAGAGCCACCGTTCTTTTTATCCTTTCCCAGGTTCTCTTTCTCTTCCTGTCCCCAAGGTCTCATTCTCAGTTCTCTTTTCTATTCTTTACACTCCCATGGTGACCTCATCCTCTCCCTTAGCTTCGACTATCACTTCCACGTGGAAGCCTTCCAAGTCTTTATCTCCACTTCTGACCTCCTTCTCAAGCTGCAGATCCACATTGCCAGCTGCCTGCTAACCAGTTCCATTGCCAAGTCCCACCAAATTCTCCAATTCAGTAAGTCTGACCTGGAATGCATCATCTTCCTTTTTGTTGAAGATTCTCATCATTCACCTTAAAAACCTGGTCCCTAGTCCCATGGCTATAGCCTTACAGCAGGACCTTTCATAATAGTCCTTTTATCCCCTAACTGGCCTGCCTGCCTCTCAATTCTTCCTTTAGTCAGTGGCCCCCCACCAAGTCCTCCTCTGCACCTTTGCCATATCAGTATTCTCACTGCACTGCCATCAGATCTTCAACAGGTCCCCGACGTCTACCACGGCAATACAAACCATTCAACAGGCACTCAGCTCCTCTACACATGTGCAACCTCCCCTCAATCCTCCCTGGACACACCTAGCCCTCCTCCACCTTCCTCTAGCTAATACAGCCTGCCCTGAGTCTACTCATCACCATTCTGCCCAATCTGTAGGGTTCCACTCAAATACAAAGTCCTTAAGAAAGCTTTCTCTGATCAACACAGTTAAAATCAGTCTCTCCCCTCCCTTAAACTCCTTTGGTACTTCTAATAATCACTATGGTAATGAGAGTATATGGCCTTATCTTTCCAAAATAGTATCCCCTTAATAGCACTGAACAGCACCTTGCACTGCATAGTACAGGTATGCCATCTTTGGACATCTTAACAAAGAAATCAACTTCAAAAGGAAAATCTTGCCAGGCGCGGTGGCTCACACCTGTAATCCCAGCACTTTGGGAGTCCAAGGCGGGCGGATCACGAGGTAAAGAGATCAAGACCATTTTGGCCAACATGGTGAAACCCCGTCTCTAATAAAATACAAAAATTAGCTGGGCGTGGTGGCGCATGCCTGTAATCCCAGCTACTCGGGACGCTGAGGCAGGAGAATCGCTTGAACCGGGGAGGCGGAGGTTGCAGTGAGCTGAGATTGTGCCACTGCACTCCAGCCTGGCAATGGAGCAAGACTCCGTCTCAAAAAAAAAAAAAAAAAAAGGTAAATTTCAAACTACGGATGACTGGTAAGTCTTTTATCTCCAGACTGGACCTGTAATTACTCCAGCCTTTCACCTGGATATCTCAGGATTCAATGATTCCAAAACTGAATTCATAATCTCAACCCCACATCTGTCCCTCATCTAAATGCACCCTGACTCAATGAATGGTGGCCCCATTCCCGCAAGAAGCCCCGCCAGAGACATAGGTGTTATTTTACATTTCTCCAACCCCGCCTTCTCATACCCAATGACCAACTCCTCTGAAATCTTCCTAAATGCCTCTGGCATTCATTCATTTGTCCCCAGCTCTGTTGTCAGTTCAGGCCACTATTACCTGAGATTACTACAATATCATCTGGTCTTATATGCAACGTCCCAGCCAGTTTCCACAACACACCAGAATCATCTTTCAAAAATCCAATCTGAGCAAGTGACTTTCCCACTTAAAACCCTTCAACTGTTCTCAGGAAAAAGACTTTCAAACATGGCTTATACACTCTTATGCATGTGGTTAAGGCTTAGGTTTTCAGTTTACCTCTTATTTCTCAGATTATTTCTTCCCTTAAGCACACGACACCCCAACCATGTCAAAGTACTCTCTATGCTGTTCCCCAAACATGCCAATGTCCACTAGTGCCCCGTGGTCTTTGCAGAAGCTGTTATCTCTGTAGGTGTCCATCCTTTGTAACCCCCCAACACCCTGAACACCAGCCAGCCCCTTGCATCTATTATCTAACTTCAGCAGTCATGTCTGGAGAAAATCTTCACACTACTGCTAGGCTTGTACTTGTACTTATCAACACCTGGCATGTAAAAGGCACTCAGTAATTATTTGCAGAATGAATGAGTAAACAGATCATTTTCTAGGTTTTTTAAAAAACAAATTCCAAGGTCAATGAATGAAAGCCATTTTTCTGTCACCTATATTAATTCAACAGCATTGTATAAAGTGGGCAGTGGACCTAAATTTTTATTTTACCTATTAAGTCAAAACTGGTGGCTGGGTACGGTGGCTCACGCCTATAAACCCAGCGCTTCGGGAGGCTGAGGCAGGCGAATCACAAGGTCAGGAGTTCAAGATCAGCCTGGCCAACATGCTGAAACACTGTATCTACTAAAATACACAAAAAATTAGCTGAGTATAGTGGTGGGCACCTGTAATCCCAGCTACTCGGGAGACTGAGGCAGAAGAATCCCCTGAACCCAGGAGGCGGAGGTTGCAGTGAGCCAAGATCGCGCCACTGCACTCCAGCCTGGGTGACAGAGTGACTCCATCTCATATTTAAACAAAACAAAACAAAACAAAACAAAACAAAACTAGTAATAATTTGGTCAAATCAACAGAATTTACATGTGTGGGCTCAGAATAATCACGATGAGGGAGAAAACGCTGTATTCAATGTTCTCCTTTGCCTAGTAAACTCTAAGACCTATTCATTTAAAATTGCTGAGAGCTTTCTGATGCAAAGCACAGAATGTATGAAAAACAGCCAAGTAAACGTGGATACAACACAGAGGCACAGCCTGCAGGAAACTGGAGAGTATGAAGAGACGACATCAGACCACAGGAATGTAGGGACTTGAATAAAAAGAAAAGGCTCCGCGCTGCTCCTGTCCTTGTGCAGGCTAAAGCTCTGTGCAATCACTGTGCAGGCTTCATGATCCTGGTAGCCATGAGAAAGAACAGAGCCATTCTGTGGGGCCATAAAAGCCTTTCTGGTTCATTCAACAAAGGGAGATACAGCAAAGGGGAAGGAAACACTTACTAAGCAACAAGACTAGGTGCCCAGCCCTCACATACAGCATTTCCTTTATGCTTCGCAACAATGTTATTATCCCCACTTTGCTGGTGAGGAAATGAGCCTATGGTCGTCACACAGCGAGTCCTGGTGACCTTATACTCACACATTTTCACTCGACATCTACTCCTGCCAAGCCCAGTTCTAGATGTTGGGGATACAACAGTGAGGAAAACAGATAAGGTCTCTGCTCTCAGGAAACCGGATAGTATTGTGGAGAGAGACGTACCATACACAAATAATTTCAGATGGTGATACAGTTTAGTAGCATTAAAAAAGTAAAACTGAAGGATGTGATAAAATAACCAGGAAGGCAATTCTAGGTTGCAAAGTTCTCAGAGATAATTCAAAAGATAATTTTGAAGAGAGAATGCGCAGAGCTAAAGACAATGTTTAATAAAGTGACTATCAAGTCAAACTTTCAATGGAAGTCTCTAAAACTACCAGAAGCAAAAAATTAACTCATTCCCTGATTATCAGAAAAGATAACTAAGGAGTTATCTCGGTCATAACCTAAAGCAGTAAGTTATATAGTTAGTCACCAGATGGCAAAAATTTCCACATGAACCAAACTATCGAAGGCAAGGGGCCAACCAAATTAATTCTTAGATGCCCCAGCAGCTACATCAGTGCATAATAAATTATTGCTGAATAAATATATGACGGAAAGAAGAAAACAATGTTAAGATGTCACTGCCATGAGTTAAATAAATCCCTTTGCTGGCCAAGTGGGTTCAATTCACTCCACCCTACCCCCGACACTAGTCTTAATCACAAGAAGCAGGTGAGGAAAGTGGGATTAGAGTAAATCCATGAACAATACTTACAGAGAAACAATTAGCATATGCTGTCCCTCTCCGCAGCCACCAGACAGAAACAAGTTCCACTTAAAGAAGTCTAATATCCAAATAACTAAAAATTATTAAACGGGGCTTTTTTTCTTTTCTCTTTTTTTTTTTTTTTTTGAGACGGAGTCTGCCTCTATTGCCCAGGATGGAGTACAGTGGCACAATGTCAGCTCTGTGCAACCTCCGACTCCTGGCTTCCGACGATTCTCCTGCCTCAGCCTCCTGAGTAGCTGGGACTACGGGCATACGCCACCACCCCCGGCTAGTTTTTTTGTATTTTTAGTTGAGACAGGGTTTCACCATATTGTCCAGGCTGGTCTCGAACTGCAGACCTCGTGATCCGCCCACCTTGACCTCCCAAAGCGCTGGGATTAGAGGCGTAAGCCACTGCGCCCGGCCAGCTTTCCTTTTTCAGACAGGGTCTCGCTGTTTCCTAGGCTGGAATGCAGTGGCGCAATCTTGGCTCACTGCGGTGTGGACTTGACCGGCTCAAGCTATCCTTTCACCTCTCAGCCTCCTGAGCAGCTGAGACGACAGGCGTGAGCCACCATGCCCAGCTATATTTTTTAAAACATTTCTTGTAGGGACAGGGTTTTGCCATGTTGCCCAGGCTGGTCTTAAACTCCTGAGCTCAAGCAATCAACCTGCCTTGGACTCCCAAAGTGCTGGAATTACAGGCATGAGCCACCACGACTGGCCTATTTGGCTTCTTTGAAAAAAATTTAAAATAAGGACTCTCCTAATGCAGATACTCAGGATACTTCTGTAACCAGGAACTTGCTCTGAATATTGCATGTAAACTGCCAAGTTGTGACGCTCTGTTTACCAATAATGCTGACCTGGTACTCCTTGAGGAAGGGGACAAAGTACATTCATCTATCTGCATTGCCTCAGGGCCGTGTCCAGCTTAAACTGCAGATGATCAATGATTATATGATCTGAGTTATAAAAACTAAAATCCCCCCAAACTTTTCAGTCATGGAGCAGTTGGGTAGGGTGAGGACCACCCTAATTCTTCAGGGTGGTCCTCAAGAGCCAGAGCTGCTCAGCCTGCTCTACAGAACCTGAAGGTCTCATCATCGCACAACACTCTTGCAGTGTCTCTTGTAGAGCTGAAGGGCTGGAGAAGGCTTAGACGTCTCTGCTTCAATGTTCGGAAGTTTATTTTTAAAGGACCATCCGAGTGGCCATACAGAATAACAAATGGCCATTCACAGCTGAAGAGCAGAACTGAGTTTGCACCATATATCAAAGATGCCAAAGCTTCCTTTCTGGCAACCAGATGGAATGCCTGAAAAGCACTTTAAAATTGAGATACCACTTCGGATGAACGCTACCAATTTTTGTGATGTTTCAGTCATGAACCTGTGACATTTTTTTCTGAGACAGAGTAGTGTTATGATATTATCACTAGTTGATCCAGCATTAGGAAATATGGATTGGTTAGGGGGTGGGGAAGTTAATAGGGATTATATTCACTTTCTCCAGTAAGAAACTTCCTCTGCATACACTATCTCATTTTTAAAAAGTAAAAACCACAACGTGCAAGTTCCAATACCCCTGAATATTGCTCTTCATAATATGGGCCACATCTTTAAAGTTTTTAAAGCTTCAATTCACAACACTCACAGAAAGACAACTTCAACAGAATGCACAAATTAAATACTATCCATCTGCACACTTAATTGATTACCCATTTTCATTTCCTTCTGGATGACCATCATGTTGGTGAGCCAGAAGGATTGGTTCTGCAGGATCTGAGATCCAAAATGGCAGTCGAGCTATCAACTCACCAGAGCCATAATGCTTCCCATACGTGAAGCAAGGTCTTATTTATCTCACCTTTTAATTATCTGGGGGAAAAGAAAATCTACAAAAAACATTTCAAAGAATCAAATGGCATTCATTCTATCATTCTCTGTTCTGCCTAAGAGAGCAGGTACCCTGCTCTGGTTCCTCCTCTCTGCAAACTGAATTAACCTGCCATTCATATGTTTACACAGTCCACAAAAACAAGCTAATGGCAAAACATGCAAACCCTAGGTTTTTCTCTCCTCTTTAGTAAGACCAACTTTAGGAAATAGGTGTAAAATGAATCATCTAACAAGCAAAGCCCCCAAAAAGTGCTTTCATTTTCAGAAAAACAACAACAAAAATCAGAGCTCTGATTTTCCTTTAGGTCTACCACAGTGCAACACTTCCTATCACTAAGGTAATTTCTCTATCTTTTCCCTTTAAATTCAAGCCATTAAAAAATTTAGAGACAACTTTGTTCCAGACTACCTCTTTAATGTAATGTTTCCAATCCTTCTTACACAAAAGCTGAGTTTATATCATCAAAAAATTTACAGTGAATCTAAACAGTCACTTCTGTATTTATTACCATTACTAACATAACAACATTAATTTTTTAAAATAATAAAATCCTTGCTTGTTAGAGACAGAGGGCTTTAATTATCTTATGCATTCAAATGGAAAGTCTTTTTGTTAAATTAGCGTGAAAGTCCCTTCATCTACACACAATTGGCCCAAAGAAACAGGCCATTTTCAGCACAAGAGGCCAATCCATTTTAAGAGTGAATAAAGCTTTTGAAAGCACCACACACCCTCTTCCAGACTGTCAAATTTTCAAAATGGTCCAGCATTTTTTCCACTTTATCTTTTTTAACACTTTCAGGCCCAGTAAGCATCTCATAATTAGATTAATTAAAAAGGAAACAACAAAAAACACTGCTCCCTTCTGATCAAAATTATTCCATTTATGCTTAATTAGCTTTAATCCACGTCTACATATTTAATGATGGGGATATGACAATTCAACCTATTTGCATATTTTAAATGCCTTTTCTAAACTCTACTTTGTAACAGATTTAGAAGAACAGTCTCTTTCTCATGCCAATATGCCACAGCATAAATCAGGAGGATACAAATTAGGAAAAAAAGAGAAAAGAAAACAAGGCCTCTCAGAGCCAGGGATGTGCTCAGGGGGGTGGAGTAATTTACCCAGGGGTGGGGGCAATTTACCCGCCACATCACAAACTACAATCCTTTCAGCCCACCAGACCGAGAAGCATTACATCACACTCTCACAATGATAGGGGGAGGAGGCTCTGAGAAAGCAAGTTTTCAGCTTTCTTTCCTCCCTGCTCTCAGGCTTCTAGAATCCTGCATTAGGAGTAATGGAATTTAACTTCAGGCACTGCACAGCTTCAGGGGTTACTAACAATCACATAGACTGCTACTTATACATGTGACCCTAAATGACCACTTCGCAGTGGATACATGGCCGAAACAGGCAACCACACACCCACACGATGAATTTATGCTGAAAAGCCCAGTTATGCATCTGTGTAAAATTAAACAAAAATTTTATTTCGTGAGGAATGAAGAAGGCTAATACACAGGGAGAACTGATAAAGAAATAATTTCTAATCGCGGTGAATAGCTGTTCATATCTTTAAAACACCATGTTTACAACACAGTCCTACCCTTTGGTTGAATCCACGATCAAAATAAAAGCGCATCTGGCTGCACATTTGAGAACACACACAGAGACCCAGTGCAAACGAGCGCGCGCAGAAAGGAGAGGGTGAGCCACATATTGCTTGGGAGGTTTTCAAGCAGGGGAATCTACAAACCCCAAACCTCCTGGTGTTCACCCGCCCCCAACCTGATGTTTAAAATGTATCAGGTCTTACTTTAGGTTTTACATCTCTCTAGGAAGGAGGGCCCAGTTTAAAAAATAAAAAGAGAGAAAAAGGCTTTCCCGTTCTAGGGCTTGCCCTCCCAGATCCTTTGTCGGCCTTAGCAGCCGAAAGAATGCAAACCCATTTATATTTATGCAAATTTTTGCAGCAGATTTAAGGGGGGAGGGAGGAGGTCTGTGTTTTTTAAAAACCTCTTTCTAAATAGCAAATTTCCAATTACTCGCAGCTTCATTTATTGCAAGATAGAAACGATGATGAAAATCTGCATATACATTAAAAGTGCAATTAAATCACTTCAAAATCTAAATATTTTACCACGTCTTTTCCATTTCTAAAATGCCGAACCAAAAGTACATCACGGGTCTGATTTACACAGATCCACGAAATGTCTGAAGCCAGTCTCCATGCTAGACAAATGTCGATTTGCAACACCACCAGTGAAAACGGTTAGACAAGATCCATATAAATCAATTGGTTTAAAAAAATTGAAAATATTTACCAACCTCATAAAGTGCAGCAGTGCTTAAATCCAGCAAATTGAGGCATACAAGGTAGAAATGGAAATGAAAAAAGGTCCAAAAAATGAATTCTTTTTGTCTATCTGTTTTTTTGTATTTTAAATATTCAGAAACCAGCAGAGACTCTGTCGGCCATTTTGGCTTGAACTAACTCTCTCTCACACACTCTCCCTCTTGCTCTCTCTCTCCCCCTCTGTCTCTAAAGGAAGCAGCTTTTTGTGACCTTCAAATAGAGGCAGATCATGTGACTTCGGGTAGGTTTGTCAATCAGGAAAGGGGAGGGAGCTGGAGCTGAGACTGCCTTAAAGGAGAAGCAGTCCTTTTCCACTCACTTTCATTTGTGAAATGCTGTTATCTCATACTCTCCGCCTACAGACATTGCATGTGAAAGTGGCAACAGCATAAGGGTAACAGATGAACAAAACAGAAAAACCTTTATTGGTTTATAGAAATATGCTCAGTTGCTAACGATTCTTACAGCTCCTGGATCTTCTCCTGGCTGGCTTGCTAGTTAATCTCTAGATGTTTGGGCAAGCACAGGCTGGCAAACTGCTCTGTACAAGGGGCTGAAACACAGCTCTACCAAACAAGAGACTTTACTTTTGAAAGACTGAGGTGAAATATAGGGCACCACTGATCTCTAAGAAGCTCCTAAAATGCATAGAAAAAGACTGAAAGAAACACACAAAAGTATAAACTGAGCTGCAATTCAGAAAGGTTAAGTGACTTATCCCAAATTGCACAGCTAAACAGCTGCAGAAGAGGAACTGGTCTCCCAATTCTGAACTCTACACTTACTGTTTTGCCTGTATGTGTGTTCAGTACCTCCTCCCCCAAACCCAAATAAAAACTATGCTTCAACATTGCAAACGGAGTTTCTCTGGGCTAGGGCAGGTCTGAGTCATCTTTAATCCCCTCCCCCACCGCAGGAGGTAGCTCTGCAGCTGAGGGAGACTAGGCATTAAATTAAAACCTACTTGGTTTCCACCACTCCTAATCCCTTCTCCTTCCCATATACATCTCCATTCCTACCCACCTAAGAAACCCAAGCTCGGTTTGCATCTCCAGCCCTGTGGCTCACAGGCTGTGTAACTTCAGTGCTAACAGCAAGTAAGTCAGTCCCTTACCCACCCTCCCACCCTCCCTGGCCTCAGTTTTCTCATTTGTAAGCGAGCGGAGATTGGGCTTTGCTAGATGGTATCTTTGGTTTCTTTCACCTCCGAAACTCTGCACTTGGCTGCTTTCTTTGAATAGTTCCGTTCATTTTTTCCCGGCCATCTCAAAAGTTCGCCTCCACGCTGGGAAGGCTTCTTGACCTTCGCAGTCCAGACCAGGTCCTCCTGTTAACACTCCCATAATATCTTTTACTACTTTAGAGCAATGGTCATAATTGCAATTTAGTATTTACGAAAGAATGTGTTTAACATTAGTCCTCCTCAGTAGACTGTAAACTGTGTAAGGAAAAATATCACGTCTTCATTGCTCTGTGAGGCTCCACACCAAACCCCACGTAGGAGCTAAATAAATGAATAAATCTATGACTTGGACCCTATTCAGAAGGGCTGGGCTGAGTAGGAGGAAACCTGCCACCTGAATATAAACAATTTAGGGGAATGAGGGTCACACAGTTCCCAGAAACTCGCATTCATCTATGTTTTAAGGACAGCTTCAGGAAAGAAAGTAACTAAAATGGTAAAAAGCGCATGAGAGTGCCCTGTGACTATTGACTCCACCTATCTCTATAAGCCAGAAAAGGGAGGATTCCCCAGTGTGCTTCTCCCATAAACTGGGCTGCTGTGCCAGCCAGCAAACAACTGACAGATTCTAGAAACCCGGCTTTCCTTGAAAAGGAACCTATGAATGCCTGTAAAATCCCATACACTTGTTGTCATCCTGGCTTCTGGGTCTATATACAGTCGCCTGCCTTTGCTTTTTCCACTCAGATATGAGGACAGGAAAAGAGCTGTTTCAGGGCAGGCCAAGGCCAATGCCTGGACAATCTGGCAGCCTGAATAGCTGTGGCTTAACAAGCTTCCACTGTCTTTGCGTGGCACTGAGTGGAATAGCCAAGCCCTGCACTTACAGCTGAGATGCAGGAAAAAGCAGGAAACTCCTAGAATGGAAATTCTGATTATTTAGTCTATTTTTATCCTTCCAATACCTTCCAGATGAGTTACTGAAAGTTGTAGCAGGCTCGATTTGTAAAAATGTATGGAGACTGAACATCCACCTTGTTTTAATTTGTGATGGACATGCTTTCTTTATGAAACTGAACTTTGCTAAGTTCCATTCCCCAGTGTAGAATATTATTGTATACAAATGTGTTGCCTTGTAAGTGTTAAACAGCAAACTGTATGAAAAGTTTGGAAACAAACTTTTCCTATATATATATATATTATAATATATATATCATCATATTATTTGAAATTAGAACCAATATTATATTTAAAATGTTTGCACCCGGCCACTGAATACTTTTTCCTTAACCTCCAGATCATCTTTTCTATGCAACACCTCTAAATTCAGTGTAGTTAGTCTAATCGTTTATCTAAAAGAAACAAGTGCAAGGCAGGGCGCGGTGGCTCAAGCCTGTAATCCCAGCACTTTGGGAGGCCGAGACGGGTGGATCACGAGGTCAGGAGATCAAGACCATCCTGGCTAACACGGTGAAACCCCGTCTCTACTAAAAGAAATACAAAAAACTAGCCAGGCAAGGTGGCAGGCGCCTGTAGTCCCAGCTACTCAGGAGGCTGAGGCAGGAGAATGGTGGGAACCCGGGAGGCGGAGCTTGCAGGGAGCTGAGATCCGGCCACTGCACTCCAGCCAGGGCGACAGAGCGAGACTCCGTCTCAAAAAAAAAAAAAAAACAAAAAAAAAAGAAACAAGTGCAATAAATACATTATTTCTTCCTTCTGTTTCCAGGCATAATAGATTCTGTGATAGATTTATTATACTTTTTTCATATTAACAATTAGACAATGTTTTAAAATTATATTATGAGGTAAGGATACAAAGTAATAAAAATTATTATTGATATTTTTATTTATTTATTTTTTTTGAGAGGGAGTCTCGCTCTGTCGCCCAGGCTGGAGTGCAGCCAAAGTTAGAGGACTGCTTGAGCCCAAGAGTTTGAGACCGGGCAACAAACATAGTGAGATCTTGCCTCTACAAAAAAATTTTTTAAATTAGCCAGGCTTGGTGGGGTATGCCTGTGGTCCTAGCTACTCTGGAGGCTGAGGTGGGAGGATCACTTGAGCCTGGGAAGTCAAAGCTGCAGTGAGCTGAGATCACACCACTGTACTCCAGCCTTGGCGACAGATTAAAAAATATATATAATATGATATATATGGTATATATGATATATGTATCTCATGTATCATATATGATATATATACACATTTTGTTTTTGGGCACAGATATAAAGTAACAGCCAAAAAAAAAAGAAAACACAAAAACAGAGTAAACTGAATAAAACCCAAAACTGTATTTTGTTTTAAACAATTAAATAAATGTAGATAATTCTGTCAAAAATCTGATCAATTAAAAGAGAGAAGTCACAAACATTAGGGCTGAGAAGAGGATATCATAACTGCAGATTTAGAGAAAATCTTTTAAATCATGCTAGAATTATATGTAACTTTACGTAAATAAACTTGAAGATTAAATAAGATGGATGATAGTCAAAGAAAACAGAAGTTACCAAAATCAACTCAAGAAAAATTAGGGGAGCAACAACCCATAGCAGAAATCTCTAAGATCTTCAAAGAATGAGCCACTAAAACAACAGCAAGCCCAATTTTCTAGGTGAATGCCATCTAACTCTTATTGAACAGATAATTTCCATGTTATCCCTACTGTTCCAGGAGGCATAAGAATAAAAGGAAAAGCTTCCTACTTTTTTCCATGAGGCTAACATATTCCTGATATGCATTTGGACTAAGATGGTACAAAAAATAAAACTAATGTTCACTGGTGAAGACAGAGCAAAAATACTAAGTAAAATATTTTCAGATAGAACTGAGTAGTTTTAAGAGAATAATTCATTATGACCACGTAGGCTTTACACCAACACTACTACACCAACAATACAAGGATGGTTAAATTACAACCATACAAGGACAGTTAAACTAGCTATTAACATTAATCTTCATTTGTTCAATAAATATGTACTAAGTACTTTCCCCATCAGACTCTGTGCTAAGTGCTAGGGATGCAGCAGTGAAGCAAAAGGTTCTCGTCTATATGGAGCTGACATCCTCACAGGAGAAGGAACTCAGTGAGAAGAGAATAAGCAGTTTGATAGGATATAGAATAACTGAGAGAGGCTCACTTTAGATAAGGTGCACAGGGAAAGCTTTTCTCAGGAGCGACATTTAAGCTGAGTTGAAAAGCAAATGTTTAGGCTGGGCGCGGTGGCTCACGCCTGTAATCCCAGAACTTTGAGAGGCCAAGACAGGCGGACCTCTTGAGGTCGGGAGTTCGAGGCCAGCCTGGCCAATATGGTGAAACCCCATCTCTACTAAAAATTTTAAAAAAATAAAAAATAAAAAATTAGCCAGGCATGGTGGCATGCCTGTAATCCCAGCCACTCGGAAGGCTGAGGTGTGAGAATCACCTGAACCCAGGAGGCAGAGGTTGCAGTGAGCTGAGATCGCACTACTGCACTCCAGCCTGGGTAACAGAGAGAGACTCCATCTAAAAAAAAAAAAAAAGAAAAGAAAAGAAAAGCAAATGTTTGAGTGGTCAATGAACAAGAGAAATGATCAGGAGGCTAGGACCTGTGAGCAGGGGATAGAGTCATGAAACGAATCTCAAGAGGTAGGAAGAGCTAGATCATACTGAGTCCTTCAGTCCACAGTAAAGATTTCACTTTTGGAATAGTGGAAAGTCACAGAAGAGCTTTCAGCAGGTCAACGAACAGCGCCATTTTATCCATTAGTTGCTTTCCACTGAATGCCTAGGGTCTATAAGCTTTTCAGAGACTTAGAAAAATGTTTGGGATCTAAAAAAAAAATACAAGTTCAAAATACAAACAAAAAATTGTAACCAAAAAAATTAATAAATGCTTAAATGTCCTTTAAATATAACCACTCAGCAGTCCCATTCATTGTTAAATTTAGCATTTATGGCCAGGCGTGGTGGCTCACACCTGTAATCCCAGCATTTGGTAGGCCGAGACAGGTGGATCACAAGGTCAGGAGATCAAAACCACGCTGGCTAACATGGTGAAACCCTGTCTCTACTAAAAATACAATACATTAGCCGGGAATGGTGGCATGCACCTACAATCTCAGCTACTCGGGAGGCTGAGGCAGGAGAATCGCTTGAATCGCAAAGCAGAGATTGCAGTGAGCCGAGATCGTGCCACTGCACTCCAGCCTAACCCTAACCCTAACCTAAACATATAAACATACATATAGGTATATATGTGTATATATACACATAGGTGTAGATGTATATATACATATACAGGTGTATGTGTCATATATAGGTATATATGTATATTTTTGTTTATATATATGTATGCATAGGAATTTTTGCAAAGAGAATTGTTTTTGTTTTGTTTCATTTAATTTAGGAGCGCTAAATAATTAAACATGAGGCCAAAGTACATAAGAAAGTGGCAGTCTTTTATTGCAAATATGCACACACTCTCAGGCGAAGTTCTCTGGTCCTCAGGTGTGGGGGGCCAGGGAAGTCGGGCCGGCGCTCTAGGGTGAGGTTCCCCGGTCCACGAATGTGCCGAGGAAGTCACACCGGCGCTTACGGGCAGCGGACTTCTATGCCTGGAGCTGGAGGGGGAGGAGTTTGGGGCGTGTGTGTAGGAGTGGCTTCTTGAATTTCGGTGTCCTCGGCTTGACGTCACTCTGCGCATGCTCAGTTGATTTGGTTCTTTTCCCGGGCGCGGGAATTTTTCCCCGGCACGGGAAAATCTGTGATGAAGAACCCGGAAACAACAGGGACTGCTCCATCTTGTTCACCTTCCTCCATCTTGTCCCTTCCCCCTCACCCAAACAGTTTTCAAATGTGATGAACATTTTATATAACACATATACATGTATGTATGTTTATGTATGTATAGGAATATATATATATATATATATATTTTTTTTTTTTTACCCCCTTGAGATAGGGTCTCGCCGTGTTGCCCAGGCTAGAATGCAGTAACACAAACATGGCTCACCACAGCTTCAACCTTTTGGGCTCAAGCGATTCTCCTGCCTCAGCCTCCCAAGTAGCTGAGATCAGAGGTGTGTGCCACCATGCACAGATACTTTTTCAATTTTTTGTAGACGGGGTTTCACCATGTTGCTCAGGCTGATCTCCAGCTTCTGGGCTCAAGCAATCCTCCTGCCTCAAACTCCCAAAGTGCTGGGATTATAGGCCTAAGTCACCATGCCCAGCCCCTAAATATGTTACCTGTTAAGAAGTCTGAGTTTTTTTTTTTTTTTTTTGAGACAGAGTCTCGCTCTGTAGCCCAGGCTGGAGTGCAGTGATGCCATTTCTGCTCACTGCAAGCTCTGCCTCCCAGGTTCACGCCATTCTCCTGCCTCAGCCTCCCAAGTAGCTGGGACTACAGGCGCCCACAACCACGCCCGGCTAATTTTTTGTATTTTTAGTAGAGACAGGGTTTCACTGTGTTAGCCAGGATGGTCTCGATCTCCTGACCTCATGATCCACCCGCCTTGGCCTCCCAAAGTGCTGGGATTATAGGCGTGAGCCACTGCGCCCAGCCTAGAAGTCTGAGATACTTATGAATTAAATTAGTTACTTGTAGCCGAAGAATTTCAGAAGCAGAATTATGAAAAATTCTTTTAAAATGTGACAGCAAAAAAAAAAAAAATAGATAAATCCACATATTTAATATGGAATATGTCTACATATTTAATACGGTTGTGAGTACCTTTTAATTTTTCCTATAAACATGAGATGAAGACTTCAAAACCTCCTAATATGAGTATGCTAAGGACCCTTGGAGGTCTTAAAACCACTTTGGTAGAGACACAATCAGATTTGTGTTTCCAGAAGCTCTTCCTGGTTTCTGTATGGAGAATATACTACCAAAGATCAAGAGAAGTAGGAAGAAAAGTCAGAAAGCCACCGTGGTCGTCTAGGTGAGAGAGGGTGGGTAGACAGAGCCAGCTGGGCAGTGGAGGTGGAGAAAAGTATGTAAGTACGCAGTATATTTTGAAGGCAGAAGTGATTCTACTGTAAGATAATTGGTACTTGTTAAGTATGTAATCTTGTGACCATGAACTATCATAAGGCCAATCAATTCATTCAAAAATAAGACTCCAGGCTGGGTGTGGTGGCTCACGCCTGTGATCTCAGCACTTTGGGAGGCCAAGGTGGGTGGATCATGAGGTCAGGAGATCGAGACCATCCTGGCTAACATGGTGAAACCTCATCTCTACTAAAAATACAAAAATTAGTTGGGTGTGGTGGTACGTGCCTGTAATCCCAACTACTTGGGAGGCTGAGGGAGGAGAATAGCTTGAACCCGGGAGGCAGACTGCAGTAACCCGGGATTGCGCCACTGCACTTTAGTCTGGCGACACAGCAAGACTCCGTCTCCAAAAAAAAAAAAAAAAGAAGACTCCAAACTCTGGACTCACCATTCATTCACAAAGTCAACAATCCTTATTTGTGGCACAACAATCCTTATTTGTATGCCAGGACTAGACCAGGGGCATACAAAAATGATTAATAACACTTCAAAGGACAGAGAAGCATTTTAATCCATAATTAAAATATAGCAAAGTATCATAATGAAAGTATAAATAGAGATATAACATGGCTGTGCTGTGGCAATAAAAAGGGTAACTGCTGGGAGAACAAGAAAAGATTTCACAGGGAAGGAGGTGAGAGTTTGAACTGAGTCTCAAAGAATGAGTAGGAGTTTGCCATGTAGAGAACCTAGGAAAGGCAAAGGCTTTTCCAAGTTTTATCAACTTCGGTACTACCAAACCAGGACAAGGAGGTAGGCTGACAAGAAAAAATGTCAATGGGAGAGCTAAGCATTTCTGCTATTCTTACTCCCAACAAAGTCAGAAGATAGAAATAATAGCCAAACTATGTTAGATCTCCAATGCAACCTAAATCCAACAATCTCTGGATTCAGTTACAAAATAGAATGTTCTATTTAAGTTAGAATGCTAGCAGGTCTTTTAGGGAACAGTTTTTCTCAAATTCCTTAGAATCGAACCTCAAAAGTTAAATCTGCATTTGGAGGAAGCCTTTCTTGACACTCCAGGCTGTGAGTCCAGTACTCCCATCTGTGTTCCAAGGCACCTCGTACATACCTCCAAAGCAGCACCTTCATAGCCTATTATGGTTAACCACTTACTTGGCGTTTCCCCCTCTAAGCAATGAACCTTAAGAGGGCAGGGTATGTAGCTTTTATTTCTGGGTCTAGCGCAGAAGAGAAATTCAATTAATATTGCTGAATGAATGAACAAATAAGCAAAGGAATGAATGGATGAATACTATGAGCCTAGGTACTTTTAGGCTGTAAAGGAAGACAACACGTATCCTACAGTTCAAAGATAAGACATATGCATGAGGCAGTCAACAAAAAAGTGTAAGATAAAATTATTAACTGCATGGTTGTGCTCTAAGAGAGATGAATTTGAAAATGGAGGCACTACAGCTTAGATCAGTTGGGTGTCAGCAGATAGATAGGACCAGAATGGTTGAAACAGATTTGCTTTGCTCTGAAGCTAATTTAAGCTGCAGGCCCCTCAATTTCATGGGCTCCTCCTAAAGCTCTAGGAGGGATCCTAACAAAGTGCCCAATTATCCCTTATTTTTTGGTTACTGTTTTTTGTTTTTGGAGACAAGGTCTCGCTCTGTTGCCCCGGCTAGAGGGCAGTGGCACAATCATGGCTCACTACAGCCTCAAACTGCCAGGTTCAAGCAGTCCTCCTGTCTCAAACTCAGCCTCCCAAGTAGCTAGGACTACAGGCATCCACCACCATGATGAGCTTTTTTTTTTTTTGGTAGCAATGGGGATCTCACCATGTTGCCCATGCTGGTCTCGAATTTTGGGCTCAAATAACCCTCCCACCTTGGCCTCCAAAGTGCTGGGATTGAGCCATGGCACGTGGCCCAAAAATTTTTACTGTGGTAAAAAAAAATTAAAAAACACATAAAATCGATCATCTTAACCATTTTTAAGTGTATAGTTCAGTAGCGTTATGTATATTCACTCTGCTGTGCAACAGATCTCCAAAACTTTTACATCTTGCAAATCTGAAATTCTGTGCACATTAAACAACAACTTCATTTTTACCCCTTCCCTCAGCCCCTGGCAACCACCATTCTACTTTCTGTCTCTAAACTGACTGCTCTAAGTACCTTGGATAAATGGAATTATATATTAATAGTATTTGTCCTTCCATACCAGCTTTCTTGCCAGTATGGTTCCCTTTGTGTCAGTGGACTTAAGAGTGACTTCAGCCATTCTGGAGATCCCCTAAGGAGACCTTAAGTTGAGGATACCTTTGTTTTGGGTTCAATGGAATAAACTAAATGTATGTGGCTTTCATGAACCTGTGTATGGCTGAGATAATGTTAACCATCAATGTACAAAGAGCTGTTAATAGGTGAACTCACTCTGTATCACGACAGAAATATGCAGGGCCAAATTATGTTGTGATATACATATGTCAATTCAAAGGCTATTTCAGATTAGCCAATGTACAAGAAACAGTGAAGCCCGGCAATTTCATAGTGCATATATAAAAGATACTCAATAGAGGTTTTCCCAAAATTGCTAACAATTTTTTTTTTTTTTTTTTTTTTTGTGACAAAGTCTTACTCTGTTGCCCAGGCTGGAGTGTGGTGACACGACCTCAGCTCACTGCATCCTCCACTTCCCTGGTTCAAGCGATTCTCCTGCCTTAGCCTCCTGAGTAGCTGGGATTACATATGTGTGCTACCATGCTCAGCTAATTTTTGGATTTTTAGTAGAGACAGGGTTTTATCATGTTGGCCAGGCTGGTCTCAAACTCCTGACCTTGTGATCTGCCCACTTCGGCCTCCCAGAGTGCTGGGATTACAGGCATGAGCCACCGTGCCCTGCCAACAATTTTACACATTTATATAATGTTACCAGTAACCAGTTGTGAGGCTGAATGGAACTTATCTAATTAATCACAAAAAAACACATTTTGGTAAACCATGCTATAGGAAGCACTGAATTATTTACCTATTCTCTTTTTAGAAAATATCACAGAATAGGGAGGGATGATCAAAGAGTATAGCACAGCCAAAAAATGTAGGTAAAAACGTTTCACAGCCATGTGTTAGGCAACCAATTAATACAAATATTACATTGTTTTTCTGAATTTTTGGTATTTAATTTTTTTAAGTTGCCATTTTTGTGATTTATCTCCTCTTTGTAAATATTCACTTTTGAACCTAGTTTTGTCTTTGAAATTAATTTGCTTTTTCTTAAAGAGTATTCCCACAAAAGTCAGATTTGCAGCTAGTCAGAAAGAAGGATTTCTTTGCCTGCCCAGAGGCATGTAAGGCAGAAGGAAACCAGACTTTCGTGGAAGACCTTCAGCAGGGCCCCTGGCAGGAGCAGAAGTTCCTTTGAAAATATGCATAGATAGGCTAATAGCATCTTAGGGAGGCCCTTGGAAGCAAAGAAAAGGTTCAGGCTTGGTTGGAAAGGCATTTTCTGAAAGAAAACAAACAAACAAACAAACAAACAATAACTGATAACTGGCTGATACAGTTTGGCTGTGTCCCCACCCAAATCTCATCTTGTAGTTCCTATAATCCCCATGTGTTGTGGGAGGGACCCAGTGGGAGGTAACTGAATCATGGGGGTGGTTACCCTCCTGCTGTTCTTGTGATAGTGAGTTCTCACGAGATGTGATGGTTATAGAAGGGGCTTTTCCCCCATTGCTCAGCACTTCTCCTTTCTGCCGCCAAATGAAGAAGGACATGTTTGCTTTCCCTTACGCCATGGCTGGAAGTTTCCTGAGGCCTCCCCAGCTATGTGGATGTGTGAATCAATTAAACCTCTTTCCTTTATAAATTACGCAGTCTCAGGAAGTTCTTTATTTTATTTATTGATTGATTGATTTTTGAGACGGAGTCTCACTCTGTCGCCCAGGCTGGAATGCAGTGGTGCGATCTTGGCTCACTGCAAGCTCTGCCTCCTGGGTTCACGCCAGTCTCCTGCCTCAGCCTCCCGAGTAGTTGGGACTACAGGCGCCCGCCACCACACCCGGATAATTTTTTGGTTTTTAGTAGAGACGGGGTTTCATCGTGTTAGCCAGGATGGTCTTAAGTAGGATGCTTAAGGAGAACAGTGATAAAATCAGGTCTGTTGGAACATATTCAAGAAAAAACTGAATCTAAAGTTGATGACTGGGCATGGTGGCTCATGCCTGTAATACAAGCACTTTGGGAGGCTGAGGTGGGAGAACTGCTTGAGCCCAGGAATTCAAGACCAGCCTGGCAACATAGTCAGGCCTTGTTTCTACTAAAAACAAAAAAAAATTAGCCAGGCATGGTTGTGTGTGCCTGTAGTACTAGCTACTCCAGAGGCTAACGTGGGAGGATCGCTTGAGTCTAGGAGGTGGAGGCTGCAATAAGCCATGACCATGCCACTGTACTCCAACCTGGGTGACAGTGAGAGACCCTGTCTCAAAAACAATTTTTTTTGGTTGAGGCTGCAGTGAGCCCAGATTGCACCATTGCACTGCCTGGGTGACAAAGTGAGACCCTGTCTCAAGAAAAAAAAAAAGGTGGGTGGGGTGGGTGCAGTGACTCACACCTGTAATCCCAGCACTTTGAGAGGCTGAGGTGGACGGATCATCGGAGGTCAGGAGTTTGAGACCAGCCTGGCCAACACGCTGAAACTCTGTCTCTACTAAAAATACAAAAATTAGCCAGGTGTGGTGGTGGGCTTCTGTAATCTCAGCTACTTGGGAGGCTGAGGCAGGAGAATAGCTTGAACCTGGGAGGCGGAGGTTGCAGTGAGTGAGCCAAGATCGTGTCACTGCACTCCAGCCTGGGTAGAGTGAGATTCCACTTCAGGAAACGGACAGTTTCGCTCTTGAGACAGTTTCGCTGTTGTTGATCAGGCTGGAATGCAATGGCGTGATCTCAGCTCATGACAACCTCCGCCTTCCAGGTTCAAGTGATTCTCCTGCCTCAGTCTCCCTAGTAGCTGGGATTACAGGCATGTGCCACCATGCCCAGCTAATTTTGTATTTGTAGTAGAGACAGGGTTTCTCCATGTTGGTCAGGCTGGTCTTAGACTCCCAACCTCAGGTGATCTGCCTGCCTCTGCCTCCCAAAGTGCTGGGGTTACAGGCATGAGCCCCCATGCCTGGCCAAAAAATAATAATAATAATTTAAAAAGAAAAAGGTGTAACAATGTTAACAATGCCTTTTTTTTTTTTTTTTTTTTTGAAACGGAGTCTTGCTCTGTCACCCAGGCTGGAGTGCAGTGGTTGGATCTCAGCTCACTGCAAGCTCCGCCTCCTGGGTTTAAGCCATTCTCCTGCCTCAGCCTCCCAAGTAGCTGGGACTACAGGCACCTGCCACCTCGCCCGGCTAGTTTTTTGTATTTTTTAGTAGAGACAGGGTTTCACCATGTTAGCCAGGATGGTCTCGATCTCCTGACCTCGTGATCCGCCTGTCTCAGCCTCCCAAAGTGCTGGGATTACAGGCTTGAGCTACCACGCCTGGCAACCCTTTTTTTTTTTTTTTTTTTTTTAAGGCAGAGTCTCAATCTGTCGCCCAGGCTAGACTGCAGTGCTGTGGTCTTTGCTTACTGCAACCTCTGCCTCCCAGGTTCAAGTGACTCTCCTGCCTCAGCCTCCTGAGTAGCTGGGATTACAGGAGCCCACCACCACACCTAGCTAATTTTTGTATTTTTTTTCCTTTTTAGTAGAGATGGGGTTTCACCATGCTAGTCAGGCTAGTCTTGAACTCCTGACCTCAAGTGATCCACCTGCCTGGGCCTCCCAAAGTGCTTCAATGTACTTTTCTTCTGCTGATAACAGATAAAATATTCTGGAATTAGGCTTTTTAATAACACCACCTCAGATTTCAAAGTGAGTGTATAGAAGAGGGATTGTTGACAGTCGATGGGAACTTATTCATTCAACATATATTTATAGATGCTTTTTGTGCCAGGCACTTCTCTAGGCAGTGACCAAGACAACAGAAATCCATCCTCATGGAGCCAAAGATCTAGCATAAAGCTTTAACCCGATCTTTTCTGCCTTGAGCCTCCCCTCCCCTCTTATTTATGAAATAAAATACAATAAATAAATAAAATTGTGAAACACATATCTATTAAAGTTACCCTTTTCTTTTCTTTTTCTTTTTTTTTTTTTTGAGACGGAGTCTTTTTTTTTTTTTTTTGAGACAGAGTCTCGCTCTGTCACCCAGGCTGGAGTACAGTGGCCGGATCTCAGCTCACTGCAAGCTCTGTCTCCCAGGTTTATGCCATTCTCCTGCCTCAGCCTCCCGAGTAGCTGGGACTACAGGCGCCCGCCACCTCGCCCGGCTAGTTTTTTTTGTATTTTTAGTAGAGACGGGGTTTCACCATGTTAGCCAGGATGGTCTCGATCTCCTGACCTCGTGATCCGCCCGTCTCGGTCTCCCAAAGTGCTGGGATTACAGGCTTGAGCCACCGCGCCCGGCCTTTGAGACGGAGTCTTGCTCTGTCCCCCTGGCTGGAGTGCAGTGGCGCGATCTCGGCTCACTGCAAGCTCCGCCTCCTGGGTTCACGCCATTCTCCTGCCTCAGCCTCCTGAGTAGCTGGGACTACAGGCGCCCGCCATCACGCCCGGCTAGTTTTTTAAATATTTTTTAGTAGAGACGGGGTTTCACCGTATTAGCCAGGATGGTCTCCATCTCCTGACCTCGTGATCCACCCGTCTCGGCCTCCCAAAGTGCTGGGATTACAGGCTTGAGCCACCGCGCCCGGCCTCCCTTTTCTTTTCTTTTCT
>NC_037678.1:10393222-10485813 GCF_003255815.1 Theropithecus gelada
TTTTTTTTTTTTTTAACAATGATGTTATGATAAAGTACAAATTTTCTTTCAAATTCAAAGTGCCATTAAAAGTTTATTATCAGTATAATTTGATTCATTTTGACTAAACTGTGTAACCTCAAATATTGAGAATAATTTTCAATGTTATTTATATAAACATGTAAAAATTATTGTCCCTAAGAATCCATCAATTCCCTCTTTTAAAAAGAGAAAAAAGAGCAAGAATCTTTCAGCCTTAAAGAAATAATTTATCCAGGGATGTTTGAGGGCAGGATTAGTGATACTGACTAAAATGAACTTTTCAATACCTAATGTGATATTTATTAGGGCTCAGTTTAACCAATGTTAGTAATTATAAGAGACACAAAATTCACTATTAATTAGTTCATCATGAATTATTTAGGAATAGGTCTTTAAAGGAGAGCCATTTTCAAGCTTGTTTTCTATATTTTGTGTGGATCTCCTTCCTACACTTCTTTACATTAATCTCTTTTCACCTGGTAAAATTATCTTTTATTGTTTTCCACAGCTACTAAAGTGTTTTGTTCTCATGATTAATATCAAACCATAAGTTTTTTTGTTAGGGGAGAGATAGAATTCACTGTTTATGTGGAAGATACTATGTTTTGAAAGATATATATTTTTTAATTCTAAAAGCTCCTAGTTTAAAATATCATTTTCTTCTGATGAAAACAGAGTACAAGGTTTCAAATTAAAGAATTGTCAGCAAAGCCTTACCTTTCAAAATATGACTGCATTAAGGAAATAGCAGTTAGTACAATTAACTCATAACTTGATGCTGAAGAATATCTTTCCTTAGAGATTTTTCTTTCTTGAGAATAAACTTAACTAAGTGGAAAGTAGTCTCATGGATGGATAGATGAAGGGGATATCTGTTTGATTTGGTTTTGCTCATATGGTTTAAAATTTATATGACCTATTTATGGCAATTTACCCTCATAGGTTCATTTATTAATTCAGTTATTCACACATTTACTGAGCACCTGCTTTATATTTGGTTTTATTTTTAACAAGACACCTGGCAACAAAGACACAGGAAACGACAGCAGCCAAGTCTGACAATGCTGTTTCCTGTTCCAAAGGGACAATACATCACAAGGGGATGAGGAGATCATAATGATGAGAGTGTGCTGGAAAGGAAAATAAGAGGCAAACTTTTCTTTTTTTATTTTATTTATTTATTTTTTGAGACGGAGTCTCACTCTGTTGCCCAGGCTGGAGTGTAGTGGCTGGATCTCGGCTCACTGCAAGCTCCGCCTCCTGGGTTCACGCCATTCTCCTGCCTCAGCCTCCCGAGTAGCTGGGACTACAGGCGCCTGCCACCTGGCCCGGCTATTTTTTTATTTTTATTTTTTAGTAGAGACGGGGTTTCACCGGGTTAGCCAGGATGGTCTCGATCTCCTGACCTTGTGATCCGCCCATCTCGGCCTCCCAAAGTGCTAGGATTACAGGCTTGAGCCACCGCACCCGGCCAAAAGGGCCTTTTATAACTAGACACTTAAATTGGGAAGAATGTAATTAGGAAGAAAATAATTTAATCAAGATGACAGAGTTAAGAAACTTAAAAGGCCGGGCGCGGTGGCTCACGCCTGTAATCCCAGCACTTTGGGAGGCCGAGGCGGGTGGATCACGAGGTCAGGAGATCAAGACCATCCTGGCTAACACGGTGAAACCCCGTCTCTACTAAAAATGCAAAAAATTAGCCGGGCGAGGTGTGGGGCGCCTGTAGTCCCAGCTACTCGGGTGGCTGAGGCAGGAGAAGGGCGTGAACCCAGGGGGCGGAGCTTGCAGTGAGCTGAGATCCGGCCACTGCACTCCAGCCTGGGCGACTGAGCGAGACTCCGTATCAAAAAAAAAAAAAAGAAACTTAAAAAACAGCACCTGGAGCACAAAGCCACATCGAACCACACCACACTGGAGTATGGAGAGTGGTGCTAACTCCATAAATTACATTCTTCTTTCTCTCTGAATCATGGATATAAAACTGTCTTCAGGGCCGGGCGCTGTCGCTCACACCTGTAATCCCAACACTTTGGGAGGCCGAGGCGGGCGGATCACTTGAGGTCAGGAGTTCGAGACCAGCTTGGCCAGCACGGTGAAACCCTCTCTCTACTAAAAATACAAAAATTAGCCAGGCGTGGTGGCAGGCGCCTGTAGTCCCAGCTACTTGGGAGGCTGAGGCAGGAGAATCGCTTGAACCTGAGCAGTGAGCCGAGATCACACCACTGCACTCCAGCCTAGGCAACAGAGTGAGACTCCATCTCAAAAACAAAACAGAACAAAAAACAAACAAAACTGTCTTCAATAATTCCATTTCCTTATAGGTCTCCTATGTAACCTCTGAAATAGTTCTCCCTTAGAGAGCAAAATAAAAAAAGATGGCACCCTAAGGAAGCAGCAATATAAAAATATAGGTATTGATACAATTTCTGTCAATTCTAAATATTCTATCAATAATTCCTAAAAAGCAGATACTGTCTATAAAATGAATCCTGAAATAATTTTTTTTTTTTTTTCTGAGACAGAGTCTCGCACTGTCACTAGGCTGGAGTGCAGTGGCACAATCTCAGTTCATGCAACCTCCTCCTCCCGGGTTCAAGCGATTCTCCTGCCTCAGCTTCTCCTGCCTCAGCCTCTCAAGTAGCTGGGACTACAGGCCCGCACCACAACGCCCAGCTAATTTTTGTATTTTTAGTAGAGATGGGATTTCACCATGTTGGCCAGGATGATCTCAATCTCTTGACCTTGTGATCTGCCTGCCTCGGCCTCCCAAAGTGCTGGGATTACAGGCATGAGCCACCGCGCTTAGCCGAAATAAGATTTTTTAAAACTTCTAATAAAGTTTTATTTAGCACAACATATACAAAAGATTGTCATTTCAACATAAAATCAATATAAAAGTTAATCATTTTGCAATTATTTTTTGTGGTGAGGGGGAACTAAGTCTTTGAAATCCAGGCTGTAGTTTAAAAGTATATTTCAATTTCACTGTTAATTTTTTTAAACTGTCATTTAAAAAACCCATAAAAATGTATCATCTTAACCGTTTTTAAGCATACAGTCCAGCACTGTAAAGTATAATCACACTGCTGTGCAGCAGATCTCCAGAAACTTCATCTTGCAAAATTGAAGCTCTATTCCCATTAAACATTACCTTCCCCCTACCTCAGTCTTTAGCAATCACCTTTCTACTTTGTTTCCATGATTTCGACTACTTTAGATACTTTATATGAGTAAAATCATACAGTATTTTGTCCTTTTGTAATTGGCTTATTTTGCTTATGACGTCCTCAAGATTTATCTATACTGCAACACACGGCAGAATTTTCTTTTTTGAGGCTGCATAATATTCCCTTGTATGTATATGCCAAATTTTGTTTATCCATTCATCTGTTGACAGATATCTGGGTTGCTCCCACCTCTTGACTATTCTGTGCAAATATCTCTTCAATATTCTACCGTGAGAAATTTATTTTTAAAAATTGCCTTTCATAAAATGAACCAAAAGAATGAAGAACATTGAATAAACAAAAATTTGCTAGAAAAATTCAGTAATTTTAGTATATTAACGATAAGTATCTTTTGAGAACTTGAGTCAATTTCTTTTTTTTTCTTTGAGATGGAAGTCTCACTCTGTTGCCCAGGCTGGCAGTGGCACGATCTTGGCTCACTGCAAGCTCTGCCTCCTGGGTTCATGGCATTCTCCTGCCTCAGCCTCCCTAGTAGCTGGCACTACAGGTGCCCGCCACCATGCCCGGCTACTTTTTTTCATTTTTAGCAGAGACAGTGTTTCACCGTGTTAGCCAGGATGGTCTCTATCTCCTGACCTTGTGATCCACCCGCCTCGGCCTCCCAAAGTGCTGGGATTACAGGTGTGAGCCACCGCACCCAGCCCCGAGTCAATTTCAACATAAAGATTGAAAGCTTAGATTTAAAGATTGTAAGTTATATTGGGAAAAAATTAAAAGAATGAAAGAAGCCAAATTTACAACTACATCAAAATTGATGGCCAGGCGCAGTGGCTCACGCCTGTAATCCCAGCACTTTGGGAGGCCGAGGCAGGCACATCACCTGAGGTCAGGAGTTCAAGACCAGCCTGGCTAACATGGTGAAAACCCATTTCTACTAAAAATACAAAAAATTAGCTGGGCGTAGTGGCATGCGCCTGTAATCCCAGCTACTTAGGAGGCTGGGGCAGGAGAATCGCTTGAACCTGGGAGGCAGAGTTGCAGTGAGCCAAGATCACGCCACTGCACTCCAGTTTGGGCAACAAGAGCGAAACTCCATCTCAAAAATGATAAAAACAAAAATAAAAATAAAAATTGGTATTTGGCTTCAAAATTACAACAAATGATCTTCCCACAAACCTTTAGACCATCATAAATATAAATAAAACCAAATCAAAAACCTGTCTGCATTTCCTCTCTGATGACTGCTCAATAAGCATGGTCAAACACAATCTATGAGCAAGTACCTGCTCAGCTGCTTTTTAAAAAGCTGCCATAGTTTTAATATTTACTCCTGCAGTAAACACGTCATGCAATTAAAGCTGTGTAATTTTAATGTAGTAATTACAAGGCAATAAACTTTGCTTGTCTGATTTGCTAAAATAACTCTCAAAGAGAATATTCTCAGAAAAATGATTACATTAGATAGACTAATAGTAAAAAAACCCCATTGAAACAATACACATAAAGTGTTTACACCTATATACATTATAAATCTTATTCACATACAAATACCAGAATTCAGCACAACCAATCTAGAATATTAACAGTTTAGCACAGATATTTCTCAATATCAGAAGTCAATTATTTTTCAAGAGCTTTCTACATATACAGCTACCTAATCTGCCTCTTAATAGAACTTAGTTCTACTGAAATAAACATCACAGAATATAATTTTTTAAGGTTTTGGGAACCTATGGTCAAAATGTTAAATGGGGAGATAAGGAAAGTGGCACAGATCAGCTAATGACATAATTTAGTCCTAATCCTTATGAGAATCTGCTCTGTGACCTTGAGTAAGTTACATTAGCCATGTGCTCTGCCAACCTCTGTAAGTGCAATGGGCTCTTTGTACGGGCTAATACCAATGAATAAGAACCATCTGGAAAAAAAATTAAGTTAGATCTCTGCCTCACACCATATACAAAATGGAGTAGCGATTCAATTAAACACCTAAATGTAAAAAATAAGGTAGAAAACCTAAATATATTTTATCAGGTTAGGGTAGGAAAGACTTCTCAAGGCAAGCATAAAACATAAAAGCCAGAAAGGCTGATTTTGCTATATAAAAATTTAAAAGGTTTGTTGGCATGAAAGATATCGAATGTTAAACAATAAGGACTGAGAGAAAATATTTAAAACATCTCAACAAAGGTTAATAATATCTAAAATGTATAAAGGGCTCCTACAAAGCTATAAAAACAATCCAATAAAAAAGGGAAATATATATAAATAGGTGATACACAAAATAAAAATAAATGGCCAATAAACTAACAAAAGATATTTCAACTCATTAGTATGCAGAAGAACATAAATTAAAACAGCAAGAGGCCAGGGGTGATGGCACATGCCTGTAATCCCAGGACTTTGGGAGGCTGAGGTGGGAGGATTGCTTGAGCCTGAGCCCAAGAGTTTGAGACCAGCCTGGGCAACATAGTGAGGACCTGTTTCTACTTATTTTTTAATTATTTGGGTACGGTGGTATGCACCTGTAGTCCCAGCCACTCGGGAAGCTGGGGCAAAAAGATCCCATGAGCCCAGGAATTCAAGGTTACAGTGAGCTATGATCACACACTGCACCCTAGCCTAGGGACCTTGTCTCAAAAAAAAAAAAAAAAAAAAAAAAGAAATAGACTGAAAATATGTCAAATTACAAAAGTAAGTCTCAGAAGAATGATGTTGGGAAAAAATCAATTTAATTGTTCTTTAAAAATGTACAGAAAATGTTTAGGAAGATTAGGAAGGGAAGGAAGGGAAGGGTCTCACCTTTATTTCTACAGTCAAAATTACTGTTTGAATGTTTTCTGACAAGCTTATATTACTTTTATTAAAAAATTACTCAGTTCCAGCTAGGCGCAGTGGCTCACGCCTGCAATCCCAGCACTTCGGGAGGTCAAGGCGGGTGGATCACAAGGTCAGGAGATCGAGACCATCCTGGCTAACACAGTGAAACCCCATCTCTACTAAAAATACAAAAAATTAGCCGGGCGTGGTGGCAGGCGCCTGTAGTCCCAGCTACTCGGGAGGCTGAGGCAGGAGAACAGCGTGAACCCGGGAGATGGAGCTTGCAGTGAGCCGAGAGCATGCCACCGCACTCCAGCCTGGGCAACAGAGCGAGACTCCGTCTCAAAAAAAATAATAATAATAAAAATTACTCAGTTCCCAGATTCCCTATCCAGACTGAATCACATTTACAAAGTCTAGTAATAATCATTTGCCAACTGCAGTTCTGAGATTTAAAAAAAAATTGTTTTGTAAATATTTTTATTGTTGTTGCCTCAAACAAAAGAACACAGCACCTTTGCTCATAGCACCCTGGAGAAAACTGATTTCTGCTTTATCACTTCAGTATATAATAGCTGACCAGGCCCAGAAAAAAAAAAACAGAAATAGAACAGAATTCATCTGTGAAAAGGCTAGGCAGTATGAGACTTTTGAAAACAAAACAAGGGAGAATGGTAAGGATACGATACACGGCGTTCCAACTTGGTGGGGCTGTTTGAAACTCTCTAAAGGAAGTACAGTTTGTATAACATAAAACTTGTGAGAGAATCTGCCCAGCAATGTTTCCTGAATACCTAAATAAGCTACTTCAGGACAGGGGTTACTAGACAGGTTTTTAAAGATAAAGACTGGTTTGTTTGGGAAATGGATATCCTTTATAGTACAGAACTTCTATCTGTGTTTTTAAAAATAGGCTTAATGCCATTTTCATTGTTTCCCCCAGTTCCCTCTTTTATTTATTTATTTATTTACTTTTTGGAGACGGAGTTTCGCTCTTGTTGTCGACGCTGGAGTGCAATGGCATGATCTCAGCTCACTGCAACCTCCGTCTCCTGGGTTCAAGCAATTCTCCTGCCTCAGCCTCCTAAATAGCTGGGATTACAGGCATGTGCCACCACGCCTGGCTAATTTTGTATTTTTTTAGTAGAGATGGGGTTTCACCACGTTGGTCAGGCTGGTATTGAACTCCCAACCTCAAGTAATCCACACGCCTTGGCCTCCCAAAGTGCTGGGATTACAGTGAGCCACACCACGCCTGGACTACTCCCTCTTGTTCATGAGACTTTTGATCTTGACAACTACAGTTTTACTAACCACAGTATTTTCCAGGAGCATAGCTCCCAAAGATGGCAAAGGATGTGAGAGAGTCGGTAAGATCTGGGCTCAAATCTAAATTGCATTTCAAGCTGCATTACCACACCTGATCTCTGAGTGAAATGGAGATGAAATGGTGTAACGAGTGGAAATGACAGAGTAAAAAACATTTAAGCAAAGTACCTTGTGCACAGAAAACCCTCGACAAATGAGAAGTATAATTTTTATATGACAGACCTTTGACCAGAGTGTAGGGGTGGAGGGCTGTGCAGTGGACACGGAGAAAAGCACCTGAAGTGTTTCTCTTCTCATTCTACTGGGACTAGATGTCTGGCATTCTAATTTGCTAAAGATGAATTGATTCCATCAGCCCATGCAAAATGTAAGTGCATTTGACAGAATACAGCAAAGTTAGGATTTATATTGTGAGCTATTTTTAAAATTGCCTGGTTAGCAAATTAAACCAGCTGTGAAAATATCCTGGTTTCCATTCACAACAAATACAAGACAAGCCATTTTCCTTTAATGAATCTGGCCTCGTGGCAGCATAGTCCATTCTGCATAATTTATTCCTAAGGGTTTCAAAGACATAATTTTCTTAAGACAGACCAAAATTAAACTATTTTCTAGGAAAAAAAAATATGAGTGAGAGGAGTTTCTCTCTATAGATTTTTGGTAAATTCCATGAATCACTGGCCCATCCAATTTAGGAGACTAATGTCTGAATAAAAAATAGTAGTTATGTCAGTACTTTTAAGCAGTCTTAACTGGTTTTCCTTTAAAAGGGCATATGAAAAACCAGTCTGCTCTGCCACACAATTTTTCACATTCTATGACGGAGAGAGGAAAAAAATTCACTCACTGCTATCAAAAAGCTACCCAACAGCCTCCCAACTTCAGGTTTAAAACCAATCACCTCGGCCAGGCGCGATGGCTCACGCCTGTAATCCCAGCACTTTGGGAGGCCGAGGCAGGCAGATCACCTGAGGTCAGGAGTTCAAGACCAGCCTGACTAACATGGTGAAACCCCATCTCTACTAAAAATAGGAAAATTAGCTGGGTGTGGTGGCAGGCAACTGCAGTCCCAGCTCTTCAGGAGGCTGAGGAAGGAGAATTGCTTGAACCCGGGAGGCGGAGGTTGCAGTGAGCCGAGACTGCACCACTGCACTCCAGCCTGGGTGACAGAGTGAGACTCTGTCTCAAAAAAAACAAAAAACAAAAAACCAACAACAAACCAATCACCCCTTAAGGAGTTAGGGGAGAGATTCTGAATTATTTAGAATGTTGGCTAAGCTATATTATTTATAATTCCTGTTCCTTTAGGGAAACAATTTGTTATTTAAACAAAGATCAGCAGTGTAAATAACCAAATGGAATAGAATTTCAGGAAGTACTATTCAAATAAATTCACACTTAGATTGCAGGGAAATGTTCTATTAATTTAGTTCACTTCATAAAGACATGCTGAGAAAAAGATGTACCGTTTTATACTTTCTTTGGAAGTCAACGAAACAGAATTAGTTCAATTTGGAACATACTGAGCCTTAAAGCCTTTGCTACAACATAACATAAATTTTGATTAGGAGAGTGCAGAAAAAACTATAAAGCTAACTTTCTTGTCCTTCCAGTTAGTTGGTCTATAAATAGAAGCAATGCATTAACAGCCACCAAAGCAACTGGTGAGGTCCCCAGTGTCTCCAACGTATACATCTCTGACAAATACACTATCAGCATGTTGAACCAAAGTGTTTCCGAGGATCTGTAATAGGACTCTTTTTAAATAAACTGTGACTCACTGTTTGCTTTCTTCACCAGGAGGTGGAGTCTTGCCATGCCCTTCCATTACAAAATCCTCCTGTTCCACCTGCAAAGGCAAGCACCACAGGTCAGCAGCAGTCAGTAACTACAATGCAACTCACTCCAAGAACCCGCACCTGCCCTGTGCAAAACCACAGGGCCATTTCACTGCGGTGCACAGAACAGAAGCCTGGGCCAATGGTTTTCAAACTTCTCCTTGAGTGATTAGATTTGCAGAAAAAAGGAAACATGTTCATCAGCAAAACATATAACTCTGACAAAGGATTAGCACCCAGAATATAAAAGAACAGTGATGAATCAATGAGACAAAGAACACCTACTAGAAAAATCTGCAAATAACCAAGTAGGAATTTCACTGAAGAGAACACATAAACAGTTCCTAAACATATGAAAAGATATTCAATCTCATGTCAGTCAAGAAAATGCAAATTAAAACTATTTCACAACCACCAGGTTGGCTAAAATTAAAGTCAGGCAATGCCAAGTGCTGACAAGGGTATGCAGCAATGGTAACTCTTCTCCACTCCTAGTGGGAGGGAAAACTGGTATAGCTACTTCAAAAAGCAGTTTTGTTGGCCAGGCATGGTGGCTCACACCTGTAATCCCAGCACTTTGGGAGGCCGAGGCAGGCGGATCATGAGGTCAGGAGATCGAGACCGTCATGGCCAACATGGTGAAACTCCGTCTCTACTAAAAATACAAAAATTAGCTGGACGTGGTGGCATGCACCTGTAGTCCCAGCTATTCAGGAGGCTGAGGCAAGATAACTGCTTGAAACTGGAAGGCAGAGGTGGCAGTGAGCTGAGATCACACCACTGCACTCCAGCCTGGGCCCTGGGTGACAGAGCAAGACTCTGTCTCCAAAAAGAAAAAAAAGGTTGCCATTATCTATTACATTTGAAGATGCATTTACTGTACACATTAGTAACTGCACTTATAGGTATATACCCTAGAGAAAATTTTGCATATATACAAAAATATTTATAGTAGAATTACTTTTAACAGAAAAAAAAATACAAGAATAAACATCTGTCAACAGTGTAACAGACAGATAGGCTATGGTGTTTTCAGAAAACAGAATACTACATTGCATGAAAACGAACGAACTACAGCTACACACTTCAATCTGGGTGAGTTACAAAAAGGTAATCAAGTGAAGGAAGCAAATCACAAAAGAATACATATATAATATGATTCTATAAATATCAAGTCCAAATATATACATATTTTAGAGCAAACTGAAGCAGAAAATATATATTTTTAACCATATATATGTGTATATAGGCATACATATGTATATACATGCTTTTATTTTATTATTTATTTATTTATTTTTGAGATGGAGTCTCGCCCTGTCACCCAGGCTGGAGTGCAATGGCACGATCTCGGCTCACTGCAACCTCCGCCTCCCAGGTTCAAATGATTCTCCTGCCTCAGCCTCCCAGGTAGCTGGGATTTCAGGCACCCATCACCATGCCCAGCTAATTTTTGTATTTTTTTTAGTAGAGACTGAGTTTCACCATGTTGGCCAGGATGGTCTCCATCTCCTGACCTCGTGATCCACCCACCTTGGCCTCCCAAAGTGCTGGGATTACAGGCGTGAGCCAATGCGCCCGGCCCACGCTTTTATATTTAAAGATAAAAAGAAAAGGCTGAGGGTTATGGCATGACCCTGTAAGTCTCAGTTACTTTGGGGGTTAGAGGCAGGAGAATCAATAGAGCCTAGGAGTTCGAGACTGTAGTGCTCTATGATCACACCTGTGAATAACCACTTCCCTCCAGTCTAGGCAACACAGCAAGACTCTAAGTCTTAAAAAAAAAAAAATAAAGAAAGCCAATAATTTCTTAATATCAATATTAAATCACTAATATAATTTCATATATGGAATTATTCCCTTTGATAAATTATAATTTAAATTACTAATTTAAAAATTATTAAAATTTATATTAAATACATATACATTTAAAAAGTCAAATAACATTAATACTACAGGCTGACAAACAAAAACAGCACTTTCCACCCCTGCCCCACCCTCACAACATAAGCCTCCATCCTCCCTTCCTCACAATGTAAGTTACCGTTTTTGTTCAACTCAATATTCAGCTAACAGTGCTATTATGTAGTAAATATATACAGCTGAATCATATGGAATGCTATAATTAAATTTCCTTTCTTGTATTATTTTGGTTTCCCTGGAACTAATAATTACCACTTCCTCTTCTTATTCTTTTTCCTTTGTTTTTCTAGCTTAGTATTTGTTATGTATTTTTCATTAATTCATCCTCAAACTCTCCAACATAACTGTAAATCTCCTCTTAATCAGTTCAAACACTTCAGGTAATCTGTCAGTTTCAATCCGCCTTGGAAACATCCTCAGGGGTTTCTCCAGCTCCGAACTGGATTGATTGCTCTCTAGGCCACTGAATCGCTGACATCTCGCCAGGGATGTCTCCTCTTTATCTCTCGAATGCCCTCCTCTTTCTCCTAGGCTGGAGCATCTGTTTCCCAGATCCTCTGTCCCTTACGGTTTACTCACTGATTGAGGTGGAGTATATATTCCAGTGATTTCCTGATAAAAGGTATATAGAAGGTGAATTTTTTCTGAGACTTTGAATGACTGAAATGTTCTTGTTTTATCCAGATATAACTGACATACAAAAACGTATTTATTTTTATGTTGTTTTTTTTTTTTTTTTTTTTTTTGAGATGGATTCTCGTTCTGTTGCCCAGGCTGGAGAGAAGTGGTGTGATCTCGGCTCATTGCGGCCTCCCCTTCCTGGGTTCAAGCGGTTCTCCTGTCTCAGCCTCCCGAGTAGTTGGGACTACAGGTGTGTGCCACTACACCTGGCTACTTTTTCGTATTTTTAGTACAGACAGGGTTCCACCACGTTGGCCAGGCTGGTCTCCAACTCCTGACCTCAGGCGATCCATCTGCCTCAGCCTCCCAAAGTTCTGGGATTATAGGTGTGAGCCACTACACCCAGTCATAAAAACTTTTTTTTTTTTTTACCCAAATCTCAATTAAATATAAAAGTTGAGGCCAAGGCCGGGCACGGTGGCTCAAGCCTGTAATCCCAGCACTTTGGGAGGCCAAGACAGGCGGATCACGAGGTCAGGAGATCGAGACCATCCTGGCTAACACGGTGAAACCCAGTCTCTACTAAAAAATACAAAAAAATACCCGGGCGAGGTGGTGGGAGCCTGTAGTCCCAGCTACTCGGGAGGCTGAGGCAGGAGAATGGCATAAACTCGGGAGGCGGAGCTTGCAGTGAGCTGCGATCCGGCCTCAGCAAGTGCTGACAAGGGTATGCAGCAATGGCAACTCTTCTCCACTCCTAGTGGGAGGGAAAACTGGTATAGCTACTTCAAAAAGCAGTTTTGTTGGCCAGGCATGGTGGCTAACACCTGTAATCCCAGCACTTTGGGAGGCCGAGGCAGGCGGATCATGAGGTCAGGAGATCAAGACCATCATGGCCAACATGGTGAAACTCCGTCTCTACTAAAAATACAAAAATTAGCTGGACGTGGTGGACATAATTAAATTTCCTTGGGCGACACAGCAAGACGCCGTCTCAAAAAAAAAAAAAAAAGTTGAGGCCAGGCATGGTGGCTCACACCTGTAATCCCAGCAGTTTGGGAGGCAGAGGCAGGTGGATCACAAGATCAGGAGATCAAGGTCACCCTGGCCAACATGGTGAAACCCCATCTCTACTAAATACAAAAATTAACCAGGTGTGGCCAGGTGCGATGGCTCACGCCTGTAATCCTAGCACTTTGGGAGGCCGAGGTGGGCGGATCACGAGGTCAGGAGATGGAGACCATCCTGGCCAACATGGTGAAACCCCATCTCTACCAAAAATACAAAAAAATTACCCAGGTGTGGTGGCTGGCACCTGTAGTCCGAGCTACGCTGAGCTAGACTAAGGCAGGAGAATGGCGTGAACCCGGGAGGTGGAGCTTGCAGTGAGCCGAGATGGCGCCACTGCACTCCAGCCTGACAACAGAGCAAGACTCCATCACAAAAACAAAAACAAACAAACAAAAACCTTGAAGTCAGTAAACTTTTCCATCCAAAATTTTGAGGGTGATGCTCCGTTGTCTTCTAGCTCCCACAGCTGCTACGCAGAGGCTCAGAATCATTCTAAGTCCTAATGTATTGGATGTGTCTTCTCTGGAAACTTCGATCCTTATTTTTATAGCGGTAAGAAAGAAAAAAAACAAAAACAAAAAACTCTTTTAGGATCTTCTGTTTATCCTTAGTTTTTAAAAATGCAAATCACTAAGCAAGGTTTTTTTTTTATTTATTGAACTGGTGCTAGGTAAGTACTTACAATCTAGAATCTCTTGTTTTTCAGGTTTGGGACATTTTCTCTACTTATTTATTTGACATTTCCTCCCTTCCAACTTCTGTTCTCTCCTTCTGGAATTCCTGTTATTCAGTATTGAATCTCAGAGATTCTTTTCTCTTTCTTTCTTTCCTTCCTTTCTTTTTCTTTCTTTCTTTCTCTTTCTCCTCCATTTTTGTCTTTGAATGAATCTCTGAGATTGATTTTCTTCTTTCTTTCTTTCTCCATTTTTGTGTCTTTGATTTTTTTATTTTAATTTCTGGGAGGTTCTCTCAACTTTATTTTCTAAAACTCCTAATATATGTACAACTTCTCTTATTTTAATTGAATTTTTAAGAGCTCTTCCTTGTTCTTTGAATATTCCTTTTCCCAGTCTCCTGTTCTTGTTCCATTATAACAATACCTTCTCTCATCTCTGAGGATATTCTAGAGAGTTAGTTTTCTTTTCTTCTTCTTTTTTTTTTTTTGAGATGGAGTCTCACTATTGCACAGGCTGGAGTGCAGTGGCACGATCTCAGCCCACTGCAACCTCTGCCTCTCTGCTTCAAGAGATTCTCCCTGCTTCAGCTTCCCGAGTAGCTGGGATTACAGGCGCACATTTTTGGTAGAGACAGGGTTTCACCATGTTGGCCAGGCTGGTCTCGAACTCCTGACCTCAAGTGATCTGCCCACCTCAGCCTCCCAAAGTGCTAGGATTACAGGCGTGAGCCACCACGCCTGGCCTATTTATTTTTGAGACAGAGTCTCACTCTGTTGCTCAAGTTGGAGTGCAGTGGTGTGATATTGGCTCACTGCAACCTCCACCTCTCTGGTTCAAGCCATTCTCATGCCTCAGCCTCCTGAGTAGCTGGGATTACAGGCGTGAGCCACCACACCCAGCCTATTTCAGTTCTCTTCTGCTCCCTACATTATCTGTTTCCTCCAAATTCCTCTTTTGTCTTTGGTCACCATCTTTCATTCATAGATTTTTATCAAATGTCTGATCATCCTTGTCTATCCACTGATATTTAAGAGCAAGACCCTAAAGAGCTTGATTTTGGGAGTGTGTGTGTACGAGGCGAGAGGTAAGGGAGAGGTTCCTTATCCAGGGATTAGCTTTCTGGAGGGTGATCAGGAAGGGACCTGCCCATTTCCTTGGGACCTTCAGATGCCTACAGTTATATATCCTCATCTATTTCCCCCTCCTTGGGTTATTTAATTACCCCAAAAAGACACCCTTCTATCTTCAGCCTGACAGATATAAGCCAGGCTTTCAGTGTTCTGGGACTGAATTTGGGAAGAGCTGGTAAAGTCTCACATGTCAGCGTGTAGCCTTTTATGTAAGTTCTGTTTTTAATGAGGTACCTCACACCCACCCTCAGGTTTCCTGAGGTTCAGCCTTTCCAGTCTTCTGCCAGGTAGGAGAAGGTATCGATCTGTGGATATGAGGAAAGCATATCTGGGGCCTCGCTTCTCATTGCCTCTTCAACCCATCCTGCTGTTTTAGTGTTACTCCAAAAGCTTCCTAGCATCCAAAACTTTGTTGGGCATCTCTTATCCTCTTCATCTCTTCTTCTATTCACTTTGTTTTCTGGTGGATTTATGCTTGCTGAAATCATTTTGTAAAAATAATTCTAGTAGCACTTTAGAAGGGAGGAGCAGACATTCACCTGGTTTCATCTACCATGTCGAGACTTATTCTAAAACCTTTTTTGACTCTACTTTTTCCACTCCACCGAAACTATTTTCAATTTTTTGTTGGCTTTCATTTTAAAAAAATATTATTTTATACCAGGTGCAGTAGTTCACGCCTGTAATTCCAACACTTTGGGAGGCCAAGGCAGGAGGATGGCTTAAGCCTAAGAGTTCAAGGCTGCAGTAAGCTATGAGGGCACCACTGTACTTCAGCCTGGGTGACAAAGTGAGACCCTGTCTCTTTAAAAAAAAGTACAGTCTGGTAAGTTTTGACACATACATACACATGAAACCATCACCACAATCAAGACAATGAACATACCACCCTGAAAGTTTCATCATGTCCCTCTTTAATTTTTTTTTTTTTTTTTTTGGGGGGGTGGGGAGACGGTGTCTCACTCTGTAGCTTAGGCTGGAGTACAGTGGTGCAATCTCGGCTCACTGCAACCTCTGCCTCCTGGGTTCAAGAGATTCTCCTGCCTCAGCCTCCTGAGTAGCTTGGATTACAGGTGCATGCCACCACACCTAACTTTTTTTTTTTTTTTTTGTATTTTTAGTAGAGACAAGGTTTCACCATATTGGCCAGGCTGGTCTCAAACTCCTGACCTCGTGATTCGCCCGCCTCAGCCTCCCAAAGTGCTGGGATTACAGGTGTGAGCCACCGCACCCAGTCATCCCTCTTTAAGCTTTCTCTCCTGGGCCCCCTGCCTAGGCAACCACTGATGAACTTTCTATCACTATAGATGCAGTTGCATTTTCTGGAGCTTCCATAAGTGGAATCAAACAGTATGTACTCTTTTTCTGTCTGGCTTCTTTTACTTAGCATAATTATTCTGAAATTCATCCGTGTGGTTTCAAGTGTCAATAGTTCATTTTCCTTTCACAGCTGAGTAGTATTCCATTGTTGAGAATATATCACAATTTGATAGGTGTTCGAGTTGTTTCTATTTTTGCTACTGCAAATAAAGCTGCTATGAACACTCACATATGCATTCTTTTTTATTGAGGAAATACCTAGGAGGGTGTATTAGTTTGCTAGGGCTGCTGTAATGAAGTATTTCAAATCTGGTGGCTTAACAAACATAAATTTTTTGTCTCACTGTTCTGGAGGCTAGAAGTCCAAAATCAAGGCATTGGCAGGGCTGGTTCCCTCTGAGAGCTGTGAGGGAAGGATCTGTTCCAGTCCTCTCTCCTTGGCTTACAGATGGCTGTCTTCAGTTTCACATGGTATTTTCCCTATTTGTTTGTTTCTATGTCCAAATTTCCCCCCTTTAAATGCGAACACCAGTCATACTGGATTAGGGCCTACCCCTAATAACCTCATTTAACTTAATTACTTCTATCAAAGTCCTATCCCCAAATAAGACCACATTCTAAGGTTCTGGGGGTTAGTATTTCAATATATGAATTTGGGGGCTAGGGGGAGCAGATATAATTCAACTCATAACAGAGTAGAACAGTTGGATCACATGGTAGTTATGTGTTTTAACTTTTTAAGAAACTGTTTTCTGGCCTGGCGCAGTGGCTCACGCCTGTAATCCCAGCACTTTGGGAGGCCAAGGCAGGAGAATCACAAGGTCAAGAGATCGAGACCATCCTGGCCAACATGGTGAAACCCTGTCTCTACTAAAAATACAAAAATTAGCTGGGCGTGGTGGCGGGTGCCTGTAATCCTAGCTACTCAGGAGGCTGAGGCAGGAGAATCACTTGAACTGGGAGGCAGAGGTTGCAGTGAGTTGGGATTGCACCACTGCACTACAGCCTGGCAACAGAGCGAGACTCCATCTCAAAAAAAAAAAAGAAACTGTTTTCCAATGTGGGTAGCATTTTACCTTCCTTCCAGCAGTGTGTGAGAGTTTCAGTTGTCCCATGTCTCATCAATACCAGTACTTTGTGTGAACTTTTTAATTTTAGCCATTCTCATCGTGGTTTTAACTGCACCGATGTTGAACATGTTCCTACGAGCTCCTTTGCTATCTATTCTCTGGTAGTGTCAGCAAGTCTTTCAGCCATTTAAAAAATAGTTTTATTGAGATATAACCTATATGCCATAAAGTTCACCTGTTTAAAGTACACAATTCAGTGGCTTTTATTATATTTACAGAATTGTGCAACCACTACCACAGTCCAATCTTAGAACATGTTCATCATCCCAAAAGAAACTGCTTACCTAACAACACTCTCCATTTTGCCTCCCTTTCATCCTCCTTCTGAGGCCCAGACAACCACGAACCCACCTTCTGTCTCTACAGATTTGCCTATTTTGACTTCTCCCATATAAATGGAGTCATACAATACGTGGTGTTTTGTGCCTCTCTTTGCTATGGTCTGAATGTGTCTCCCAAAATTTGTGTTGAAAACTTAATCCCCAGTGCAATAGTGTTGGGAGGTGGGGCCTTTTGGAAGGTGTTTAGGTCATGAGAGTGCTGCCCACGTGAATTCATGCTGTTATAAAAGGGCTTGTCAGGGACGCTGTCACTTTTTGCCCTTCCACTTTTTGCCACGTGGGGACGCAGTATTCCTCCCTCTTACAAGCGGGGATTGGGGCCTCCCCTGACTACAAATCTGCTGGTGCCCTGATCTTGTTATTCGTGGCCTCCAGAACTACCAGCAAATACATTTCTGTTCTTTATCAAGTACCTCATCTGTGTTACAGCAGCATAAACAGAGATACTGTGGAACCATCACCACCATCCATCTCCACAATTTTTCCATCTTTCCCATCTGAAACTCTGTACCCCTTACACAGTAACTCCCCAGTCCCTGCTCCCCCCAGTCCCTAAGAAGCACCATTCCACTTTCTGTCTCTATGAATCTGACTCCTCCAGGTGCCTTATAGAAGTAGAGTCATATGGTATTTGTCTTTTTGTGACTGGTTTGTTTCACTTAGCATATGTCTTCAATATTCATCTGTGTTGTAGCATGTGTCAGAGTTTCCTTCCCTTTGTAAGGCTAAATAATATTCCATTGTGTATATATATACTACACTTTGTTTATCCATTCACCCTTCCATGGACACTCGGATCACCTCCACCTTTTGGTTACTGTGAATACCTCTAAGTAATATTTAACACAGTAGCCATCTCCACCTTTTTGAAAATCTCTGCCTTGTACTGGACCATCTTCTGTCATTTCTTTTCCTCTCTCTCACCCAATCTTAGGGTCTTTGGATTTATTCCTTTGACTTAGAAAGCGTTTCTTGTTTGGGCACAGTGGCTTATACCTGTAATCCCAGCACTTCGGGAGGCCAAGGCAGGCAGATTACATGAGGTCAGGAGTTCAAGACCGGCCTGGCCAACATGGCGAAACCCTGTTTCTACTCGAAAAACGAAAAAAATTAGCCGGGCATGGTGGCGGGCACCTGTAATCCCAGCTACTCAGGAGGCTGAGGTAGGAGAACTGCTAGTGGGAGGAGGTTGCAGTGAGCTGAGATTGCGCCACTGCACTCCAGCCTGGGTGACAGAGCGAGACTCTGCCTCAAAAAAAGAAAAAAAAAAAAAGCTCAAGAGCAGCCGGGCGTGGTGGCACACACCTGTAATCCCAGCTACTTGGGAGGCTGAGGTAGGAGAATCCTTGAATCCGGGAGGCAGAGGTTGTAGTGAGCCAAGATCATGCCATTGGTCTCCAGCCTGGGCAACAAGAAAGAAATTCCATCTCAAAAAAAACAAAAAAAAACAAAAAAAAAAAAACAGCATTTCTCACATATTATTACATGAAAGCTTCCTTCACATCATTCAGCCATCAGCTCCAGGGCCATCTCTTTGATCCAGGGTGATCTTCCCTACCAGCCCAGCTGAAATACTTCCACGGTCACTCCCCAGCATCACACATATCACTACCTGAAAGGCTTATTTGTTCATGTGTCTTATTGTCTCTCTCCCCAGCCACAAATGCAAACTTCTTGAGGCAGAGACTTCGAATGTCTTATTCACCAGAAGCCTGGCACAACAAAGTTGTTTGACCAGGATGTGATGACTATCTGACATCTGTTTCCCTTTTTCCTTTCTCCTACTACTCCCTAAGCATTTATTTCCCTAGGTTCTGTGCTTGGACCTCTTTCCTCTCATTCTACCACAGCAATTTCATGTCATCTCAGAGTTTCCACTATTAAATTTGAGTGATCCCAATTCTGTTTCCAGCCCTAACCTATCATGTTTCTAGCCCCACAGTCTCATCAGGTCGAATGACATTGCCACACAGATAATATGCCAGCATTTCAAACTCTGTGTTCCATACAGAACGCATCCTATTCACTCCCAAACACGTTTTTGTTTTGTTTTGAGACGGAGTCTCGCTCTGTCACCAGGCTGGAGTATAGTGGTGTGATCTTGACTCACTGCAACCTCCGCCTCCTGGGTTCAAGTGATTCTCCTGCCTCAGCCCCCTGAGTAGCTGGGATTACAGATGTCCGTCACCACACCCAGCTAATTTTTGCATTTTTAGTAGAGACGGGGTTTCACCATGTTGACCAGGATGGTCTCGATCTCTTGACCTTGTGATCCGCCTGCCTTAGCCTCCCAAAATGCTGGAATTACAGGCGTAAGCCACCAAGGCCGGCCGATTTATCATTTTCTCTTTCCTCAACATCAAATAAATTGCTAAATCCTATCCATTTTATAAGTGTTTCCAACCACTCCCTCTATTGCAGGTACTGTAGTTAAAAAGAAAATGTATATATTTTTTGAAAGCTGAGAAGTCAGCTGATATAATGGACAAAAGAATATTTAACATGGTCTCAACAGACTAAGGAGATAGGTGGAAGCTCCTAATTTTTTTTTTTTTAATTTAAGTATAATTCACAAGCAGAAAAACACACACACTTTACGTGTAGAGCTCAGTGAATTTTATTTTTCTCTCATTTTCTCTCTACTTTTGAGACAGGGTCTCACTCTATCACCCAGGCTGGAGTGCAATGGCACAACTGTGACTCACTGAAGCCTTGACATCCTGGATTCAAGTGATTCTCCCACCTTAGCCTCCCGAATAGCTGGGACCACAGGCCTGTGCCAGCACACCCAGACAATTTTTAAAAAAAAAAAATTTTTTTTTTTTGTAGAGATAGATAGGGTCTCTCTGCCCAGGCTGGTCTGAAACTCCTGGGCTAAAGTGATCCTCCAGTCTTGGCCTCCCAAAGTGCTGGGATTACAGGCATGAGCTACTGAGCCTAGCCTTAATGATTAATTTTAGATATGGTTGTACCTTCAAGCAACATATAGATTGAGACAGAAAATTTCCATCTCCCCAGAAAACTGCTACATGTCCCTTCCCTTGAAGATCCCCCTATTACTATAAATGGGGTTGACATGTTCATAAGCTTTATATCACTGGGATCTCATAGTATGTACCACTTTTATATTTTCACTTTTTTCACTCGGTTTTTTCACTCGGTATAATGTTTCTGAGACTTATCCATGTTGTTATACTGATCAAGAGTTCTTTTTTTTTTTTTTTTTTTTGAGACAGAGTCTCGCTGTTGCTAGAGTGCAGTGGCACAATCTCGGCTCGCTGCAAGCTCTGCCTTCTGGGTTCATGTCATTCTCCTGCCTCAGCTTCCCGAGAAGCTGGGACTACAGGCGCCTGCCACCACACCCAGCTAATTTTTTGTGTTTTTAGTACAGACGGGGTTTCACCGTGCTAGCCAGGATGGTCTCAATCTCCCGACCTTGTGATCCACCCAGCTGGGCCTCCCAAAGTGCTGGGATTACAGGCGTGAGCCACCGCGCCCAGCCAAGAGATCCAATTTTTAAACTCAGTAGTGTTCCATTGCACTGACAAACTATAATTTGTTTATTCATTAGATAGACAGCTGGCTATTTCCAGTTTGGAGCTGCTATAAATAAAGCTGCCATGAGCATTTTCATATAATGTGTTTTTGCAAATCTATGCAGTCATTTCTATGGAGTATACACCTAAGAGAATGTTTGCCTTCTAGGGTGGAAGTTCATTTAACTTTATTTAGAAGCTTATGAAACAGTTCTTTAAGTGGTTGTATCATTTTACACTCCTTCCAACAATGTCTAAAAGTTCCAGTTGCTCCACATTCTTGGCAACACCTGGTATTATTAGTCTTTTGAACTGTAGCCATTTTGGTGAGTGTATAACGGCCTTACATTATAGTTTTAATTTGCATTTTGCTTATGAATAATGTTGAACATCTGTGTTTTCAAAATCATCTGGATGTCTTATTTTGTGAAATGCCTAGTCTTTTGCCCATTTTTGTTGTTTGACCGTTTCTAACTGATTTTTGGTAATTCTTTACATACTCTGGATACGAGACTTTTATTAGAAAGATGCATTGCAGGCCAGGCGCGGTGGCTCACGCCTGTAATCCCAGCACTTTGGGAGGCCGAGGCGGGAGGATCACGAGGTCAGGAGATCGAGACCATCCAGGGTAACACAGTGAAACCCTGTCTCTACTAAAAATACAAAAAATAAGCCAGGCGTGGTGGCAGGTACGTGTAGTCTCAGCTACTTGGAGGCTGAGGCAGGAGAATAAAGTGATCCCAGGAGGTGGAGGTTGCAGTGAGCTGATATCGTGCCACTGTACTCCAGCCTGGGCGACAGAGCGAGACTCCGTCTCCAAAAAAAAAAAAAAAAAAAAGATGTATTGCAAATGTTTTTTCCCAATCTATACTTTTCTATATTCTTATTTTATTTTTTTTTTAGAGTCAAAGTCTTGCTGTGTCACCCAGGCCGGAGTGCAGTGGCGTGATCATAGCTCATTGCAGCCTCAACCTCTAGGGCTTAAGTGATCCTTCCACCTTCGCCTCCTAGATAGCTAGGACTACAGGAGTGCATCACCAAACCCAACTAATTTTAAAACATATTTCTGTAGCCTCGGGGTCTTGCCATGTTGCCCAGGCTGGTTTCAAACTCCTGGCCTCAAGTGATTCTCCCACCTTGGCCTCCCAAAATGCTGGGACTACAGACATGAGCCACTGTGCCCAGCCTTTTTCCACATTCTTAATGGTGTCAGTTGTTCAGCAGAGGTTTAAAATGTTCCATGAAATTCAACTGAACAACGGTTCTCTTTTACAGTTAGTGCTTCTTGCATGTTACCAAGAAATGTTCATACCCTCCCCAAGGTCATGAATGCAGACATCTCTTCTGCGGCCATCCAAAGGTTTCAACGTTTTAGCTCCCCCTGTTAGCTCTGTGATCCACCTCAAATTACGTTTTGCATATAGTATGTGACATAGAGGTCATGGTTCATATATTTCCATGTGGTTATCCAATTCCTCCAGCACCTTTTCCTCAGTGAATTACATTAATCTTTTGATAATTTTTTTTAATTGTGAAGTCTTATGCTTTAAGTTCAAAAGAATCAATTATACAACTATAGGTTGGGCATACAATAATAGCAGTGTATGGACAATGTGGTTGACTTCTGAAAAAAAGAAACACTTCTTGCTTAGCTATAGAACCACAAATTTTAACTGATAACGTATTTTAATATCCTTTGAAGCTTATTTTGACCATGTGATTAAATTCTAGTCAAAGAGATGTAAGCAGGATGTAAAGTGCAGCTTCCACAAAGTCTTCCTAAGAAAGTGGCAAGTTCTCTCCTTTCTGCTACATGGAACACAGTTAAGAATGGTTATTGTTATTTTTTATTTTAGCCATTCTAGTGGATGTGAAATGCTATCTCACTGTGGTTTTGATTTGCACTTTGCATGCTTTTTAAAGCAAAGATGCCTAAGCCCTACTGGGCTTAATGAAACAGAATCTCAAGAGTTAGAATCTGGTGGCTGTGCATGGTGGCTCATGCCTGTAATCCCGGTGCTGTGGGAAGCCAAGGTATGAAGATCACTTGAGGCCAGGAGTTTGAGACCAGCCTGGGCAACATAGCGGAGACCCGTCTCTAAAAAAAAAAAAAAAAAAAAAAAATTAGCTAGGCGTGGTGGCACATGCCTGTAGTACTAGCTACTCAGGAGGCTGAGGTGGGCGGATCCTTTGAACCCAGGAGTTCAAGGCTCAGTGAGCTATGATCACACCACTGCACTCCAGCCTGGGTGACAGAGTGAGGCTTCTGCTTCAAAAACAAAAACAAGAAAAAAGCAGTTGGGACCTGGGATCTCTATTTTCTTTACAAGCACCCTACGTGATTCCCATGCAATAGTAGGCAGACTACAGCTGAACAAAGGGGCAGTCAGAGGAGTGAGAACCCGTGAATTTTTAACATTTTCTTTAAGAGGTAAGGCACTTACAGACTTCAGAGTAGGATTACAGCTGAGGAAGGAGGAAAGGGATTGGCTTGGGAAAGGGCTACACAGAGGCCCTCAACTATTAACTATATCTCCTTATTTTATTTCTTTAAAAAAGAGATAAATTTGATCCCAGCACTTTGGGAGGCCAAAGTGGGGGGATCACTTGAGGTCAGGAGTTCGAGACCTGCCTGGGGCAGCATGATCTCTACTGAAAATACAAAAATTAGCTGGGCATGGTGGTGTGTACCTGTAGTCCCAGCTACTCGGAAAGCTAAGGTGGGAGCATCGCCTGAACCCGGGAGGTGGAGGCTGCAGTGAGTTGAGATCGTGCCACTGCATTCCAGCCTAGGCAACAGTGAGGCCGTCTCAAAAAAAAGAAAAAAGAAAAAAGAACAGAATTTGAGTTCACCCATGGAAAGAAGTTAACTCCACTTTGCTCAATAAATTCATTAATTAAAAAAAAAAAAAAAGAAGAGAGAGAAATTTTTTTTTTTTTTGAGGAGAGAAATTTGAAGCAAATATGACGAAGCAAATATGACAAAGCAAATATGTTAAATCTTGTTGATGGTTAAGTGGATGTATCTGTTATTTTATTCTCTGTACTTTGCTACAGCTTAATATTTTTTCTTCATGACAAAATCTTACCATGAAAAGGAAAACTACAAGAATAAAGAATATAAAAATATAATTATTGGCTGGGCGCAGTGGCTCATGCCTGTAATCCCAGCCTTTTGGGAGGCTGAGGCAGGCAGATTGCTTGAGGTCAGGAGTTTGAGAACAGCCTGGCCAACATGGTGAAACGCCATCTCTACTAAAAATACAAAAATTAGCCAGGCATGGTGGTGGACACCTGTAGTCCCAGCTTCTTGGGAGTCTGAGGCAGGAAAATTGCTTGAACCTGAGGGACAGAGGTTGCAGTGAGCAAAGACTGCATCACGACTCCAGCCTGGGCAACAGAGCAACACCCCATCTCAAAAAAATGGAATAAGATAGAAAAAAAATTACCATCTATTCAACAACCACTCTCTCAAGTATATGAAGACTGTTCTTAATATCTTTCTTAGAAATCTGTGTAAGTGGTCAAGGACTGGTATGGTCACTTTCCAATTACCAGGGACTCGAGACTTCTATTGTTCTTCCATCTTCAATATATTTCTTCCACCTTGTGTTCTAAGATGGTTGCTCCAGCCCCAACCTTCATGTCTGTGTTCCATGTAGCAGAAAGGAGAGGACTTGCCACTTCCTTAGGAAGACTTTGTGGAAGCTGCACTTTACATCCTGCTTACATCTCTTTGACTAGAATTTAATCACATGGTCAAAATAAGCTTCAAAGGATATTAAAATATGTTATCAGTTAAAATTTGTGGTCCTATAGCTAAGCAAGAAGTGTTTTTTGTTTCAGAAGTCAATCACATTGTCTGTACACTGCTAGTATACTGGTTTTGCCCATCCTATAGTTGTATAATTGATTCTTTTGAACTTAAAGCATAAGACTTCACAATTAGAAAAAAAATTAGCAAAAGACTAATGTAATTCAGTGAGGAAAAGGTGCTGGAGGAAATGGATAACCACATGGAAATGTATGAACCATGACCTCTATGTCATATACTACATACAAAACTTAATTTGAGGCAGATCACAGACCTAACTGTGGGGGCTAAAATGTTAAAGCTTTTGGATGACAGTAACAAGTACTGGTGATGATGCGGACAAATTGGAACCTTCATGTATTTCTGGTGAGAATATAAAACAGTGTAGTCACTTGAAAAACAGTATGGCAGTTCCTCAAAAAGTTAAACCATATGACCCAGCAGTTCCACTCCTAGGTATATAACTAAGAGAAATGAAAACATATTCCACACAAAAACTTGTACACAAATGTTCGCAGCAGCATTATAATATTCATTTCATAATATTATTAATGTTCACAGCAGTCAAAAGGTGGGAACCATCCAAATATTCATCAACTGTTGAGTATATAAACAAAATGCAGGCTGGGCATGGTGGCTCACGACTATAATCCCAGCACTTTGGGAGGCCGAGGCAGGCGGATCACCTGAGATCAGGAGTTTGAGACCAGCCTGGCCAACATGGTGAAACCCCGTCTCTACTAAAAATGCAAAAATTAGCCGGGCATGGTGGAAGGCGCCTGTAATCTCAGCTACTCAGGAGGCTGAGACAGGAGAATTGCTGGAACCCGGGAGGCAGAGGCTGCATTGAGCCAAGATCACACCACTGCACTCCAGCCTGGGCAACAGAGCAAGACTCCATCTCCAAAAAAAAAAAAAAGAAAAAGAAAAACAGAAAAAGAACATGCATACATCCATGCAATAGGGTATTATTCAGCCATTCAAAGGACTGAAGCACTGATAATGCGCGATAACATGGATAGCCTTGAAAACATGATGCTAACTGAAAGAAGTCTCACACAGAAGGAAAACATACTGTATGATTCTATTTATATGAAATGTCCAGAATAGGTAATTCTATAGAGATGGAAAGATTAGTGGTTGCCTGTGGCTGGGAGGAAAGGGAATAGAGAGTGACTGCTAATGGATACAGTTTCTTTTTGGAGTAATGAAAATGTTCTTAAATTAGATGGTAGTGATGGTGGTACAACTCTGTGAATACACTAAAAACCACTGAGCTGTATACTATAAATGGGTAAGTTTTATGGGATATAAAATATACCTTAATAAAGCTGCTAAAAAGAAAAAGGAAAGAACATCCAAGCTAATTCTTTTCTTTCCTTATTTTTATTTTTACTTTTTTTTTTTTTTTTTTTTTTAGCATTTTGAATTGCTATTTAGGGTTCTGTTTTGTTTTGGTACTTTGAGAAAGCGAATTCTTATCCATGCTCAGGTTGGACCCAGTCTGAAATAGTTCCTACAGTTCTATACTTGAGCCTTTTCTCATCTCCCAGGCCCCATCTATTCCTATTATGTTGAGCACTCCTAATGTGTATCTTGATGTCCTCTCCCTCTACTGAGCGCTAAAATGCCTACTAATTAGTTTTACCTGGGCTGCCTGCAGGTGCCTCAATATTTCAAAATCCACACCCAGTTCAAAATAACAATAACAGGCCAGGTGTGGTGGCTCATGCCTGTAAACCCAGCACTTTGGGAGGCTGAGGCAGGCGGATCACCTGAGGTCAAGAATTCAAGACCAGTCTGGCCAACGCAGCGAAACCCCGTCTCTACTAAAAATACAAAAATTAGCTGGGCATGGTGGTGTGTGCCTGTAATCCTGAGCCTGGGAGGCAGAGGTTACAGTGAGCTGAGATCACGCCACTGCACTCCAGTCTGAGCAACAGAGCGAGACTCCATCTCAAAACAAAAACAAAAACATAATAACAGTAACAATAGCTACATCCAGTACCTTGCTCTATCTCCTATTTTACATGGTATCATTCAACCCTTTACAGATTTGTGCTCTAGCCCCATCCTTCCTGTATGCTTCTGCACACCACTGTTACTGTCTGATTTCAAGCCTTCCTCAGTCTTCTTGAGGGGACTCCTAACTGGTCTCCCTGTCTCCATTTTACACCCTGTTTGTAATCATTTCTCCACACTCCTGCCAGGTCATTCTTTCTTTTTCTTTCTTTTTTTTTTTTTTTTTTTTGAGATGGAGTCTAGCTTTGTTGTCCAGGCTGGAGTGCAGAGGCATGATCTTGGCTCACTGCAACCTCTGCCTCCCAGTTCAAGTGATTCTCCTGCCTCAGCCTCCTGAGTAGCTGGGATTACAGGCGCCTGTCACCATGCCCGCCTAATTTTTGTATTTTTAGTAGAGATAGGGTTTCACCATGTTGGCCAGGCTGGTCTGGAACTCCTGACCTCAAGTAATCTGCCTATCTCGGCCTCCCAAAGTGCTAGGATTACAGGTGTGGGCCACAGGGCCCGGCAGGTCAGCCTTTCTAAAATATGCATCAGATCAGGTTTCTCCCCTGCTTAACATCCTTCAATAGCTCCCTATTGCCTGCAGGGATTCTGCTTCTAACCCCATCTCCAGGGTCTCACAGACATCTCAGTGTTCTAACCATCTCTTCTCCAGAGAAATGTGTGGCTCTGAATATTCACAAAGCACCCTCTCCCTTCTTAGGGATTCTTCTATACCCAGGTGACTTTTCCAGTAAGTTTATCTGACATAAGGAAACAGTTGATTACTCTGCCGTATAACTTGTCCAGGATGGAATATTGAACTACTACGGCCTCTGGAGTCAGACAGACCTGGAATCCAACCCAAATGATGTTGCTTACCAGCTATGTAAACAAATGGGGAAAGCATTCGCGCTGCATGTTTGCTTTTCCAACCTGCTCTTGGAATACCAAATTCCATGACATCTTGCGATCACTTGCTAAAGCAGATTCAACCTAAGGTAGAGATATCCTAAGCTCTGGAAAGCAAAAGACTTTATTAAACTGTGTGTAAATCTTTCTTCTCTGCATCCCCTACCAAAACACAAACAAAACAAATTACCATGTTCCTAAAATACTCCTGTGTAACACTTTTCTTGACTAAATGAGCACTTACTATTAAGAACAGATCTTGCCGGGCGCGGTGGCTCAAGCCTGTAATCCCAGCACTTTGGGAGGCCGAGACGGGCGGATCACGAGGTCAGGAGATCAAGACCATCCTGGCTAACACGGTGAAACCCCGTCTCTACTAAAAATACAAAAAACTAGCCGGGCGAGGTGGCGGGCGCTTGTAGTCCCAGCTACTCGGGAGGCTGAGGCAGGAGAATGGCGTAAACCCAGGAGGCGGAGCTTGCAGTGAGCTGAGATCTGGCCACTGCACTCCAGCCTGGGCGACAGAGCGAGACTCCGCCTCAAAAAAAAAAAAAAAAAAAAAAAAAGAACAGATCTTGCAGTTCTTTGTCAATGAAACCAGTTAAAACAGATCATTCAAATGCTACTGTGTATTTTATGTCTAAATTATCCTATTTAACTATCTTTAATGTATTCTCTGTAGACAAAGACTACGTTTACTTGTTACCTTTCCTAACGATAAAGAACATTATTATTAATAGCTAAAATGTTAGCTTCCTGATTCAGTAAATATTTATTTGCAGTAATTAGTAGAGACACCTGGGTACTTAAACCTATAGCTACAAATTTGAAACCCTAGAGCTTACTTTCATTGTTTTATTATAACTATTTAAATATACAGGCCACGCATGGTGGCTCAAGCCTATAATCTCAACACTTTGGGAGGCTGAGGTGGGAGGATCTCTTGAGCCCAGGAGTTCAAGACCAGCCTAGGCAACACAGTGAGACCAAGTCTCTACAAAATAGTTAAAAAAAAATTTAGCTGGGTGTGGTGGCACGTGCCTATGGTCCCAGCTACATGGGAGGCTGAGGCAGGAGGATCCCTTGAAGCCCAGGAGGTTCAGGCTGCAATGAGCTGTGTTTAGGCTACTATGCTCCAGCCTAGGTGACAGAGCAAGACTCTGCCTCAAAAAAAAAAAAAAATATATATATATATATATATATACACACACACACACACACATACACATATATATGTATACATATATATGTGTGTGTTTATATATACACACATACATAAGATAAATATACACAAAGATACAGAGAATATTATCACAAACACCCAATTGCTCAGCTCTATAACAAACTCTACTATTATCTGTTTTAGATTTCACTTAAAAATGAACACTTCAAGTCTAGAGCTACAGAATCTCTACAGCTAGTAAGCTAACACCAACTCATTTAGAGTACTGACCTAAGTTACATTATATTTAAAGTGAGAAATGGCTACAGAGTTTAAGCATTCTAATCTATCTTTGTTAAGAACCATAAAGGAAGATTACATCAGGTCTGGAGACCGTCCCAGGAATGCTAGTCCTTGCCCTTGCCTTCCAATTCATTTGTCCTTCTATGGGATCTACTTCCTCACCTTTTGTTCTTTCTTTCTTAACTCCTGAGAACTCACGACCCAGTGGAAATCAGTCCACAGGCTGAAGTAGGCCTATTAAATCCTCTTTTCTTTTAGAGAATCTGAGTGTAGAGATACAGATATTCTAGTCTACCCTCTACATCAACACCAGTTATCCTCACACAGCAAATCATAAAGTAAAATGTACATCTCATTTCCCTGCTTTAAAAATCTGCTGCTTCGGTTGGCTGCAGTGGCTCACACCTGTAATCTCAGCACTTTGGGAGGCTGAGGCAGGAGGATCACTTGAGCCAGAAGTTTGAGACCAGCCTGGTCAACACAGTGAGACCCAGTCTCTACAAAAAAAGTAAGAAAAATTAGCCAGGCTTGGTGGCACACCTGTAGTCTCAGCTATTCTGGAGGCTGAGGTGGGAGGATCACTTGAGCCCGTTAAGTTCAAGGTTTCAGTAAGCCATGATCACACCACTGCTCTCCAGCTTGGGCAACAGAGCAAGAACATGTTTCTATTAAACAAACAAACAAAAAAATCTGCTACTTCAAGGTGTCAGTAAGGTTGCTAAAATAAAAATAAAATAAAATTGTTTAATCTGTTGTCTATTCTTGAAACTCTTCAGCCTAAGATAATCTGGGCTCTGCCATGCCCTCCGCTTCCCTGGCACCCAACACTCTAGTCGCTGTGTGGTGGATTAAAGATGACCTCATATTTAAGGCCAGTCTTCCCACTGAAAGGTGGGATCTGTTTCTCCCCTCCTTGAGTCTGGGACGGTCCTGTGAGTTGCTTTAATTCAACAGACTGGGGAAGACGCAAAGCTGGGTGACTTCTAAGGCTGGGCTTAAAGGTATCTGCAGCTCCTGCATGGCTGGAATGCTCCCTCCTGAATCACTGCCAACTGCTGTGAGAAACCCAAGGCGTGCAGAGGTCACATGGAGGAGAACCTTGGGTCAACAGCCTCAAGGTGGTCTCCTAGCTGACAGCTAACACCAACTGCCGGCCATGTCAGTGGGCCCTTTCAGACATTTTTGGCGAACTGGGCCTCCAGATGACTGTAACTCCAGCCAATACCACTTTGGAAGAGAAGAACTGCCCTACTGAGCCCAGGAAAACACAGAATTATGACAAATAAAAGGTTGTCTTGGCGATGGAGTTTTAAAAATATATGAAAACTTTATTTTTTAGAACAGGTTTAGATTTACAGAAAAATTATGAAGATAGTCCATTTATCTGAACCCAGTTTCTGCTGTTAGTAACATGTTTCCTTAGTATATTTGTCACAATTCAAGAACCAATATTGATACATTATTATTTATTAAACTGTAAGTTCTGGAATACATGTGCAGAACGTGCAGGTCTGTTACATAGGTACACATGTGCCATGGTGGTTTGCTGCACCCATCAACCCGTCACCTACATTAGGTATTTCTCCTAATGCTGTCCCTCCCGTAGCCCCCCACCCGATACATTAACTAAAGTCCATGCTTTATTAAATTTGCTTAGTTTTTACCTAATGTTCCAGGATCCCATCCAGAATACCACATTACATTGTTATCGTGTCTCCTTAGCTGTCTCTTGGCTGTGACAGTTCCTCAGATTTTTCTCAGTTTTCCTTGAGTTTTCAGGAGTGCTGATCAGGTATTCTGCAGAACACCCCTCTAGTGGAATTTGTCTGATGTTTTTCTCATGATTAGACTGGGATAATGGATTTTAGAGAAGAAACTAGAAATTGAAATGCCATTTCCTCACATCGTACCAAGGGTACAAACTATAAAAAGGACTTATCACTGTTGATGTTGACCTTGATTGCCTGGCTTTAGGGTTCTCCTTAAGGAGTGGAAAGTTATGCTCCACATCCTGGAGGATAGAGTATTTACTAACTGTTTGGAATTATTCCACTCAGGAGGTTGCAATGGTGGTTTGAAACCACTAAGTTTTGATGTGATGTAATAGACACCAAGATATCTGAAACACACTCAAATTTTTCACCATCTCCCATCACACATTACTTTATTATTATTATTATTTTTTTTTTTTTGAGACTGAGTTTCGCTCTTGTTGTCCAGGCTGGAGTGCAATGGCACGGTCTCGGCTCACCACAAGCTCTTTCCTCCCGGGTTCAAGCGATTCTCCTGCCTCAGCCTCCCGAGAAGCTGGGATTACAGGTGCACACCACCACTCCCGGGTAATTTTTTTGTATTTTCAGTAGAAATGGGGTTTCTCCATGTCGGTCAGGCTGGTCTCGAACTCCCAACCTCAGGTGATCCACAAAGTGCTGGGATTACAGGTGTGAGCCACCGTGCCCAGCACATTACCCCTTATATGCTATACACAGTTCCTCTGCATATAATAGCCTTCTCCCCGTCACCCATCCAACAACAAACCAATAAAAACCATGAAACCCTTCTTTCTACAATGCCCAGTTCAAGTGTTCCCTCTCCATTGTGGAGCTTCATGCCAGACAGAGTTCATTGCTTTGACCTAGGCACATATTTAATACCAGTGTCATAGCCTGTATGGTATGGTTACCTCCCTCAACCAGATTAAAAGTGCCCGAAATGCAGAGACCATATCTTACATAAATAACTTTGCATGCCTGTACCTACGACATCAGCAACTAGTAGGTGCCCAATAAATGTTTGTTGAATTAAATAAACTGAATGACTATAAAAGTATATCACTTTTGATAATATCTCAATAAAAAGAAGAAAAGATGATACAAATAAACAGCTTAGTTCCAGCATGTGTCAGTAAAGCCACAAAAGAGCTGAAACCTCCCAGTAATGCACAGTTCCACTATGTGAGAGTGAAACCAGGCACTAACAAAAGTGAGCATTACATTTAACCAGTCAAACCCACATATGACAGATAAAATCGTATCTGTTTTCAGATCAGTGTGATAATATAAGCACATAAATGCCAAATAAAATAGGTCACATGAGTTTCTCTCTATGGGAATCAGGCCAATGAAGTACATACATATCCATGCCTCCAGATTTCCTATGTCATCAAAGACTTTTTACATAATATAATTTTTTTTTTTTTTTTTTGAGATGGAGTCTCACTCTGTCGCCCAGGTTGGAGTGCAGGGGCATGATCTCGGCTCACTGCAACCTCTGCCTCCCAGGTTCAAGAATTCTCCTGCCTCTCGAGTAGCTGGGACTACAGGCGCACGTCACCATGCCTGGCTAATTATTGTATTGTATCATATTGTATTGTATTGATTGTATTGTATTGTATTGCATTGCATTATACTGTATTGTATTGTATTTATTGAGATGGAGTTTCACACTGTCACCCAGGCTGGAGTGCAGTGGTGTGATCCTGGCTCACTGCAACCTCTGCCTCCTGGGTTCAAGTGATTCTCTTGCCTCAGCCTCCCGAGTAGCTGGGATTACAGGTGCAGCTGGGATTACAGGTGCACGCTAACCTGCCCAGCTAATTTTTGTATTTTTAGTAGAGATGGGGTTTTGCTATGTTGGCCAGGCTAGTCTCAAACTCCTGACCTCAAGCCATCTGCCCGCCTCAGCCTCCCAAACTGCTGGGATTACAGGCGTGAGCCACCGTGCCCAGCCACAGAACATAATTTTCATATTTAACCTCTAAAAATGTGGAACAATAAGACAGTTCCATGGATAACTCTGTTAATTTGATTCAATTTTATCTCTCACATACACAGCAGAAAAATTAAATAAGCCCTGAGTGGTCCTTGGGAAAAATGTAAGAAATAGTCACTGTTCCTCCAAAGGATACGTTCAGGGGCGTCTAAAGTTTTACATTAACAATAACTCTGTCAACTTGTCTTCCTTCAGCATTTACAATAGAAGCTTTCACAATACCAGCAGAACTCTCTTTGAGAAATTCGTGAGGTCATACAAAATTGCAATCTGGTGACCATTCAGGGAAAAAAGCTCATTCCAAACTGATGTGAAATTTAACATTCTTTCTTCCTGCCTCCACTTTAAATGGTTAGAGCTCCAAGAATTAAAAGAATAAATAATAGTTTAAGGAGTCAATTCTGTGTGTCAGTACCCAGCACAGTTCCTGGCACACAGTAGGTGCTCAATAAATATTTGCTGAATTAATCAGGAGAGAGGAGGGGAGGAAAGAAGGCAAAAATAAGGAAAAACAGGACGCTTGTGCATAATTCAGGAATCATCTATAATCCGTTTACAGCAGTCTTTTAGAAACCATCACCTGCTTTATATGTTTCTGGCAGAGAAAAAAAAATCTCCCTAAACTCAAGAGGTCAAAGTCTACATTTCCCAACTCCTGAAGAATATAGAATCCTAATCCAACTCTGAACTTCAGTAAACATCTCTCTCCAAGAAAATGTTAAGGAAAATGCTGCACGGTTTCAGAGAACATCTCTTCAAGAGGAAGAGCAAAATTCACTTCCTCCAATAAGACTTCTATACCAACCCTGCCCATCCATAAGGGCTCCCGATTTATACTTGCACAACCTACCTGGATATTTTGTAAACCATATTGACCCTTTATTCATTTGTTAACTATTCTTAGCATCTTCTCTACAGCTGCAATTCCAAGCCTTTCCTCTTAACAGGAAATCGAAACTTGTCATTTCAAGTTTTCGACTGTGTACTCTACACTCTCCCAACTACAATGACTTCTCTTTCAAAGGCAATACAAAGAAAAGCTGAATTTACTTTCTTTCTTTCCTCCTCCAAAACTCCCTCCACCACTAAACAAGAGTCAGAAGAGCAGGATTTGGGCCTGAGCTCAGGCATTACTGCAGTACGAGGCCCGCTAAGCCTGGAAATCGGAGAAACCTTTTTCTAACTGCACTCTTGCCTTCCTCCACTCATTTCTTCCCCTTTTGCTCAAACATGCATAGGCCTTTTTCCATTAAAAAAAAAATCTTTCACTTGAACTTAATCCTCCTCCTCATTGTTCTCTCTTCCATTTATTTCCAAATGTCCTAAAATTAAGTGGTGGACTATAGTCATAACGCATTTTTAAAAATCATTTAATTTCTCTTTAACCCATAAAATTTGGTTTCTGCACCTCCTACTCTAATTAAATGGCACCCCTGAACATCAGTAAGTTCTTTTTAGAAGCTATCATAGAAAATTTAGGCCAGGCGCGATGGCTCAAGCCTGTAATCCCAGCACTTTAGGAGGCCGAGACGGGCGGATAACGAGGTCAGGAGATCGAGACCATCCTGGCTAACACGGTGAAACCCCGTCTCTACTAAAAAATACAAAAAAAAAAAAAAAAAAAAAAAACCTAGCTGGGCGTGGTGGCGGGCGCCTGTAGTCCCAGCTACTCAGGAGGCTGAGGCAGGAGAATGGCGTAAACCCGGGCGGCGGAGCTTGCAGTGAGCTGAGATTGCGCCACTGCACTTCAGCCCGGGCGACAGAGCGAGACTCCGTCTCAAAAAAAAAAAAAAAAAAAAAATTAAAACATGTACAAAGTAAATACAAATAAACCCCTATGTACCCATCACAACATTTCAATAGTTGCCAACATTCTGCCATTCCTGCTTCATCTATACTTCCATGTATTCTCCACTCCATTTGATTATGTCAGTTTCACCACACACAATGTACCTACACTGTAACTACTTTTTTTTTTTTTTTTTGAGATGTAGTCTCGCTCTGTCGCCCAGGCTGGAGTGCAGTGGCTGGATCTCAGCTCACTGAAAGCTCCGCCTCCCAGGTTCACGCCATTCTCCTGCCTCAGCCTCCCGAGTAGATGGGACTACAGGCGCCCACCACCTCACCGGGCTAGTTTTTTTGTATTTTTTAGTAGAGACGGGGTTTCACCGTGTTAGCCAGGATGGTCTTGATCTCCTGACCTCGTGATCCACCCGTCTTGGCCTCCCAAAGTGCTAGGATTACAGGGCCACCGCGCCCAGCCACTGTAACTATTTTTATTGTAATTATAAACCGTTGCACCCCTATCAGACACAGAACATCTCCATCTCCCCAGAAAGTTTTCTCATATCCTTTCTCTTTAATTAGTTCTTAAACAAATCCAGGTGTCTTTTCTCACTTGTCAACCTCCTCGATTCTTGGCAGCATCTGAAGTTACTGAGGGAATCTTTTTCTTGAAATTCCCCTTTCTATGATGCAAAAGGATCCCAATCCATCCTCGAGTCACATCAGTGTTGGCGCCACAACACACCTCAAGTCTGTCTTTCCTCCACTTCCGGTAACACCCATGAATGCAGCCCTACCCGAACGGCTGCACGTGCCTTCCCACCAGGCTCCCTGCTTCCACTCTTACCTCTTTCCAATCCACTCTCCAGACAACAGCCAGAGCCATCTCTTAAAATGCAAATCCTACCACATCACATCACTCCTCGAGGGAACAGCCTTCAATGGCTGCCCTATGCATAGAGAATAGGTCCACGTTGCCCTGTGGCCTCTGAGGCCTTGCAAGGTCTCTGCCTCTCTCTCTAACCTCCCGTCACACTTGGCCCACAGGTTTCTGAGAGCTCTTGGAAGAGGCCAAGGGCTTTTGCAGCTGTTTCCTGTGTCTAGAACACTGTTCCTCCAGCCCTCCAGACAGCTGGCTCCCTTGCCCATTAGCTTCAGCTGAAATGTCCCCTTCTCAGAGAGATCTTCCTTGACTAGCTACGCTCTTCCTCCCAGCTGCCCTGCATGACATGGCTTTCTTTTATTTTCTTCATAGCACTTGCCATCATCTATAATTATTATCTTTATTTATATTTATTCATGTCTCCCACTAAGATGAAACCACCTTGAGAGTAGGAACCATGTCTTTTTGGTTCACTGTTGTACCCCATGATAACACATGCTTAAGAATTATTTATTGAAGGCCAGGCGCAGTGGCTTACACCTATAATTCCAGCACTTTGGGAGGCTGCGGCAGGAGAATCAGTTGAGCCCAGAAGTTCGAGACCAGCCTGGGCAACACAGCAAGACTCTGTCTCTACCAAAAAAAAAAAAAAAAAAAGAGCCAGGTGTGGTGGCACACACCTGTGGTTCCAGCTACTTGGGAGGCTGAGGTGGGAGAATTGCTTGAGGCTGGGTGGTTGAGGCTGCAGTGAGCCGTGAGCTGTGATCATACCACCACATTCCAGACTTGGTGACAGAGCAAGATCCGGTCTCAAAAAAAAAATTTTGAACAAAAAGAAATTCAGCTGAAAATCACTTTTTGGTAAAAAATTCTCTACTTTTCCTCAAAACCTGCTACCTTTCCTAATGGCCTTCTGTTAACAGACATCCACAAACTACATACCACAGCAAAATGATAAATTCCAGCCATACATTAAATCATTCCAAACATAAGATTTTACTGACTGATTAACTGATTTACACCCTCGGTGGGGGAGAGTGGACTGACGCCTGCGAGATGAAATCAGCGTCCAAATATAAGATTTTAAACAAAAGCAACATCGGGGGAAAAACATAAGAACCTGAGTTAAACTAAGGCTGATGAAGTTGAAGTTATAATCTAATTTATAACAGAAGCATCCACTTAGGGCACATATAAAAAGAATGTTCTCTTATTCTTGAGTCTAATTCATTCTGAACTGATAAACTATTCAGTAATTGAAAAATCAAGAAAACTAGTCATTTATTTTTCCAAAAAGAAGTTGAAAACTGAGCTTATGGCACAGTAATATATTCTATACTGGTCTAATTACATATTCACCAAGCAATCTCCCAATTATACCTTATCTTTCCAGGGAGAAAATGTACTAGCCAGAAATCCAATCTTCCTTTTTTTTTTTTGAGATAGGGTCTTGCTTTGCTGCCCAGGCTGGAGTACGGTGGCATAATCACAGCTCACTGCAGCCTCCACGTCCCTGGGTACAAACAATCCTCCCACCTCAACCTCCTGAGTAGCTGGGACTGCAGGCATGCACCACCATGCCCAGCTACTTTTTGTTTTTGGAGACAGGATTTCATCATGTTGCCTAGGCTGGTCTCGAACACTTGAGCTCAAGCGATCCACTCGCCTCGGACTCCCAAAGTGCTGGGATTGCAGGCATGAGCCAGCGCGCAGAGCCCCAGTCTTCCTTAACATTACATTTCACTATAAATTAGTAAATTAGGATCTTGGGGAAGGATGTATATGTACCTCAGACATTCTGGGGTGTGGGTATCTTGGGTGTCCCGGGTATGTGTGCCTCTGTGTGTGTGTGTGTGTGTGTGATTCCTAGAGCATGTGTGTGTGTGTATGTGTGTGTGAGGGAGATTCCTAGAGCATGTGTGTACCTCACAGGCTCTGACTCACCCTACACGAGATTCAGGGTCTAGATGAGTCTGATGAAAGTCTATAAATTTGTGCTTTGGCTACAGAAAGAAAGAAATCTGGTGAGATGGGAAAGGAAAACCAAGAGGACCGGGATGACATCTGTCCCTCCACCCAAGTTGTGGACTAGATCACAGCCCCGTAGAGGGGACATCCAGAAAGAAACTGAAAGAGTTGTTTTCAGAGCTCCCAGGAAGAGCTACAGACAATTCTGAATGGACAAAGAGGGAAGTAAAAGTAATACTAAGGGTCTCATGTAACCATGTTAAGCAGCAGCCAAGGAAAATCAGCACATGGAGCCAGATAGAGACAAAAATATAGATAAATATTTATATACAGGATTTATATAGTTATATATATTTATTTTTATTTATTATATATATTTACATATAAGATTTGGTGATAACATTTCTTAGGCTTTAGATTGAAAAAACAAAGCAAACAAATTACCATTTAAAAATGTATTAATACACAGCCATAAAAAAAGAATGAAATCATCCAGGCAGGGTGGCTCATGCCTGTAATCCCAGTACTTTGGGAGACCTAGGCGGGTGGATTGCTTGAGCTCAGGAGTGTGAGACCAGCCTGGGCAACAAAGTGAGACCCTGTCTCTACAAAAAATACAAAAATCAGCCAGGTTTGGTGGTAGGCACCTGTAGTCCCAGCTACTCAGGAGGTTGAGGTGGGAGAATGGTTTCAGCCTGGGAGGCAGAGGCTGCAATGAGTCAAGATCGTGTGACTGCACTCCAGCCTGGGCAATAGAGCCAGGCCCAGTCTATAAAAAAAAAAAAAAAAAAAAAGAATTAAATCATGTCCTTTGCAGCAACATGGATACAGCTGAAGGCCATTATCCTAAATGAATTAACAAAGAAACAGAAAACCAAATGCTGCATGTTCTCACTTATAAGTGGGAGCTAAACACTGGGTACATGTGGACATAAAGATGGAAACGGTGGACACTGGGGACTCCAAAAGGGAGAGGGAAGGAAGGGAACAAGGGTTCAAAGACAAGCTCTTGGGTACTATGCTCACTACCTGAGTGATGGAATCATTTGTACCCCAAGCCTCAGCATCACACAACATACCCACGCAACAAACTGCATATGTACCTCTGAATCCAAAATAAAACAAAATAAAATTTATAATAGAAAAACACCTAAAAATTATCAGCGACTGCCTCTGTGCAGCAGGAACAGGGGACCAGCTTTGACTCTTGACTTTATATATATACTTCTGATTTTTCATAAACCTAGAGTAACTTTCATAACAAACTTAAAAAGACATAGTATTAGTGTTCTAAAAATATAAAGTTCTCTGTAGTTCAGTAAAATTGTTTTAAATGAGCATATAGCATTAAAAAGTACACTGAAAAGAAAAAAATTTCTCAATCTTAGGTTAGGTTCTAATTTAAATCAATCGAATTTTTACAGTCATGTAAAATGAAATTCCCATTCTGCTCATCCACAGCCTCTATTGTTCAATTTCTACTCAAACTGTACCTTTCAGTAATTTACTGACCTTGGAACTGCTTTCTTCCGATACTTCTCCCTCATTGGTTTGCATGGGAACAGATTTTGTGCAAAACTCTGCAGAAACACAAAAATACTGCCTAAAAGAAGAGAGAAGAGAAAAAGTATGTAAGGAATTCAGGGCAAAATTTTGTTTTTTCAAAGGTTTCGACTGAAATTCTCTCAATTAAGGCCACAGACACTGTGAAGTAACTTTGAGTAACTTTGTGTGTGTGTGTCTACGCACATTCATCTTAAAGGTAAGAAAGAGGGAGGGAGAGAAGCAGGGAGGGAATTTTTCCCACCTTGGGGGAGAAGGGTAAGTAGGACAGGTTTCCAGCATTGGGATATTAATAGCTCTAGATTTCTTTCCCTATTTTATTTGGCTTTTGGCAGAGATGGTGGCGAAATTCTCACAGCAGACACTGACCTGCAAGAAAGTATGGCAGTGAGCAAAGCGGCACACCTGTTGTTCCGCCCCTGCAGGTCACAGTGCTTGGGTATTAGGCTAAGGCTATTGGAATTGGCTGGGTTTCCTGGGCTTATAATTTATGAATAACGTTCCTGCTTTCTTCGTAACTGAAATTAAAGTACACTATAATGGGTGGCCCCACTTTTCATTTTTAGGAAATGTGCTTAATAAACTAAATGTCAGTTAATTTATTTTTATATGAGACTATTTATAGGGCAAGACAGTAAAAAGTAATTAATTTTTCCCCAAAGAAGAAAGAGTCAAGAAAAAGTTTGTTCAAATTTTATGAATTAAAATGTGCCAAACGGAAACTACTAAAAATTTATACAACATTTTCATGAATTCATTACATATGTAATTATTGAGGAATAAATTTTTTTCTTTTTCTTTGAGACAGAGTCTTGCTGTGTCGCCCACACTGGAGTGCAGCGGTGTGAGTTTGGTTCACTGCAATCTCCACCTCCTGGATTCAAGCGATTCTCCTGCCTCAGTCTCCCAAGTAGCTGGGACTACAGGCGCCACCACCACCCCCCGCCAATTTTTGTATTTTTAGTAGAGATGGGGTTTCACTACATTGGCTAGACTGGTCTTGAACTCCTGACCTCGTGATCCACCCGTCTCAGACTCCCAAAGTGCTGGGATTACAGGCATGAGCCACCACTCCTGGCCCTATTGAGGAATCATTATTCAAATGACACAAATCTCCATTATAATACAGGTACGAATATTTACAAACCTATCAGCTACTTTAAAGCTCATAGCTACAAAACATAAAAACTAAAAAAGGCCGGGTGCAGTGGCTCATGCCTGTAATCCCAGTAATTTGGGAAGCCGAGGCAGGTGGATCGCTTGAGCTAAGGGCTTCGAGACCAGCTTGGGCAACACGGCGAAACCCCACTTCTACCCAAAACACGAAAATTAGCCAGGCGGGGTGACACATGTATGTGGGCCCAGTTACTCAAGAGGCTGAGGTGGGAGGACTAGTTGAGTCCAGGAGGTCAAGGCTGCAGTGAGCCGTGATCACACCACTGCACTCCAGCCTGGGTAACAGAGTGAGATGCTGTCTCAAAAAAAAAAAAAAAAAAAGGGTAAAAAGATGCTGGTAGTGTGTTTTGCAAGAAAAATCTATTAATGCACAATGCCTGATGATCTGTTTTGGTGCAGACTTCTCTATAACCAGCCAAGACTCATGGCTAAGAAGGTGCTTCCAGGAAGCTGTTTCCTCATCTACTGGGTGGGAAGGGGTTACCAAAATATCAAAATATCTACTTTGCTCACCTACCTAGCAAGGTCTTTTTGGGATCGAATGCATATTTATGTGATGTGAAGTGTAAAATCAGTACAGTAGAAGCTCTCAATTGATATTCATTCACTCACTCCCAACGTAATCAACATTGCCCATCCCCTCTGTCAAACACATGACCAATGCTCACAGCAAGTGAAAACAGGCTTTCTCTAGTCTACTTTGTCCCTCACCTACTTATCACAGTTGTGCAAAAAGAAAAAAAAAAAAAGTTCTCTTTTGATGAAAATTAGGTTGATAACACCGGAAAAACTCGGTAACATCTCCAGAAAGATTTTATGTGTAATTTGCTTCACAGATGTCTTTAAGTTCTCCTACTTCACTGAAACAGAGACTGCATTTCATAGATGATGCATCATAGGCATAGCTGAACCAGAAAAACTTCTTGGAACTCCATTCATGCTTGCAGGTCTGTGCTCAGCACACTCCTTGGTCTGGGGCTGTACTGTCTGCTCCCTCCAGACCCCCACTCCATTCTCTGCCTGACTGTGTGCCTCAGGAGATACCATCATTGGGCTCCTTATCTTCTGGCTGCTGGCTGGGCTAAGCCAGTGGGAGGCACTGACTGGAGACAGGAGGTCGGCGGAGGAAGAAGGGATGGCAGTGGTTGTTTCTTCTATGAAAGGGCACTGCTCTCATCTTGCTGGCTTCTCCTTCAGCTATAATCTTTTTACTTTCATCCTTTCTGGATTCTCCTATTTGGCTGTTCTATTTTTCTTAAGTCTCTTTCTAGCCTGACTCGCCTGGCCATATTAGTTCTCTCCTTCTCCGACAATCACTGCTATTTCCCCTCACCGACTCCTCCTCCCTACCCCCCAACACTGAACACTGTCATCTCTCCTCCCCTATGCTATCACCTTCTACCCAAGGCTTTAACCAAGACTTCTGCCCCTACACTCACTTCTTAAAATCCATTGTCTCCTAGTAAGATCCTACCAAGGCCCAAGTCTTACCTTCCCTACTACTCCAGCCCTTAATTTTCCAACACGTTAGAATGGAAATAGGGAAACCAACAAAGGCTAGTGAACCACCCAGTGGCTGACAACAGTGGGGAACCTTACTATTGCTACACCTGAAGGGGAAGGGGCAGTGACTGGAACCTGGAGGGGGAGCTGTGGCCGTCACTGAAGAGTCCAACAGACCTGAATGTGTACGGATGTGTGACCTTGAGGTAATCACTCAATTCGTCTCAGTCTCAGCTTCCCTATCAAAACTTGGGAATAATAGTTATTCTGAGGATTCACTGATAATGTATTTGCACTTGATACATAATAGATACTTAATAAGTACATGGAGATGACCAACTCACAAGGCATTCTCTACCCCGAACTCTTATTCTTTCAGAGTCCGATCCCCAGTGATCTCCATTTCCCTTTGGACGCGCTGTGAAAAGGGAATGCTTCTTCCTGGCTCCTGAGTTTCCACCCTTGGCTCCTCTCCACCTGCACACAATCCACTCCAGAGAAGGTAACAGGATCTTACTTTAATGGTGAGTTTGGAAGGAGAAACAAAGTGTGTGGAGCTCAGCCCTTTCTTTTCCTTCCTTTTGGAAGCCAGCTGCCCCGGGGAGCAGGCACTCTCCTCTCCTCCTCCACCCACAGACACAGGACCCTCACAACTACCCATGAGTAGGTCAGTCTGTGTGATTATGAAGTTCAGTGTTAAGCTCACCGGCCTGCAGATGTGCCACATTCTCCAATACAGCTGTTTTTTTTTTTTTTTAAGCCCGGCCCCTCTGCCCAGCGGCACACACGATAGCAGTGGCAGCAGGAACAGGTGGTCCAATACAGCTTTATTAGTCAGAGAAACAGTATTTTGGTCTCCCAAATGCCCTCCTTTTAAAAAGGAGGGGAAAATGGAAAGTGTAACAATTTTTTGCTGCATGTAAGTTTTTAAAAAGGAGGACATTTGGGAGACCAAAATATAGAGCCCAGTCAAGGGAAGGAGAGTGCTATTTATTGGGTCTCAAAGACCGTAACCTCGGGTGCAGGGCACTCAAATTTTGATAAATAGACACGAACTAAAATTCAAGGGAGTAAAACACATGTGGCATTTTTGAGGCTTCTGTTAAGGCCAGGACTTTGGGCCTTGGACTTTAATGAGGGGGCACAGTATTTTCTTGTAGAAGCTTATATTAGGCTTTTTACTGTTGTTTTTATAGTTACACAGTAGCTTTTAACTATTGAGGCTGAATTCGAGGTTTATAAACCATAGGCACACAGTATTGTGACCTTAGCAGTGACTGTAGTTATGGCAACTTTGTCTTCACGTAAGTGGCTGTTTCTATAGAGACAAGACTGCGTACACTAGGCACATAAGCCTTTGCAAAGGGTTGGGGGCTTTGCAGGCCTCATCAAGAAACAAGCCACAGACGGTTGTGGTGGTGGTGGTGATGCTGGTACTGAAAGCTCATTTACATATCAGCTGTGCAGGCAGTCTCAGCATACACCAGCCGCTCTGGCCTAGCAAGCAAATGCCAGCTGTGCTGGCCTCAGCAAAGGGAATAGGGCATTAGCGGCCTTGGGTGGCTTCAGTGTACAGAAGGCTGCTGCTTGACCTTGAATTATGCCGGCGCAGCTTTTCCTAAGCAGGCATGGCTGAGGAAAGATTAGACTTCAGGGAAAACAGACTTTCTTCCTACAGGCCTTTTAGACGTCAGAAAGTGGAACAATTACTCGCTGCATATAAGCTGCAAAGCAGCTGAATTTCAAATAGCACACATGCATTACAAAACCAGTGAAGTTCTACATTTAAATTGCTTGTGCTAGGCCTATATAGGTGATTCAAAAGGAAAATGAAAATTAAGAGGTTTCTGGTGAAGGAAGGAAGGAAGGAAGGAAGGAAGGAGGGAAGGAAGGAGGGAGGGAGGGAGGGAGGGAAGGAAGGAGGGAGGGAGGGAGGGAGGGAAGGAAGGAAAGGAAGGAAAGGAAGGAAGGAAAGCTAGGGGAGGAAAACTTTTTTCCCTGTTCCTGATACTTCCTTCCACATGGGACAATATCCAGCTTTTCATATTCCTGGCCTTATATCCCTGACTCAGGCTGTCAGGGGTGAAGTCACTTCTCTGATGAGTGTGTCTGGAAGAAGGAACCAGGCTTGCATAGTCCAGCCCTTTTCTCTCCCTTTTCCCTTGGGGGCACCTGTTCTGCTCTGTTCCTTTCGTTGACGAGGAGGCAGGTCTATCCCAGACTAGTGTTGCTGGGTGAATAAACCTGTTAAGTCCTTCAGTCCAGTCTTAAAAAGTCTGCTTGCCCTTACATTTAAGCCAGTTCTCCAATGGCAACTTTATGAATGATAAACGTGAAATTTTGATCTCCAGCTATCTGCCCTACTCCTTTGTCCTAAGTCTCTGTTGGTTCAGAACTTGAGCAGGGAAGAGAATACTACTTATTGGATACCCTTTGATCTCAACTTATATCTAAAACGTATCCTCCTCAGAATTAAGTTCAGTTTTCCATATCAGCCTTGTCTTCCAAATTATTCCATTACCACAGCATTAATCACACACTTTTACTTCCAAAGCTTTTCACTAACCTCATTTCTAGTTACTCTCAAAGCACACTATATTCTGCATTCACGCAGGCAAATCTTTCCATTCTCAGCACACAACATGCTAATCTCTATCTCTATATATCCTAGCCCACACCCCACTGGAAACCCCTTACCCTCATCACCAATCCACATCTCTACCCTTCTAATCTATTCAGTATTTTTTTTTTTTTTTTTTTGAGACAGGGTCTCACTCAGTCATCCAGGCTGAAGTGCGGTGGCATGATCACGGTTCACTGCAGCCTCAGCCTCGCTGGGCTTCCCAAGTAGCTGGGACTACAGGTGCACATCACCACGCCTGGCTAATTTTTGTATTTATGGTAGAGTTGGGATTTTACTATGTTGCCCAGGCTGGTCTTGAACTTGTGAGTTAAAGCAATCCACCTGCCTAGGCCTCCCAAAATGCTGGGATTATAGGCGTGAGCCATAGTGCCTGGCCTCCAGTCAGTTTTTATTTCTAAAAATCTTTCCTGATTAAAACCATGTAATGTGCCCACTTACTAAATGTCATATTGATACCTATTTTTATCTTTGTCCTTTATTTTATTTGCTCTCATTTTTTGTTGTTTTGGAGCTGTCCTTAGTTTTCAATGTGTTTCTTGAACAAACCTTGATAACATTCTTGTTTGAAGGCATGGCTTATGGTTGTGTCTAGGGCAACTTTCCTTTTGACAAAATAGAAGGTAAGTAAGATAGGCAATGCAAAAGTATACGGTTAACTAAGGGTTCCATGTAAGAAGTGACAAAGGGTCTAATGTATCAGTGCTAACAGAGTCACAAAAAAGTCAGGGGAAAGCCCACTTACATGAAAACTAGAGGGGTGAACAAGTCGTGCCAAAGTGACAAGTCATGTCCCATCATGAGATGAGACAACACAAGTGTTTATTTTATGTATGTATGTATGTATGTATTATATATTTAGAGACAGAGTCTTGCTCTGTTGACCAGGCTGGAGTGCAGTGGCGCAATCTTGGCTCACCACAACCTCTGCCTCCCGTGTTCAAGTGATTCTCCTGCCTCAGCCTCCCAAGTAGTTGGGACTACAGGCACGTGCCACCACGCCAGCTAATTTTTGTATTTTTAGTACAGATAGGGTTTCACCATGTTGGCTAGGCTGGTCTGGAACTCCTGACCTCAAGTGATCTGCCTGCCTCGGCCTCCCAAAGTGCTGGGACTATAAGCGTGAGCCACCGTGTCTGGCCAACACAAGTGTTAAATTTCTGTTTTTGCACCTCACTTAAACTTGGAGCAGTCACCGGTTTATGACCTGTGGTTGGTGGTGGATAGCCCTGACCGGGCACAGTGCTTGCCACACACATGACAGGATTTGCTTAACAGCAAATGTTAAGAACTAAATACAAGTAATGTTCTACAGTACCTGTGCAAGTTCTTCCATGAAAACTGCCAAATATGTTAATATTTTCAAAAGCCCTCCAGGATCCAGCCCTCACCTGTCTCTCCAGCCTCATCTGCCTGGTCTCCATTCCTTTTGTTCCAGCCGTAATGAACATCTTACGGCTTTGCCAATATGGCAGACTGTTTGAGGTTTCCATGTTTTTGTTGTTATCACTCCCTCTGCCTTTCCCTCCTCTGGTGCCACAAGGGGAGACCCGACTTTCCAGTCAAGGCTTAGCTTTTATGAACTATTTCCTGATCCATCTCTAGGCAGAAAGGATGATTCCTTCCTCAGTGCCCCCAGTGGATCTTGTTTGAATTATATTATGGGATCTGTAATACGTTATTAGATTTATTTACTCACATAGATTTCTCTATATGATAAGGATTAGACTGTCAACCCCTTAATACCAGACACTATATCTTGTTAATCTCTGTATTCAGTCTACCTAAAACTGTATACCTGGCATTTAATAGGTATTCAATAAATTTCTATGTTAAGAATGACTGAATTAATCAACTACAGTGCTTTTTCTTTAAGATGCAATAGATATCAATTCAATAAACATTTACTGTGCCTCTACCACATGTCAGATGGTGCTGGGATAGTGTGTTATGTTGGAATGAGCTGTGCCTTTGAAAATGTAGAATTGTACTTCTTTGTCAGTTATTAGCTGTGTGATCTTGGGCAAGTTATTTAACTTTATAATCCTGAGTATTTTCATCCGTAAAGCTGTGCAGGAAGAGGTGTTATAAAGATTAAATTAAACAATGTGTGTAGAACTCTTAGTAAGAGTTCTAAGAGCATTTTATCTTATTGCTCTATACTACTGAGGCTGAATTGGGAGGTTCAAAAACCATAGCTCACACAGTATTTTGACCTTAGCAGTGGCTATAGTTACAGCTACTGTCTTCAGGTAGGTGGCTGTCTCTACAAGAGACAAGGTGCATACACTAGGCACATAAGCCTAGCAAAGGGTTGGGGAGAAATTCATCATGAATTTCTCATCCTACCCTGGACCCCTCATATTAGCTCACCAGCAAGTCCTATCATTTTTGCTTTCAAAATTTGTTTCTCGGATCCACCCACAATTCTTCATTTTCACTGCTGTCATCCTTTCTTGCTTGTGGGGGCCTCTTTTAGGCATTAAAAATAGGTTAGCTCCTTTCCAAGCAGTCTCAAAGGGTTTATATATTAGTAAAGGAGACAGATACAAATAAACAACTTTAATATAAAATATTGAATAATTTATTATTGTAATAACAACAGGTGCTCTTAGAACACAGATGAAAAAGAAATTCTGCCAAGGGAGTTTGGGAGAAGAAGACAACAGGAAAAATACAACAAGGAGAGTAGATAGTCACATTCTTCTCCCTGCTTCCAAACTCTAAAAAGAGAAAAGCATCAACCACGGCACAAAGCCATGAAAAAAATACTATATATATCTAGGGAAAAGAAAGTGGTCCGTTAAGGCTTACAGATAAGGATTCACTAAAAAAGCAGCCAGAAACGTTGACTGGAATTAGGTTTTGAAGGGATCTGTGGGACAACATCTGCAGCAACTGGATACAATGAGGGCTGTTTAAGCAAAGGCGTGACCTGAGTTAAATCCATCGTTCAGAAAGTGAACCCTGGCAGTAATGTGGACTACAGACTGTGGCAGGGAAAGGTGAGAGACAGAGACGCTAGGGGTACACTCACATAAAACTCACATAATAACTAAGTTGTAGCTTTCTAGCATGAGGCACCAAATGTCAGTATCCATCTAAATACCAGTTCTTTTTAAAGGGACCTACCACATAGGAGGAAAGCAAGGGGCTGGTATGATGGTCACCTTACAAATATCTTCCTGTAAGAACTTGGTAAAAGGGCAACAATGTTCTTGAAAAAGTATTTTCTTCTTTTTAAGGAGAAGACTATTGCCAATACATGGTAGATACATATTTTAAAAACTTACCTTTGACAGTACCTGGGGCAACACAAGCCCGTGAAGATGAGTCTAGGTTACATTCAGTGCAAAAAACCACAACCCTGAAAAGAGAAAAAAATCACAATGAGCTGTATGCTCATAGCAAGATGCCACAGGAGGCAGTGGCACAGGTGGCCTCATGGAAATCCAGCTCCTCCTTTCACCAGCTATCGTTTCTAGGCCCGCAGCCCAACCTCTCAGAGCTCAGCTTCCTCAACCAACACTGGGAACACTAACAACACCTTCTTCATAGGGTTCTTTTGAAGTTTAAATGCAATACGTGTAAAACTCTTAGTAGAGGGCAGGATACCAAACATGTTCAATAAAGGTAAGTGGTTACTAAGGCTTCATACAATCAAGGGCATCACCCTCCACCCAGGTGTTTAGGTCAGACCCTGATATCCGTCATGAATTTCTCACCCAACCCCTCATATCAGTCCATCAGCAAGTCCTATCATTTCCTCTTTCAAAATCTGCTTCTCAGATCTACCTATAATTCTTCATTTTCACTACTGTCATTCTTGCTTGTTGGGGCCATTTCGCTGGTTCTCTGTTCCTATTCTTGCTCCTCCCCAGTCCATTCCCCCATAATGGCTGGAATAGTCTCTTCAAAATCAATTCATAGCAAGTTGCTAAAAAATGCAGTAAATATTTTATTTATTCCATGATGGAATCTCTCTCTGAAATATATATTCATGTATTTGAATGTAGAGATATAGGAATATATATTAAATGGCCAGCACCTTCATTTTACAATGACACAAACAAATGCAGAAGGAATGCTCCTCAAGGTTGGAGCTACCTACGTGTGTGCTGGTGCTCAAAGCAATGGCGAGCCCAGCAGAGGTTCATCTGGGACCAGCATCTACAATGCTGTCAGCAAGCTGGCACTGTTTGGAAGTTGGCCCCTTAGTTTCACAGTAACCCAATACTTCTGTCCAGGACAGCGTGCTCCACTCCCCACAGCTAGAGATTGTAAGCAGAGCTTCAGCCCCATGTCAGGGCACGGTGCTGAGACGGTGCTGCAGGGAATCTGAAAGCACCTCACTGCCACTGCCCTGCTATCTGTCGTCCCCTCTATTGGACTTACTTTATTTAATAGTGTTTGAATCAATACATCTCAGATGGAATTGTGATGAGAATTAGAAATATTATGACTCGTCTCCCTATCTCTCTACTATACACCGCAGCAGTCTTTCTTGCTAAAAAGCAAATTTGACCTCTGGGTATCTCGCCACCTAAATTCAGTCAATAACTATCTTTAGGGTAAAATCCAAGACCTCTCCAGACCCATTATCGCTTCATGACTGCACAGAGTTTCCTTACTCACAACATACACACTAATGTCTGAGAGCCCCTGCCTATTCCCTTCTCCTTTTCCTTTAGGTGTTATCTCCTAGAAATTTTCTGTACCCTCGCTGGTTGGACAAAGTGTTCCTCCTCTTAGATACACATTATATTGGTAATATCCACGAGTCCATTTTCTTCACTCAGCAGGAGTTCCTTGACAGCAAGGACTGTGTCTAACACACCTTTGAATTTGGTACTGGGTAGAGTCCAATAAACATAAGCTGAACCGAATCCCAATGGGATCCCAGCAATTCAGTAGTTGAATGTGGATGTGTCCCCTAATTAACTGCGTTGGTAAAAACTGAAGTTAGCTGCAGCCTCCAAGATGGGTCTGGCCCTTACAGAGAACTCGAGGCTACATGGTTATGTCTGACCCTCAGCACTTCAGAGGACGACAGGATTCATTAATTTTTTTGTCAACTGCAGAGACTATCAAGATAATAACACTAATTTTTAGTTCCCTATTCCGATTAAAGTTTCCGCTTAGGCTAAAACACAGCCTCTTCTCTGGATCTATCATTAGTCCAAATTCTGTGCCGACCCTGTAAAGTTGCACATTACATGTCTCCTTAACAGACAAGGCTAGAAAGAGACCATGCCACTCAGTCCCTAGCCTGCTTGGCAGTGTGTCTCAGACACTGCCCGTATTCAGAAGGGAGGGGAAAAAAGGAATTAGGGCAGAGGATAGGCAAGCTAGGGAAACCGTGCAGTTTTCCAAGTACTCCTGAATCTAGGTTTTACAGAACAGCTGCATTACTTTCTCTGCCAGGCTGTGAACCTCTGTATCAGGTGCACATGTATTCAAAATAAATATATAAGTCAATTCTAAAATCAACATTTGAAATTATCTAGGTGAAGTTACCTACAGCACTATTTTCCTTCCAAGGTATAAATAGTGGCAAATTCCTCCAAAACAGCTTTGAAATGCTCAGAACTACACGGTAATCCTACCATCTGATCAGGTACAGCTGCAGCAGTAAAACTGTGAACCACTCTAGTTTTCTCTCTTCTCTTTCAGAGCAGCCAAACTAGTCTTGGAATTCATAGAAGGGGTGGGAATGTTCAGTGGATCTTGGGTTAAATTAATCCCCAGGTCCTGTTAAACTGCAAGCCGGCTTCAAGAATTCCTTTAGGCCGGGCGTGGTGGCTCACTCCTGTAATCCTAGCACTTCACTTTGGGAGGCCGAGGCAGGAGGATCGGTTGAGCTCAGGAGTTCGAGATCAGCCTGAGCAACATAGGAAGACTCTGTCTCTACAAAAAAATGTAGGGCCGGGTGCGGTGGCTCAAGCCTGTAATCCCAGCACTTTGGGAGGCCGAGACGGGCGGATCACGAGGTCAGGAGATCGAGACCATCCTGGCTAACACGGTGAAACCCCGTCTCTACTAAAAAATACAAAAAACTAGCCGGGCGACGTGGCGGGCGCCTGTAGTCCCAGCTACTCGGGAGGCTGAGGCAGGAGAACCGCGTAAACCCGGGAGGCGGAGCTTGCAGTGAGCTGAGATCCGGCCACTGCACTCCAGCCTCGGCGGCAGAGCGAGACTCCGTCTCAAAAAAAAAAAAAGTAAAAAATTAACAGGGCATGGTGGCATGTGCCTGTAGTCTCAGCTACTAAGGAGGCTAAGGCAGGAGAATTGCTTGAGTCTGGGAGGTTGAGGCTGCAGTCAACCATGATCACACCACTGCACTCCAACCCGTGTGACACAGCAAGAACCAGTCTCAAAAAAATAAAGAATTATTCCAAAGCCAAGTACCTAACTAAACTCACAGGATGTAATTAGAACTAAATCTTTCCTACGGAATATGGCAAGTTGAAAGAAATACATATTCAACAAACTATATTTATTTTGCTGGTATCTTACTAGTATCACCTTTGATATGGCAGGGTTTTAATTTTCAAACTTGACTATTCAGCACCATAATTTTTAATTTAAATTCTCATTTTAAAAATTCAAGCAGTATAGAGAGGCTCTTAACCAATGTCCCCTCTCCCTCCATTCTAGTCTTCCCAGGACTCACCACTCTTATCAGTTTGATATCCAGCATCATTCTTAGGATACAGACTATTGAGAATACACTATAAACTTTTAATTGAGTCACAAATACCTCTGAAAACCTTGTCTGCCTACATTGTTGGCAACTGGCCTAACTTCAAGCAAGACGTCCAGAAGAGATGTCTTAAGTGAGGCAGCAGACGTGAGGGAGGAGCAGAACACCAGCAAGGAGGCCTGGAAGGTCTTCCCAGGAAGCAAGAGGGGATGCCAGGAGACTTGGTGGCAGACAGCAGGGTACCAACCATCCAGTTCTGTGAGCAGGGCGCCCGGCTCAATCAGGTAAGAAGATACCTAGTTAATTAAGTAACACAAATAATAATATCCAAAGTCTAAGGAGGCCAGGCATGGTGGATCACACCTGTAATCCCAGTACTTTGGGAGGCCGAGGTGGGCAGATTGATTGAGCTCACAAGTTCAAGACTAGCCTGGGCAACCTGGTGAAACCCCATCTCTACAAAAAAATACAAAAAAAGTAGCCCAGCATTGTGGTATGCACCTGTAGTCCCACCTACTCAGGAGGCTGAGGTGGGAGGATGGCTTGAGCCTGGGAGTCAGGGGATGCAGTGAGCCTAGATCACACCACTGCACTCCAGCCTGGGCAACAGAGCCGGACCTTGTCTCAAAAGGAGCACAGGTGGATGCAGATCTGCTAGAAATAGATGGTTTTACTTAGCCCCCATACACAAGAGATTTATTATCGTTCCAAGTCCTGGAAATACTATCTTTGCAGTTTTAGGCCACTCCCTACTTCACTTCAACGCTTTGGAAATTCTATAAAAATACTGTCAGTCCATTCCTAAAAACATCCCCTTTAACCTTAAAATCTGTTCTACCTATTGCACTCCTCCTCCCCTCTTTCCCTTCCTAATCCAGCTTTTGTTGTTGTTGAGATGGAGTCTCGCTCTGTAGCCCAGGCTGGAGTGCAATTATGCAATCTCAGCTCACTGCAACCTCCACCTCCTGGGTTCAAGTAATTCTCCTGCCTCAGCCTCCTGAGTAACTGGGATTACAGATGCATGCCACCATGCCTAGCTGTATTTTTAGTTGGAGTTTCACCATGTTGACCAGGCTCATCTTGAACTCCTGACCTCAAGTGATCAACCCTCCTTGGCCTCCCAAAGAGGTGGAATTACAGGCGTGAGCCACTGCACCTGGCCTAGTCAAGCTTCTTGAAAAAGCAGTTTATATTTGTGGTCTCAACATACTAATTTCTCATTCACTTATTCATCACTTGATTAATAAGACAACTTGATTTCTGTCCCTATCAATCTCAGTGTCAATGCAACAGATACTATTCAACTGTTCTTCCTTTAACCTCTCTCTAGCATTTAAAAATCAGAACCATTGTCTAAAAATAAACACAAAATAAATAAATAAAAATCTGAACCAGAACCACCTGAAACCTGTCATTTGGGACCTCCTTTCCTGTCTTAATAGTAAGGATACTGAAGATCCAGCCACTGGGCCAGGGGCATCCTGTTTTAGCTCCTGGTATCCTGGCTGTGTCAGGTCCTCCTGTTCCCTTGGGTCTGTAACCAGCCTTCTTATCACAGGAAGGTTTGGAGTGGGTGAGAAGGTGAAAAGCTGCTGCTTCAGTTGTTGCTGTACATGGCAGACTGGGGGCCAGAGTCATGGAGAGGGAACCAAACTCAACTCCTGGCTTCACGGATTGAGCTCAGTTCTGATGCCCAGTCTGATATGGAGGAGGTTTAGTTCCTTCACCCACCCCTCTGGAAGGGCCCATGGCAGTACTTTTGCTACCTCTTGGTCTGTGTCTTTCCAGTCTGTTTCACAGGACAGTCTTTTTCTCCCTGTCCTTTCATTATTAGTGTATTCCTCCTCTGGAGTCCACACTTCCCTTTCTCTATTTATTATATATACACATCCTTATGCTTTCTCTTTTTTGAGACGGAGTCTCACTCTCTCGCCCAGGCTGGAGTACAGTGGCGTGATCTCAGCTCACTACAACCTCTGCTGCCCGGGTTCAAGCAATTCTCCTGTCTCAGCCTCCCGAGTAGCTGGAATTACAGGCACCTGCCACTGCACCCAGCTAATTTTTGTATTTTTAGTAGATACAGGGTTTCACCATCTTGGCCAGGCTGGTCTTGAACTCCTGACCTCATGATCCACCCACCTCGACCTCCCAAAGTGTTGGGATTACAGGCATGAGCCACTGCACCCAGCCTGGTCTTATGCTTTCTCATAGATGCAGCTTCCACCTGGATCTTGATGATTCCCAAGTCTTTCTCTAGTGTTGACCTCTTTTACAGCCTTTAGAACTATCTACATAACTGCCTAATGCAGCTCCACCTCATGTGCCACAGGGCCCTAAAATAAAACAACCCTCCCCCAAAGCGTGTTCTTCTGTCTCACTTGGGAATACTGCCATCCCACTCAAATCAGAAGTCTGCGAACATCAGCAGCTCCTTCCTCTCACCAAACTGTCAGTTCTAATCCCCAACTATTCTAGTATATACTTCCTTATTCCTACTGCCACTGACTGCCCTGCTTCTGGCATAGCTTCTCACCAGTCTTATGCTAGTTATCTTTTCAATTGGTTTTCCTACCTCAAGACCCACCCCTCCCCCACACCACTAGAATTACCTTCAAAAAGCAGAAATCCTTATTGCCTTTGCAATGTATCTCATCCACCCTGTAGATAAAACCCCATTCCCACTGTGGCCGGCGAGGCCTGGTCCCTGCCCGCCCCACTGTCCTCACCTCCAAAACCCAACTGTTTTCCGTTTCCCTTGAGCACCACATGGTTTCCGCGTGCCTTGGAACATGCTGTTGGTACCTGGACTGCCTTCCCACGGGCAGGACAAATCTCGTCTCAACTTTCAAGATGCAGGCTTAGGGAAGCCTGTTCTGTGAAGTCTCTCCTGACTCCCTCTTCTCACAGGTGATCTGGATGGATCCTTGCCCTGAGTGAGCAACTGCACTCAAAACACACACTAGGCTTACTTTTGTGTGTGTATACTGGTAGGTGGTAAGCTTCCCGGGTCTAAGGCTTCCTTATCACTGTCATTTAATATAGTGCCAGCACAAAGGACATTCCCAATAAATTCTTGTGGAATAAACACACACATTTTTTATGAAAAAACTAAAATCAACTCAATACAACATGACATTCTGAGCTTACGAAAACAAAGCTGTGGCTTATCAGCTGTAACAGTCTATGAGGGCAGTGTGCTACCTGCACGGCATCCCCAGACTTCCTGGGAGAAGCAGTGAAGGAAACTTTGGGACTGATGGCAGGACCCTGGCACAAGAATGTTAATCTGATGTTTATGTCTTGGAAGTCAGGAAAGGTTGCCTAAGAAAAACAAACTCAGTCCAAAGTAGGAATGATCAGAAAGACTCATACCCAACCTTGGGGTATTAATCCAGCTTGCTCAACTAATTTATGCCCTCCAGCCTGGCCCTAGAAAAGTCTGTCAATTCTTTAACAGAAAAGGCTTGAGAAAGTACGACTGCCTTCTGAAAGCCTAAAACAACTGCAAATCACTTATAGTAGAGGCAGGGATGGTAGGGAATTCACCGAGGGTTACAAGAACAGCAGGGGCAGCTACTGAAACAGCAGATTCAATTCAACCGGCTTCACTGAATGCTTACTAAGTGCACGGCACTATGCTCAGCAAGTTTTCAGAGCAAGGGCCTACGTCCAGGGTTTATTGCAATTGTTGGTCACATAAGAATTAAGCAGATTAGAGGTGCTAAATATGTTAATTAGGTTGACTTAATCATTCCACATTATATTCATAAATCACAATATCACTTTGTACCCCATAAGTATATGCAATTATAATTTGGCAATTTACATTAAAAATTAAAATTAAAAGAAATAATTAAGCAGATTAATATGTTAACTTTTGTGACCAATTTATTGGTGATTAAAGAAAAACCTTTGTTCCTTTTCTATATTGCATATTGATTTTATGAAGTGAGGTTGTTCACAAATTTTAGATGTATACTGCTTCTCCAATAAACCAGTGAGTTGAACATTGACAATGATGATAGTAATATGAATAATCATTAACAATTGTTTATGCTGTGCCCAGCACTGTATACCTTGGAAGTCTCAAAAACTCTCAATTCAGATCTGATCCGCCTTTTCAGGGACCTTACACTATATGTAAGGAGAAAAAAGCTAAGCACTAAGCTGAGTGGCGCAGAAGTTTAGAGAATGCAGAGAAAACGGTGAGCCAGACAACCTGTGCCACCTTCAAAGAGAAACTGGGATTCCAACTGGAACTGACAGGATTGAAAGCAGTGATTCTCAAACCCTTTTGTCTCTGGATCCCTTTACACTTACGAAAATTATGGAAGACCTCAAAGAGCTCTTGTTTATCTTAATTTTAATTATCAATATTTGCCATAGTAAAAATTATAACTATGAAACATTAGAATTATTAGTTCATTTATTCGGCCAACAAACATATGAAAAAAAGCTCACTATCGCTGATCATTAGAGGAATCCAAAAACCACAGTGAGATGCCATCTCACGCCAGTCAGAATGGTGATTATTAAAAAGTCAAGAAACAACAGATGCTGGCGAGGCTGCAGAGAGGTAAGAATGCTTTCACGCCATTGGTGGGAAAGTAAATGAGTTCGACCACTGTGGAAGATAGTGTGGCGATTCCTCAATGATCTAGAACCAGAAATACCATTTGACCCAGCAATCCCATTACTGGTTATATTCCCAAAGGAATATAAATCATTCTATTATAAAGATACATACACGCGTATGTTCACTGCAGCACTATTCACAACAGCAAAGACATGGAATCAACCCAAAGGTCCATCAATGATAGACTGGATAAAGAAAATGTGGTACATATACAACATGGAATACTATGCAGCCATAAAGAGGAACGAGATCATGTTCTTTGCAGGAACATGGATGCAGCTGGAAGCCATTATCCTCAGTAAACTAACACAGGAACAGAAAACCAAACAGTGCATATTCTCACTCATAAGTGGGAGCTGAACAATGAGAACACATGGACACAGGGACATTTCTTGATCTGGGCCTGTTGGCTGGGGGTGGGTGGCAGGGGGAGGGAGATATTAGGAAAAATAGCTAATGCATGCTGGGCTTAATACTTACGTGATGGGTTCACAGTGCAGCAAACCACCATGGCACATGTTTACCTATGTAACGAACCTGCACATCTTGCACATGTACCCTGGAACTTAAAATAAAAACAAAAATAATAAACTGTTGCTTTTTAAATTAAAAATGGTATTTCAAAGGATCAAAAATTTGAGGAAAGTGGCACTGTTTTACATCTTTGCAAACTTCTTTAATGTCTAGCTTGAGCAACAACAGCTGTACCCAAATATATACTTTCGCATTCAATCTTTTTCTGTATCACATGTCTGGAAAAACTCCAATGTGCACTCATGAGAGAATGAATTTAAAAGGCATACAGCATCTTAGTATTATTAAAATAGTTGTGACCTCCTGAAAGGGTCTTGGGCGGGAGGAAGGGGCACACTTTGAGAAGTGTTCATTGAAAAAGATAAAGAAAATGGTCTAAGTAAGGGCTGGGCAAGAAGGATGTGTGTGGCTCCTAGGCTCTAATTTTCAAGAACACAAACCCCTACTCTTAACAGCTCAGCTACAACCAAGCTAACCTCCGTGGTGAATCTCAGAGACAGAGATGGCCCGGGCAAGGCGGGGTTCGGCCAGGCTGTGCAGGGTGGTGCTGAGGGCAGTGCCATCAGGGAGGCTCTACTGCCCTGGGTAGCATTCTCTAGAGGCCACGTCAGGTTTTCCTCTCCAGAGCCTCCACTGTGCTCTCCTTCTAGAAGAAAAGCTGTAAATGGCTTACCAGAACTGCCTTGCCATGGCTTCCCGGGGCTGTGTTTACTAACTGCAAAATCATCTCCCTGCTGCAGTCTCAAAGTCTTCAGACATTTCTTGATCTGGCTGTCTTAAAAAGCAAATTTAACATCAGCCACGTAGCCAGGTTTTCCTTGCCAACAATCATGTGAGTTTGCTATTCTGTTCCTGTGCATCTTGCGCACTGTAAAAACAGTTCCTGGAGCATCATATGTCATGGATCTAGTTGCCATAAACTGAAAACATTTTCTTCATATTTTGTGGCACAAACTAAAAGCATTCTGGATGCGGTTTGCATACAGTCCATCTCTGGCCAAAAAAGAGGTTTAAATTTATGGATAAACAGAGAAAGGGGGGTAGCCACTGCTTTAGTTAAGCTGTTTTATTATCAAAGTCAATGTCTGATAGTGTGTATTTTTTAATTTAAAATTTTCCTGTGATTAATGTTCTGAAATTATCCTGCAATAAGTATAACTATGCTCATTTTATGTAGCAAGCTTAAATTTGTCTAACAGTATTTTATAGCTGACAGAAGCAGAGAGGAAACAGAAGCTTCTTTTTGGTCTCTTAAATTAAAATAAAAATAAAAAATAGAAACAGTCATGAAATCTATACAGTTTTTCAGTCCTTTTTTATTTTTTAGTAAACATATTTATTAAGGCCCCTTAACAAGACAGGACAGATCATTTTTAAGTCAAAGTGAAACTAAAACTTTAAAAGACATTTCTGCTTCTGGGAATGGTAAACCAGGTAATGAAGACCAACCATTCTGCTGAGGACAGCCAGAAAGTCTGGACAGAATATTTAAAAAATTTTAAAGGCAGAGGTATACTAATAAGTTAGTTAAGAATTACCATACACAAAAATCAAATTCAGGTGAACTGTATACTCAAATGTGAAAGATAAATAATAAAGCTTTTAGAAGATAATATGGGAAAATGCTTCAAAACCTAGGGGTAGGGAAGGATTTCTCAAACAGGATACAAAAAAGTACCTAGTATTAAAAACCAAATATGACAATATTAGACAAACATGACTACATGAAAATTAAGAATATTTGTCCATCAAAAGATATCCTCCCTCTTTTTCCGACTGGAACCATGGAGGGTGTAGAAGAGAAGAAGAAGGTTCCTGCTGTGCCAGAAATCCTTAAGAAAAAGTGAAGGAATTTCGCAGAGCTGAAGATCAAGCGCCTGAGAAAGAAGTTTGCCCAAAAGATGCTTCAAATGGCAAGGAGGAAGCTTATCTATGAAAAAGCGAAGCACCATCACAAGGAATACAGGCAGATGTACAGAACTGAAATTCGAATGGCAAGGGTGGCATGAAAAGCTGGCAACTTCTATGTACCCGCAGAACCCAAATTGGCATTTGCCATCAGGATCAGAGGTATCAATGGTATGAGCCCAAAGGTCCGAAAGGTGTTGCAGCTTCTTCGCCTTCGTCAAATCTTCAATGGAACCTGTGTGAAGCTCAACAAGGCTTCAATTAACATGCTGAGGATTGTAGAGCCATATATTGCTTGGGGGTAACCAAACCTAAAGTCAGTAGATGAACTAATCTACAAGCGTGGTTATGGCGAAATCAATAAGAAGCAAATTGCTTTGACAGATAACACTTTGCTCGATCTCTTGGTAAAACGGCATCATCTGCGTGGAGGATCTGATTCATGAGATCTATACTGTTGGAAAATGCTTCAAAGAAGCAAATAACTTCCTGTGGCTCTTAAAATTATCTTCTCCACGAGGTGGAATGAAGAAAAAGACCACCCATTTTGTAGAAGGTGGAGACGCTGGCAACAGGAAGGACCAGATCAACAGGCCTATTAGAAGAATAAACTAAGGTGTCCACCATGATTATTTTTTTCTAAGCTGGTCAGTTAATAAACAGTACCTGCTCTCAAACTGAAAAAAAAAAAAAGAAGACGCCGTCGAGAAAATGAAAAAGCAGGCAACGTAAAACCAATAAAAGGTCCATATTCAAAATAATAAAGGGTTCTAACAAGTTCTAAAAGAAAAAAGATAACCCAACAGGAAAAGGGGCAAGAGGCTAGATGAAACATGTCATCAAATGAACGACAAGAAAATCTAAACTATCCAAATGTCCAATAAACATATGAAAAGGCATCTAGTCTCAACAGTAAGTAAGGGCGACGCAAAAGAAAATCATGAGGCCAAGCACACTGGCTCACGCCTGTAATCGTAGCACTTTGGGAGGCCGAGGCAGGCGGATCACGAGGTCAGGAGATCGAGACCATCCTGGCTAACACAGTGAAATCCCGTGTCTACTAAAAATACAAAAAATTAGCCAGGCGTGGTGGCAGGCGCCTGTAGTCCCAGCTACTTGGGAGGCTGAGGCAGGAGAATGGCATGAATCCAGGAGGTGGAGCTTGCAGTGAGCCGAGATAGTGCCACTGCACTCCAGCTTGGGAGACAGAGTGAGACTCCATCTCAAAAAAAAAGAAAAAAAAAAAAAAGAAGAAAATCATAATGATACACCATTATATATCATAATGGCTAAAAACATCGAAATCTGATATGATTAAGTGTTGCTAGGCTATGGAACAACAGAAATCTTCACACACTACTTGTGTGAATGTAAATTATTACATCTACTTTGGAGAACGGTTTGGCTTGATTCTCCTAACATTCAAGACAGATAAGACCCATGACCCAGCAATCCCACTCCTAGGTACATACCCAGCAGAACATATGCACGTGTACCCCAAAGGCACACACAGCAGCACTATCCATAATAGTCCCCAGCTGGAAACAACCCAAATATCCTCAATAGCACAAAGGTAAGGACACTGGTATATTCATAAAATAGAATGTCATACAGCACAAAAATGAAGGGACAGTCACACAGAACAACATGGATGAATCTCGCACACATAATGACAAGACACAAAAGAAGATACAGCATATGACTCCATGTGTTCAAAATCAGGCAAAACTATAATGTTTACAGGGACATGGGCAGTAAAACAACAAAGGAAAATAAAGAAATCAAGAGTGGTTACCTGTAGGTGGAAGGGGAGCGACTGTGACTAGTGAAGGTCACTAAGAAGGGGCTGTTGGGCCGCTATAATGTTCTATTTCCTAACCTCAGAGGTGGTCATTTAAAAATAATTCATTGTTTTACATTTGTATTTTATGCACTTTTCTAACTGTGTGATATATTTCACAATTAAAAAGATTTAAATCAATCTTTTTAAATCTTTAATTAATTGTACAAAAATAAAATTAATACAAAAGGAAAAGTGGTATTTTTTGTGTAACTTTAAAAATTAGATCACAGAACCCAAATTCCTCAGATGGCGTACCAGGCCCTTCATCCTCAGCCTTGTCTTTCTAGTCTCATTCCTTACCACCCATCTTTCTTCACAAGTAGTCTGCCACACTTGCTCTCAATCGTGTGCTTTCTTTACCTTTACTTGTGATACTTCTCTGCCTAGAAAACCGTGTAGACATATCCCAATCACCTTTCTGCCAGACTAGCTACAAGCTGTTATTCAAGACACAGCCTGGGTGCCTCTCCTCTGAGAAACCTTTTCAGGAGACAGACTCCAGAGCCAGACTGACTGGTCTAAATTCCAGGTCTACCATTCACTAGCAGTGTGCGCTTGGTCAAAATACCAGCCTCAGTTTTCTGGCCTTCTCGTCTGTAAAACAGGGTAAGGGGTTGAAGTGAAGATTAAATGAGTAAACATATACAAAGTGTTTGGAATGTGCCTGGAACAGAGTATGCACTAGGTAAGGGTGAGCTATTATCATCAACACACTCTGACACCCTCCTCTCTGCTCCCCTTGTTAGATCCTCTGCTCTACCTTGTTAGATCCTCTGCTTCTGGGTTCCCGTGGCCCAGTATTATAGTTATTTTCTTGTATACAGCCTTTATGGACAGTTAATTCCTCAAGAGCAGAGACTAAATCTTTCATATCCCAATCCTCCACCATCTAGAACAGTGCCTGGCAGGTAGCAGATATTCACCGAATATTTGCAGAATGAATAAACTGACTCCAAATTTGGATCTACATCACATATAGAAGTAGTCCTCTGGTGCTGCTCTATCCTGTGTGTACACCACAAAACGGAAGCATACTCTTGATGGGCTTCCTATGGCAATAACCTGAGAATACAGGTGTAGATTCCCTCTGGATAGCAACAAACGAGGGTAATACTACTTGTCCTGTCCACTTGTTGTAAGGCTACTGTAGGGCTCAAATGATAATGACTATGAAAACATTTTTTCCCCCCAAGACGGAGTCTTGCTCTGTTGCCCAGGCTGGAATGCAATGGTACGATCTCCGCTCACTGCAACCTCCGCCTCCCAAGTTCAAGCGATTCTCCTGCCTCAGCCTCCTGACTGGCTGGGATTATAGGCACCCACCACCACGTCTGGCTAATTTTTGTGTTTTTAGTAGAGATGGGGTTTCACCATGTTGGCCAGGCTGGTCTTGAACTCCTGACCTCATGATCCACCTGCCTCGGCCTCCCAAAGTGCTGGGATAACAGGCATGAGACACCGGGCCCAGCCTTCTTTTTCTCTTTTAAAAGATAGACTCAGCTGGGCATGGTGGCTCATGCCTGTAATCCCAGCACTTTGGGAGGCCAAGGCAGGCAGATCACTTGAGGTCAGGAGTTTGAGACCAGCCTGGTAAACATGGTGAAACCCTGTCTCTACTAAAAATACAAAAATTAGCCGAGTGTGGTGTCACACGCCTGTAATCCCAGCTACTTGGGAGGCTGAGACAGGAGAATTGCTTGAACCTGGGAGGCAGAGGTTGCAGTGAGCCAAGATAGTGCCATTGCACTCTAGCCTGGGTGACAAAGCAAGACTCCATCTCAAAAGGTTAAAAAATAAAGAAAAAAAAATCATTATAATAGTCACACAGTGTAAACAACCCAAATGTTTTGTTGTCCATCAAAGTAATCAATAGATAAACTGTGGTAAATCTACCCAGTAGAAAACTACTCAGCAATAAAAACAAACAAGCTACTCATACTTACAACAACATGAATGAACCTCAAAAATATTATGCTCAATGAAAGCAGCCAGACGTGAAAGAGTACGTACTGTATGATTCAATTTTTAGGGGCTGCCTGGGGCATGGAGTGGAAAAAGGGACTGACAGCACTTGGGCAAGAAGGATCTCTTTGGGCAGATGGAAATGTTCTAAAACTCGGTTGCGATGATGATGGTAAAACTGTATAGACTTCTTTTTTTTTTTTTTTTTTTTTTTGAGACAGGGTCTCACTCTGTCCCCCAGGTTGGACTGCAGTGGCACAAGCAGAGCTCACTGCAGACTCAAACTCCTAGGTTCAAGCTATTCTCCTACTTCAGCCTCCTGAATAGCTGGGAATACAAGCACACGCCACCATGACCAGCTAATTTTATTTATTTAGAGATGGACTCTCGCTCTGTCACCAGGCTGGAGTGCAATGGCGCTATCTCGGCTCACCACAACCTCCAACTCCCTGGTTCAAGTGATTCTCCTGCCTCAGCCTCCCAAGTAGCTGGGATTACAGGCATGTACCACCATGCCCAGCTAATTTTTGTATTTTTAGTAGAGACGGGGTTTCACCATGTTGGCCAGGATGGTCTCAGTCTCCTGACCCTGTGATCCGCCAGCCTCAGCCTCCCAAAGTGCTGGGAATACAGGAATGAGCCACCACGCCCAGCCAATTTTTGTATTTTTATTTTTTTAGAGATGGGGTCTTGCTGTGTTGCCCAGGCTGGTCTCTTAACTCCTGGCCTCAAACAGTCTCCCCATCTCAGCCTCTCAAAGTGCTGAGATTATAGGTGTGAGTCACCACAACTGAGCAATTTACTATGTTTTAATTGTATATCTAAACTGGGTGAATTACACAGTATATAAATTATACATCAATAAAGATGTTTTGTTATAATGCAAATATCTGGCACTCTTTTATAACTAGCTACAATTCTCACATATTTAAAATCTCATCCATACATGTGAAGCCAAATCATGTAAGACTAAGACAGAAGTCAGCTTTTAAAAATTAAAAAATAATTTAATGTCACATATTAAATACCTTAAAAGCCCAAACTGCCTTCTCTATACTTATTTTCCAATCCAGGAACAACAAATAATGATCCTGATAAGCAGGCTTTCACTGTCATTTGTTTATTTCATCCCACCTGTACAAACACACACTTTGGCCTCATCTGCATTTATAACTGGAAACATGAGTATCTGGCATAATACCCCCCTCCTTGTTTTTGTCCAACAGCAAGCATAAGTAAAAGGTAAATACAGAAAGCACAGTATATAATGGGGTTTTAAAATATATATATATATATTCATATGATAAACAGGATTTCTAAATAGGGTTTAAACTAACCCTTAGAAATTAACAGTTCTTTTATATATACAAATGTACCATAGTACTTCAGATTAAATTCTGCAGGTCCTAAAATGCTATCCAAACTAGTTTGCTGAACTGGAATTGTTAAATTGGATACTGCTTAAAGTAGGTCACTGGCTCGGCCATGAAAGTATTTGGTAATGCAGAGATCTACTTGCAAAGTCATCTGTCATAATGAGATTTGACTTAGACAAAACCGGAGAAGCGACACCAGTTGGGTGTCAATTGTCAGCTGTATTTTATTCAAATAAATCCCATTTTAGATTTATCTCACTGCAGATTCTTGAACTGGGAAATAACAAGATGAAAGAAGTGTTTTCCAAAGAGTAAATCTGGTGTCCATGTTTAGAAAATGCCTCTTTTGCTTCCTGTCCTTTGTCCCACACATCTACTCAGTCTCTAAAGCCCATTAATCCTTCTTTTGAAATGTCTTTCAGCTTCATTCCTTTCTCTCCACTTCTATTCTCACCACTGCAGTCCTAATTTGAGTCAGGAGGCTTTAAAGTACAGGAAAACTAGAAAAAGAAGCCAAACTAGAGACCATTAGAGTAATCTAAAATGGGAGTGAAGAGGACTCAGTCTAGAGCAGTGGTTCTCAAAGTGTGGTCCCAGACAGCAGCAACAGCACCTGGAATCCTGATAGAAATGTAAATATTCAGACCTTACCCCAGAACCAGTGAGCCAGAAACTCTGGGGGTGGTGCTGGCAATGTGCTGTTAACAAGCCCTCTGGGTGATTCCGATATAGGTTAAAGTTTGAAAATTAGTGATTTAAAGAAGCACGGGCCAGGCAAGGTGGCTCACGCCTGTAATCCCAGCACTTTGGGAGACTGAGGTGGGTGGATCACAAGGTCAGGAGATCGAGACCATCCTGGCTAACACGGTGAAACCCGTCTTAAGATACAAAAACTTAGTTGGGCATGGTGGTGCATGCCTGTAGTCCCAGCTACTCGGGAGGTTGAGGCAGGAGAATCGCTTGAGCCCAGGAGGTAGAGGTTGTGGTGAGCTGAGATCATGCCACTGCACTCCAGCCTGGGCAACAGAGTGAGACTCCATTTCAAAGAAAAAAAAAAGAAGCTGAAGAGAAAGGAATGGGCCCAGATGAGGAGAGAACTTGGGGACCTGCTGAGAATGTCTTCCACAATGTCCCTCCAATCTCCAACCTAACCTACCAAAAAAGAACTCTTCTCCAAACCTATCTCTAGGTGTTACTGACTTTTGATATCACAACCCTCTACAGTGCTTAGGTTCAATCTTCCTTCCCCCTAGTCTCCATCCAATATAATACAGTCATCCTCAGTATCCTTGGGGGATTGGTTCCGGACCCTTGGTGTATACCAAAATCTATGGCTGCTCAAGTCCCTGAAACAAAATGGTGTAGAGACTGGGCACAGTGACTCACGCCTAAAACCCCAGTCGTTAGGGAGGCCAAGGCAGGAGAATTGCCTGAGGCTAGGAGTTTAAGACTAGCCTGGTAAGACCCATAGTTAGACTTCATGTCTATAATTTTTTTTTTTTTTTAAATTAACCTGACATGGTGCTGTGCACCTGTAGTCCTAGCTACTGAGGAGGCTGGGGCAGGAAGATCACTTGAGCCTAGGAGTTCGAGGCTGCAGTGAGCTATGATTATATCACTGCACTCCAACCTGGACAACAGAGAGAGACTCTGTCTCTAAAAAATAGACCAGGCGCAGTGGTCACGCCTGTAATCCCAGCACTTTGGGAAGCCAAGGCAGGCAGATCACTTGAGGCCAGAAGTTCGAGACCAGCCTAGGCAACATGAGGAGACCCTGAGTCTACTAAAAATACAAAAAAATTAGCTGGGTGTGGTGGCACAGGCCTGTAATCACAGCTACTCAGGAGCCTGAGGCACAAGAATAATTTGAACCTGGAAGGCGGAGGTTGCAGTAAGCCAAGATCACACCACTACACTCCAGCCTGGGCAACAGACCCTGTCTCCACAAATAAATAAATAAATAAATAAATTAATTAAAATGGAGGGGCTGGGCGTGGTGGCTCACGCCTGTAATCCAAGCACTTTGGGAGGCTGAGGCGGGCAGATCATGAGGTCAGGAGATTGAGACCACCCTGGCTAACACGGTGAAACCCCGTCGCTACTAAAAATACAAAAAAATTAGCCAGACGTGGTGGCGGGCGCCTGTAGTCCCAGCTACTCAGGAGGCTGAGGCAGGAGAATGGCATAAGCCTGAGAGGCGAAGTTTGCAGTGAGCCAAGACTGCGCCACTGCACTCCAGCCTGGGCAACAGACCGAGACTCCATTTCAAAACCTAAATAAATAAAATAAAATGGAGAAGTATTTGCATATAACTTATGCAAATAACCTAATGCCCCCTCCTTAGGTACACATCTTCCTGTATTCTTTAAATGTAATCTCTAGGTTATTTATAATATCTAATACAATGTAAATGCTATGTAAGCAGTTGTTGCACTGTATTATTTAGGGAATAATGTCAAGGAAAAAAGTCTATACGTCTTCAATACAGACGCAATTTTTTTCCTAGATATTTCTGATCCATGATTGATTGGAGTCATGGATGTAGAACCCATGAATATGGAGTGCCACTGTACTAATCTTGTTGATTCTGCTGTTGAGGCTCTAGGTAGTCAAGGAAAAAAGATACGTACCACAACGTGGAAAATTATGATTAAAGGAGTGCTTCAAATCAGTGAAGAAAAGATGAATTATTCAGCAAATGATTTTTTAATAACTGGCTAGTCATTGTGGGAATGCAGAGCAGGAAGCTATACATTCCTTACTGTATGTTTTCTTTTTTTTTTTTTTTTCCTGAGACAGAGTCTCACACTGTCACCCAGAGTCTCACACTGTTGCCCAGGCTAGAGTGCAGTGGTGTGTGTGATCTCAGCTCAACACAACCTCCGCCTCCCGGGTTCAAGCAATTCTCCTGTCTCAGCCTCATGAGTAGCTGGGATTACAGGTGTCTGCCACAGTGCCCGGCTAATTTTTGTATTTTTTGTAGAGACAGGGTTTCACCATCTTGGCCAGGCTAGTCTCGAACTCCTGACCTCGTGATCCACCCACCTCGGCCTCCCAAAGTGCTGGGATTACAGGCGTGAGCCATTGTGCCTGGTCCTACTTTATGTTTTCTTACTCCATATATCAAAATAAAATTCCAGATGAATCAAATACATCAATTTGAAAACAAAAAGAGCTGGGTGTGGTAGCATATGCCTTAAATCCCAGCACTTTGAGAGGCCGAGGTGGGCAGATCACCTGAGGTCAGGAGTTTCAGACCAGCCTGGCCAACATGGAGAAACCCCGTCTCTACTGAAAATACAAAAATTAGCCGGGCATTCCAGCTACTCGGGAGGCTGAGGCAGGAGAGTCACTTGAACCTGGGGGGTGGAGATTGCAGTGAGCCGAGATTGCACCACTTCACTCCAGTCTGGGTGAAAGAGCAAGACTCCGCCTCAATAAATAAATAAATAAATAAATAAATAAATAAATAAATAAAGTTGTTCATTGCTATTGCTGATGTACTATATGTAATCCTGAACTGAAAACAATCTTAATGTCAACCATTAAAGGATTGGTAAGTAAAATAATCGATTATTCTGTGGACATTAAAAAGAAAGCAGTGAAAGACATATGGAAGACATTCAAAACTACTTGTTAGATTAAAATAAGAGCCAGCCAGGAGTGGTAGCATACACCTGTAGTCCCAGCTGCTTGGGAAGCTGAGGTGGAAGGATCACTTGAGCCCAGGATTTTGAGGCTAGCTGGGGCAACAGAGTGAGACCCTGTCTTAAATAAATAAATAAATAAATAAATAAGATAAGCCATTACAAAACATTTTGTATAGCTTTATCCCCTGTTGGTCAAAAATATACAAATAAATATATAAAACACATATATTATACATTATATACTATCCATGTGTATATATAATAGATACAATGTATAATATAGTATATATATGATATACCTGAAAGTATGGAGAAAGTCTGGCAAGACATCCAACAGCCTTTAAAAATAAGTACCTTTGGCAGACTGCAGCAGCTCACGCCTGTAAATTCAGCACTTTGGGAGGCCTGGATCACTTGAGTCCAGGAGTTCAAGACTAGCCTGGGATATATAGCAAGACCCAATGTCTACAAAAATATTTTTAAAAATTGGCCAGGTGTGGTGGCACCCACCTGTAGTCCTAGTTACTTGGGAGGCTGAGGCAGGAGGACTGATTGAGCCCAGTAGTTGGAGACTGAAGTGAGCCATGATCACACCACTGCACTCCAGCCTGGGAAACAGAGAAAGACCCTGTCTGGCTGTTTTTAAAAAAAACAAAACAAAACAAAACAAAAACAAAAGAAGATACACCTAAGGAACAGGATGCAAGAATTTTCCATTTTCTACTTCATAAACATCAAGTTTTTACAAAGAGCATAAATTACTCTTACAATAAAAAATAAATCTGATCATGTCACTCCTTTGTTCAAAAAGTTCAAAAGCCTTCCAGCCCACAGACGATACAGTCCAAACTCCCCAGTGAGATGTAAGGATGGTCTAGCGTTGCCACCTGACACCTCACCTATCACCAGGGTGAGCTCCCCTGATGGGGCAGGTTAGGATGGGGTCTCTGTTCTCCCTCCTCCACTGTATCTTTCCTGAAGTCTGGTGCCACATGGTCCTTAATGGTCAACTCTGATAACCTTTTGTGCCATTTGCAAAGCTTTCGTCATAATGGAGCACACTGCTACTACATTCCAACTTGTCCTTTTCAGAACAATGTTGACAAAGCTGTTCAAATAAATTAATAAATTTATCCCCTGCTTTCATGGAAAAATAAGTTCACATGCCAACGTATAGGCAGACCAATAAAACCTCCACTTCTGAAAACCAAAATCTAACATTATGCTTTCTGGCTAATAAATATTAACACTTATTTATAGTTATTCGTTGGCATATATCTGGCATAGTATGTAACACATGACTATAAAAATTACAGTTGTTCAGGAGCAAGAGAAGACTGGGGGAAGTTTTTTCACAAGCAATGAGAGGTGGAGCCAGTTTTGTGATCTCCTTGGCTGGGGTATAATGGAGGATGCACACTGAGTAGTTGGACAACATCTTGATGAAGTCCTACGATTCATCTCACAAGCCCAGATTCATGTTGCTGTCAAGGTACAGAGATAGCACACCACCTGTATGCTAGTGCAAGTTTGATCCAGGGCTCAGTTAATAAAAACTTATCTCTGCAGGAAATGTAGATGCTTCTAAAAGAGATAATGCTATGTGGGAATAACAGATCATCTCCTCTGATTATCCATAACAACCATGGTTTCTTAGTATTCACTGAGTATTATCTGTGCTTTATTCTAAGTTGTTCCTTATGGCCAATAATTGTCCTCACAGACTTCCTAAGAATTGGCCATTGGAAGAGTTCCCTGTGGCTAAAGATCTGGAATCTAAAGTCTCATAAGATTTTGGCCATGATCCTGGCATTGAGTGGTTGACCATTTACCATAAGCACCAATGTGTTCAATACAATGGACAGTGCCTTCTGAAGCTGGTCTCATAGTCATGTTTATATGTTTCTAAGACAATCAACTCAGTAAGATACAAGGATTTGGGGTTGGGGATAGGAGGGATACAGAGGAGCTACACTGCTTGGAAGGCCTAGGCTAAAGTCACCAGCTTAGTTACCTGGTCATGACATGGATGAGCCACTTTGTCAATAACATCTGCCTTGAGCATGAGGGTTACAGGCTGTGGTACTTATAAATTTTGTTGATAACCATTTCCCTTATCAAATGAAGTACCTTATTCATTTTTGTATTAACAGTGCCTGGCACAGAGCAGGTATTCAGTAAATGTTGGCTATATTAATGAAGCATAGGTATCAGGAAATACACATCATATAATAAAGGGGCAAGTGGGCAAAACTGATAATTGCCTACTAGACACCATGAGGTGGTAAACTCAGTTACTGAAAGGATAATGTTAGGCTGTGGGCTCAGTCACAATGCAGGTCAGTTAAATTCAGGGGTGCTTCACGGTCACAAATCATGGTTACATTGTAATCACAGCAATTGTGGTAATACTATTACGTGTTTTGCAAACGCCTGGAATCCAGATTTGGCTAGGGGTAAACTTAGGTTCAATTAGAAAGCTACATTTCCCAACTTTTATTATGAAGAGAGGTGGCTACATGTCATGGCTCTGGTCAATCATTAGATGAAGTACACCTTTTGTACCTCACTTGAGAGGGTGGGTGGTCTGAAAGGGAAGCAGAGAAATGGCCTTGCCACCATCAAGGATGGATCAAAGGAATTTGAGACATTAACAACACTGGGAGTGACTACTTATTTCTCAATTTTGTGGTGTGTAGGAAAAAATGAATCTTTATTTGGTTAAAGCAAAGTTGGATATTCCATTACACATAGCCTAATTTATTTCTAACTGATAAAATCACATAGAAGTAGCAAGAAGAGTTATGAGACTGCTGTAATAATCTATAAGAACAAAAAAACTTATCCTAATAACTGAATAAGTAGTCATCTTCTTTGTGGTAATATAATTGTAAAGATTTCTGGAGTGTACGGTATCATGAAACGACAGCACTCTAGCTAGCAGCTTCAATAATGATTTGAGATGATCTAACCAAATCAAAATGTTTGGAAAGAGTGTTGATGCTTACATGCTCTGAGACATGCTGCAGTATCATCAGCAATAAGACCAACTAAAACAGAGCAACATCCAGCCTCATATGAAATTAGCAAACATCTCCTCTCAACTACATGCAAGTGGTAATCAAAACCAAGTGGAAAAGAAAAACTGAAAACATTTCAAAAAGCACCTGCAGAAGAATGCTACTATTCCAGCTGCATATTAAACTTCTGTTTATCAAACATGTTCAACATTCAACATCTGGCCTTTCCACAAGCTAGTGCTTACCAATGAAATGCTAAAGAACACTTTTTGTTTAAGTAACAGCCACCGGGAAATCTTAAGCCAACTGAAGGGCAGTCTGGTTGTAGCTCATATTCACTTCTGAAGAAATGAAAATGAAACAGCTGTCTTAACCCTCAATAATTTATACCCAAAACTCTCCAGCCGTGGGTACTACACATTTAAAATCTGAGCTTCACAACACTTTCATCAACTTCTTCAAACTGTTTGTTTTTTAAAAATATTTCATATACAGTATTTTCTCCTGTACTTGAGCATCTGCTATCAAAATACTATCTTTCATCAATTTTGAGATTCACGGTTTTTTTTTCTTTACAAGTTAATATTTGTGAAATCTAGACAGATTTTACAATTAATGACATCTTACATCTTACAATTAATTGGCAGCATTCTTTCTTTCTTAATGGAGCATAAAACACAATATGTCTTATGACTGATGGCGTCTTAAATTCCGTAAAATATGGTAACAGCAATCCCTGACTTTTACTAGATGCATACCATGTAGGAGTCACAGTGCTTTACATATAACTCATCTGCTTACCAAAGCATTCCATGAGGTAAGTGCTACTGTCATCCTGTTTTTAATTTTTTTAAATTTTTAATTATTATGGGTACACAATAGTTGTATACATTTATGGGGTACATGTGATGTTTTGATACAGGTATACAGCATGTAATGATCAAATCAGGGTAACTGGGGTATTACCTCAAGCATTTATCATTTCTTTGTGTTAGGAAAGTGCCAATTCTACTCTTCCGGTTATTTTAAAATATATGATAAGAGTATCATTAACTATAGGCATCCTACTGTGCTACCAAATACTAGATCTAATTCATTTTATCTAACTGTATTTTTGTACCCATCAACCATTCCCACTTGTCATCCTATTTTGTAGAGAAGGAAACAGAGAAGCTAAACAACACAGTCACTGGCAGTACAGCTCAAACTATCTGACTCCAGAGTTTAAGCTCTTAACAACTGTCCTAACTGAAAGCTCAAAAATACTCTTTTACTTTCCTCCATTCATAATAAAAAATGGTCTTTATTTCAAAATGTTTTTATTTTGCCCTCATTCTTGACAGATGGTTATTTTTCTTCCAGCACTTTGACGATGAATTGTTCTGTGGCTTCCACTGTCACTGAGAAGTCAGCTATCAGCCTGCAGTCTGCTTTTTCTCTCAGGACTGTACTAGCATCTTGGATTTGCCAGTGTATCCAGGTGATATTTCTCTTTCTTTACCCTGCTTGAGCTTCTGGATTCAGATGATTTAGGTCTTTCATCGATTTTGGAAAATGTCTTCAAATATCACCTCTCCCTCAATGCTTCTATTCTCCTAGAACTTTGATCAGATGTTATATTAAACCTTTTATTCTATCTTCCATGCATCTTAATCTTTCTTTTACATTTTCTCTGTCTCTATGGGTTTTATGTGGACAATTTCTTTAGCTTTATCTTCTAGTTCAGTAAGTCCTAGCTTCACTTGTGTCTAATTTGCTTTAAGATTAGACTTGTCTACTAAATGCCAAATTCAATGATGTTCTTTGCTTCTGAAATGGTTATTTTTTTCATTCTTATTTTCTTAATTGACAAAAATTGTATTTAACATGCACAGCATGTTTTCAAATAGGTATACACTGTGGATGGCTAAACTGATGAAATGGTTCTTTTTCAAATATACCTGATTATTATTATTTTAGCCAGTCAAATGCCTCTATAGTGGCATGCACCAGTTGAAAAATCCATCCCTGACATACAGGACTTTTGATCTGATTATTCCTGATAGTCTCAGTTGCCAACTTACATCTTAAAATTAATTGGTAGCATTCTTTCACGTATAATTTACAATATCTAATTACATTTACAGTATTTGTTTTTAGCCAGGCATGGCGGTGTGCGCCTGTAATCCCAAATACTATGGAAGCTAAGGCGAAAGGGTCATTTGAAGCCCAGAGCCCGGCATTTTGAGCAGTCCAGGCCAGATAGCAAGACCTTGCCTCTAAAAAAAATACTAAAAATTAGCCAGGCATGGTGGTATGTGCCTGTAGTTCTGGCCACTTGGGAGACTGAAGTGAGAGGATCACTTGAGCCCAGGAGCTCGAGGCGGCAGTGAGCTATGATCTCACCACTGCACTCCAGTCTGGGCAACACAGCAAGAACCCATCTCTAATTAATTAATAATCAAAACCATAAAAAACCAATATATTTCCTTAAAAATATTAAATATACCTATTCTATGTTCAGTTTCCAATAATTACAATATTGTAGACTTTTCAAATCTGATTTTTTTTTTTTTTTTTTTTGAGACAGAGTCTCACTCTGTCACCCAGGCTAGAGTGCAGTGGTGGATCTCAGCTCACTGTAACCTCCGCCTCCCAGGTTCAAATGATCCTCCCACCTCAGCCTCCCAACTAGCTGGGATTACAGGCACATACTACCATGACCAGCTAATTTTTATATTTTTAGTAGAGATGGGGTTTCTCCATGTTGGCTAGGCTGGTCTCGAACCCCTGACCTCAAGTGATCCACCTGCCTCGGCCTCCCAAAGTGCTGGGATTACAGGCGTGAGCCAACATGCCTGGCCTCAAATCTGATCATTTTTGTTGCTCCTGCTGACTCATTCACTGTAGCTCAGTTTTTTGAGTGTTTTATGACTTTTCATTTTGGACTTCTGAATAATTTTATTTGTGAGACATATTTGAGTCCTAAGTAAGGTATATTTTTCTCCTGAGAAGATTTATGTTGCTCTGGCAGGTTCCTGGAGGCACTACTAACCCAAGAACAATTTAAATTCCATACTGCACAGATAGTATGAATTCAAGTCTCACTCCCATACATGAGCCAGTTTGTGGTTACGAATTCTCAAGGGAAGTTTTTATTTAAGTTTCATTACAAAAAAAGGTTAGACACAGAAGCAGACAATAATATAATGAACCTTCATGTGCTCATCATCAGTTTAAACAGTTAACTCCTGGCCAACACTCTTTCACCATATCCCTTACTGGTATCCCTGCCTCTGCATTAGTTTTAAAGCAAGGACATTTCATTGATAAATACATTTGTAAATATCTATCTCTAATATATTTTTTAAAAACCTTTAAAATTCCTAATACCATCATTCCACTTTAAAAACATTAGTAACAGTCCCAATACCATCAAGTAATCAGTCAAACTTCCAACTGTCTCATAAATGTCACACAAGACTTTGTTTCCTTTGCTGTGCTTTTTTTTTTTTTTTTCCTTTGCAATTTATTTGTTGAAGAAACCAGGTTGCTTGTTGAAGAAACCAGAGCTTCACATAGTCTGGACTTTTCTGACTGTATCCCATGGTGGTACTAATATGCTGCTCTGTCCTCTGTAATTCTTATAAATTATTATATAGCTCTAGAAGCCAGATCTGTTTGTATATGAAAGGGATGGTATATGGTTAATGTAGTGTTAGCAAATGGTATCCAATAGCTTTTTAAAAAAATATCATCATGCTCTGGGAGGCCAAGGTGGACAGATCACAAGGTCAGGAGATCGAGACCATCCTGGCTAACATGGTGAAACCCTGCCTCTACTAAAAATACAAAAAAAAATTAGCCGGGCGTGGTGGCGGGCACCTGTAGTTCCAGCTACTCGGAGGCTGAGGCAGGAGAATGGCATGAACCCGGGAGGCAGAGCTTGCAGTGAGCCGAGATGGCGCCACTGCACCCCAGCCTGGGCAAGACAGAGAGACTCTGTCTCCAAAAAAAAAACAAAAACCAAACAAACAGACAAAAAACTTTATTGGTATTCAGATTGTCTCATCATTAGCTGAAGAGAGTCTTCTCATGTATGCTCTTTGGTTCTTTTGATGTGATCCTGGTCACAGTCTTTTATGACTTCCTTGTTATGTGGTGTAACCAGAAGTTCTAGGTTTACCTTGTACAGTTCCTGTTCTAGACCTGTATCAGTGATTTCTCCAAATAGCCCTGTTTCCTGTTAGTGAGAATTGGTATTCCAAGACCACAATTTGGGCACTAGGGTTACACACTGCTACTAGGTCACTGTTTACAGGATTTTTCAATTGAATGGGTTAGGAGGTGTTTTTTGTCTAAGACAAAATATATCAATAATACATACTACAACTTGTAATTCAAGATTAAGTTAATCAAGAGAACGGGAAGATAAGTCAAAGACTGGGAGAAAACACAAAGACATATCTGATAAAGGAGTATTATCCAAAATATACAAAGAGTTATTAAAACTCAGCAATAAAAAATGAACAACCTGATTAAAAATGGTCAAAAGACCTGAACAGACACCTCACTGAAGAAGATATACAGATGGCAAATAAGGATATGAAAAGATACTCAACATCATATGTCATTAGGGAATTACAAATTAAAAAAAAAAAAGAAACAATGAGATGCCACTACACACCTATTAGATGCCCAAAATGCAGAACACTGACAACGCCTAATACCGGTAATGATGTGGAGAAACAGGAATGCTCATTCATTGCTGGTGGGAATGCAAAACCATATGGCCAGTTTGCAAGACAAGTTTGGCAGTTTCTCACAAAACTAAACTTACTCTTACCATTCAATCCAGCAATTGCACTCCTTGACATTTGGTCAAATAAAGTGAAAACTTACATTCCCACAAAAACTCACATATGGTGTTTGTAGCAGCTTTATTCGTAATTACTAAAACTTGGAAGCAACTAAGATGGCCTTCAATAGGTGAATGGATAAACTGGAGTACATCCAGGCAATGGAATATTATTCATGCTAAAATGAAATGAGCTATCGAGCCATGAAAAGATGTGAAAAAACCCTAAAATACATACTACCAAGTGAAAGAAGCCAATATGAAAAGGCCATGTGATTTCAACTACCTAACATCTGGAAAAGAAAAATCTATGGAGACAGTAAAAAGATCAGTAGTTGCCAGAAGACAGGGAGATGGAGGGATGACTAGATGGAGCAGAGAAGACTGAGAGCACCGAAACCACTCTGCAGGATTCTATGATGGATACATGCCATCCCACATTTGTTCAAACCCATGGAATATGCAACACCAAGAGTGAACCCTAATGCAAATGAACTTTGAGTAATAACGGTGTGTCAATGTAAGTTCCTCAATTATAACAAATAGACCTTTCTGGTGTGGGATGTGACACTGGGGGAGGCTGGCAGGGACAGGGAACAGGCAAATATGAGAACTCTATACTTTCTGCGTAATTTTACTGTGACCCTAAAACTGCCAATAAAAACAAAAAGTCTTAGGCCGGGCGCAGTGGCTCACGCCTGTAATCCCAGCAATTTAGGAGGCCGAGGAGGGTGGATCATTTGAGGTCAGGAGTTCACAACCAGCCTGGCCAACATGGTGAAACCCCATCTCTACTAAAAATACAAAAATTCGCTGGGTGTGGTGGCGTGTGCCTGTAATCCCAGCTACTTGGGAGGCTGAGGCAGGAGAATCACTTGAACCCAGGAGGCGGAGGTTGCAGTGAGCCAAGATCGCACCAATGCACTCCAGTCTGGGTGACAAAGTGAGACTCCGCCTCAAAAAAAAAAAAAAAAAAAGAAAAGAAAAAAGAAGTCGATAAAAAAATCAAGTTAATAGGGTTTTATTTAACCTCTTTTATTTTCTATTTCTATCTCCTTTCACCCAAGTTGGGAATCTGGATCTCAAAACACTGGAAATGATAAAGTACCACATAATTACTCATTTGCTTTTTCTGACAATATACACTCACACAACAATCTCAAAACAGCACTACCAAGATCACCGGTATGTTCCACATGAGTATAAAAATTTAGGTTTACTTGTTTCTCATTTTCCATTAAAAAAAACTATAAACCATATTTAAAGCAGACTAGCTTCTATCCCTGTCCCCTCTACCCTATTTCCTTCCTCCTTCTCTCATAATTTTTAAGCTTTTATGATTTAATATTCCATTAAAAAATATCAATTGGCTGGGCATGGTGGCTCACATGTGTAAGCACTTCGGGAGGCCAAGGTGGGTGGATCACCTGAGGTCAGGAGTTCGAGATGAGCCTGACCAACATGGTGAAACCCCGTCTTTACTAAAACACACACACACATACACACACACAAAATTAGCCGGGCATAGTGGCAGGCGCCTATAATCCCAGCTACTCAGGAGGCTGAGGCAGGAGAATTGCTGGAATCCGGGAGGTAGAGGTTGCAGTAAGCTGAGATTGCACCCTGCACTCCAGCCTGGGCAACAGTGCGAGATTCCATCTCAAAAACAACAACAACAACAACAAAGAAAACAAACAAATAAATTGCAGATACTGAAATCAAAATATGTAGAAGCTCTTGCATTCATAGTAAGTGGAAGAACAGAGCACAAAGACCACTAGGTCTGTAGTTAGAAGGCCTGGTGTTCAGTTACCGCTTCACCACCTATTAGCTGGCCTTGAGGAACTACCTAATTTTTCAGAGGTTCAGTCCCTTTTCTGTATGATGTGAAAAATAATAAATATCCACCTTATAAGATCGCTGTGAGGATCAGATGAGATATGAAAGTCTTTTAAAGGTACAACTATATATGAGTGCATCCTTGGAGTGAAAGTTTCTGAAGATTAGCCATAAATAATTCCGTTTATTAAAAGTTTCTTTCACTCTTAAGTACAAGCTAAGCAGGAATACTTTTTAAAACATTTCTTTATTAACAAAGGACCCTCGAGAAATAGGAGAGAAAAGCCGAACTCAGAGTTCCCAGTATCTCCCAGGAGGACCAAGAGGTCCTGAAAAGTATTACGTCTGGTCCTTAGTCTGGGTCACCAAAGGCTGTACATCTGTGGCTGTAACTGAGACGGAGGCCAACAGCAGCCTCTGTGATCAGGCCCCTGCCTACATCTCCAGCTCCTCTCCTAATTCCCTGCCTCCCTCTCAGTCTCCAGCCTCACCAGCATTCCCAGGTCCCCCAAGGCTTCAAGCGCGTTCCTCCCTCAGGACCTTCATACGTAGCTAGCCCCTTTGTTTGAAGGCTCTGGATCGCAATGATCACCCGGCCAATGCCTACTTTTCCTTCAAATCTTTGCTTAAATGTTACTTTGTCAGAAAGGCCTTTCTGTCCTCTCAGACTAAGCCAGCCCCCGCAAGTTAATCACTCTTACAGCTCCCTGTATTTTTCCTAAAATGCACTTATCAGGGTTTGGAATTACACATATAATTGTCTTTCTCCCACTGGAAAATGGTCAGTTTAGCATGTGTGTCTGTTATTTCTTTATTCTCAGTTCCTAGTGCCATGCCTGGTATTACTCTGGCACTCAGTATTTGTTGAACGAATAACTGAATTAATGAAAAGCTTAACATATCACGTATAAAACTGTTGAATTAGATCCTGAACACTGGGAAAGAGGGAAGGATCAAGTTGTTACATACTGAAAAAAAAATTCTACATTCCAGAGTCTTCCCATAAGGGGGCAATATTCCATTCTCCTCTAACTTGATTCATAATTTAAATATAGAATCATTCTAATGATATATTTCCATTTCTTATCTATAATGAGTTTTTATGATCAAAATATCCAGAAACACATTACTAACACCAACACAAAACTAAGCTTTTCACTAGTGATGCAGTATAAGCTGAGGATATATAACAAAGTGAAATTTTCCAAACAAAACACCATGCCCTCCCAAAAATGCCAGGAAGAAGACCTGTGTCTGTGAGAGGGGAGCCTACAGGGACAGGGGACCTGGAGATAAAAAAAAGACTTAAGAAACATATCAAACAAATGCTATAATGATAACCTTTAAACACTGCCTGGTTTTTACGTAGCTGGAAATATGAAAAGCCTATTAGCATCTCTCTTCACTGGACATTATGAACAAAGTATGGCAGAGAGAGGACACACAATTCTAAAGGGGAGTTAAGGCTTCATTTTATTTCTCCCTAAAGCCTTTGTTTTCCTTTTTCTCTAACAAACGAAAACACTCCATATTTCATAAATTAAGAAAAAATCAAATTTCTATCCATTCAAATTCAAGGTGAAAGAAGACATTTTTTGAACTCTACAGATATTCATCTATTATACAGATAAGCATCTATTAAAAAGTCTCTCATCCATGTTCAAGCACCCACAATGTGCCTCCATATATTCTTTCCTGCTGAAAAGAATGAGAGCTCCCTGAAGAAATGACTGAGGGTTGACACAGAAGATGCATGAGATGCACCTAAACGTATCATCATACCAAAAAGGAAGGACACTATAAAAAGTCTTCAGAAACCAACTTGAAGGGGCCCCTCCCACTAGTCAAGGATGGGATCATTTGAGCATCAATAACAAATAACATTGCAATGGATTTACATCTATGAAATATGATGAAATCCATGAGTTCATAATGAAACACATATATTTTAAGACCTTACTGGTCTGTTTTGGAGGATACTAGGGAATCAATTTATTACTATGAAAACTGGTAAATAAGAGAAAGAATCAATCATTTAATCTGCCTTTCCTAAATGGAATATATCTCAGATTGGATAACCACAGAGTGGATAAGAGACTATTTCTGGCTAAGTATGGTGGCTCATGCCTGTAATCCCAGCACTCTGGGAGCCTGAGGCAGGAGAACTGCTTGAGCCCAGGAGCTCGAGATCAGACTGGGCAACATGGGAAGACCCTGTCTCTACAAAAAAATTAAAAATCAGCCAGGTGTGGTGGTGTGCACCTGTGGTACCAGCTACTAGAGGGGCTGAGGTGGGAGGATCACTTGAGCCCGCGAGGTTTAGGCTGCCTTGAGCCATGTTTGTACCACTGCACTACAGACTGGACAACAGAACAAGACCCTGTCTCAACAACAACAAAAATAGTTTGTCTAGCTAATAAACGAAGACAAGTGACTTAGAATATTATCATTTTGTAAACCTTAATAAATTAACATATCTCAGTATTGCTCTTCAATAGCTGTTAACATCATAATAAGATGAGACAAAACAACTGGTTATTATGTGCCTCTTGATGGAAGTAAACACCACCACCTATAAAATATTCTTGCCAAACAAAAACAACGTGAATTAGATCAAGCCTCCTCTGGATATAACTACAAGTTTACACAAAATTCAAGGTAAAGGAACACTCTTCCTTGTACTCTGAACAGACACAATTAGCAAAATCGAGAATGTAAGAAACTATAGGACAAACAACCAGGTTTCTTTATAAGATAAATTGAGGGGAAGAAGAGTGAGGGAAGCTACAGATAAAGAAGCTTAGGAAACATTAACCAGATACTATGTAGTTCCCTTTTTTGGATCCTAATGCAAATAAACAAAATGTAACAACTAAAACAAATTTTTAAAGACTGAATTTTTTGTAATATTAAGGAGTTACATTTTTAGATGTGATAATTGTATAAGGCTTAAGTGTTTTTTACAAAAAGTCCTTGCCTTTTAGAGAGACACACTAGGATATTTATGAATGAAATATGTATGTGTGAGGGCTGCAGTCATCTGCAGGTTTGTCTGGGGCTGGAAGATCTTCTCCCAAAACAAAGCACTCACATGGTAGCTGTTAGCTGGAGTTCCTCTCCATGTAAGCCTTTCCACAGGCTTCTTAAATGTCCTCACAACACAGCAGTCTGGCTTCCTTCAGAGCAAGTACTCTACGAAAGGGAGGCAGAAGTTGCAATGACCTAACAACGGAAATCACAAACCATCACTGCCACGATATTCCAATGGTTACACAGGTTATCCCTATTCAGCAGGACAGAGGACTACACAAAGGCATGAATACCAGGAGGCAAGGACCACTGGGCCATCTTGGAGGCCGGCTAGCACACCAAGGCACTTAGAATTAACATACATGCACCAAACTCCTGGGCATGATTTTCCAAACCCTTCATCATCTGACTCCTACTGCGCTCTAACCTCATTTCATCCCACCCTTTCTCAGCCCAATAAGCTCCAGCCTTCCTAGCTTCCTTTCTTTTCCTCAAAGGCGAGGGATTTGTACCTACTTTAGAGCCTTTATATTAGCTGCTCCCTCAGACTGGATTAATTCTCTCCACTTACCATTTTATCCAGATCTGAGCATAAATATCACTCCACAGGCCACCAAGTCTAAAAGACCATCTACCCTCTTTCTGTCCCAGAACTCTTTTTTTTTTTTTTTTCCGTCTGACATTTGAGCACATCTGGCTCAGTGTTAAACTCTCTGGCACAATTAGTCACTATGGTTAACATACCTTTAACCTTCAAAGGCATAACCTAGCCCAACACCCTGGCCTTGCAGCTGTGGAAACTCCTCAGCTTCAAGGACCTTTTCCTTCATTCCGCCTCACCCACACTCTACCACTGTCACATCAAACTCAGCTCACCTTGTATCACCAAATTCAATTCACGGTGTCAATATTTTAGCTCACTGGCTCAAGCATCCCATGCAAAAACTTTTCAACTGCCATGGGTCCTTCTATCCCTTGACCCCATTTTCCCTCTCCTGACTTAATTTTTCTCTTTAGCTTAGATTATAATCACTTACTTGCAAGAACCTTCAATTCGCTTCCAACGTCTCCTCTCAAACTCCACAATCCCAGAACTCAAGCAACTGCCTTCTCCATGCCAAGAATACTGATGAAAAAGCATTTAACTTGGCAGGTTTACCATAAATTAAAGGTCAGGCAAATGGGCACTCAATTTAAATTGGCAGTCTAACTGGATCTCTTTAGCAGGCTGGCTTTCCTATTCTCCCCTCTCCAAGAAGGCTATTTCTTACTTATTTTCCCCTCCTCCACAACCCTTCCCTGCCTTTTAAGCTAATGTCAATGACTCTTCATTGAGAACAAAAATACCATAATAAAACGATCTGCTATCTCATGACCAGTTGTATAAACCTACCTGAATCTGCATCAAGTTTCCCTTCTTTCCCCTATTTCAACAGAAGTGGCCCTCCTCCTTTCTAAGAATACTTATGCTCCTGACACCATCCCCTCTCTTACTCATCAACTCCAATCTTGCAATTCTCCCTTTTTTCCTCCACCAACCTTCACTCACTGCTTCCTGGATTGCCCCTATGTGCACACATGCTCTAGTATGTCCCCTCTTAAAAAGACAAGCAAAAATTATTCTTGACTCTGTATCACTCTTCAGCTGCTACTCCATTTTTCTGCTCCCTTCACAGCCAAACTTCGTCAAAGAGTTAAAAATCTGCTCTTTCTCATACTTTCTCACCTCCTATGAAAGCTCTGTTAAAACCATTCCGACATGACTTCTGCCCCTATCACCAGCAATATCCACGCTGCCAATCCAATGAACAGTTCATGTGACCCTTTCAGTAGCACTAAATTCAGCTAATTATTCCCTCTTCTTTGAAGTGATCTCCTCTTTTGATTTCATTCAACCAATAATTACTGAACACTGTCCTGGCCAGTCACTGTTCTGGGATTGGTGAGGGTACAGTAGCTTCTAGGGCACCTCACTCTCCTGGCTTTCCTTCTATGTCTTTGACTCCTCTTCTCTCCTTCACCCTCCTCTGACTCTATCTTTAAATGCTAACAGTAATTCAGAACTTAATATCAAACCCCCTTTACTTTCTCCTTAAATGATATCCTCCATTCTCATGGTTTTTATTATTGTCTTTATAATGAAAACATTCATATTTGTATCTGTAGTTGGGAACTTTCCTTGGAACTCCAGTTCTCCTGTATTCAATTACTTAACTTGATATTCCCACTTGGGTGCCCCAAGGCATCTCAGACTTAATATAATCAAATTTTAACTCTTGACTTTCCCTAAAAACATTCCATCTACTTCAGTAAATCTCAGTAAATAACACAATATACAGCTTTCAAGCCAGAATTCTGGATTTCTATGCCTTCCTCCACTCCCACTTCTAATCCACCAGCAAGTCCTACAGAGTCTGTCTCCAAAATACATCTCAAATGTTTTCATTGTTCTCCATTTCTCTGACTATTATCATCTGTTCCCTAAACTACGGTAATAGCTTCCCAACTGGTCTCTCTGTTCCCACCCTTGTCTTGGCCTCCAATCTTCTGGATACATACCTTTAAAAATGCAAATTAGACTGGCTTACTCCCTGCTTTAAGTCTTCAACAGCATCATACTGTAACAGGAATCAAACCTGAACCCGTTCATTTGATCTTCAAGCTCTTAAGCAACATGGACTCTGTTTACCTGCTCTCCAACATCATCTATCCATCCTTCCTCACTCTAATACAGCCCCAGTGACTTTTCTGTTTCTTGACTATGCTAAGTCTTGCTCTCCTATGGCTTGGTACATGCTATTCCCTCTGTCAGAAACACCCTCTCCTCTGGCTGGCTCCGTCTCAATTTCCAGTCTCAACTTAAATGTGAACTCCCAGATCTTTCCTGACCACTGTATCTATAATAGTTCTCCCTGAAAGTTTCTAACACAGTTTTTATTCATTTTCTTCATAGCACATAACATTTTATAATTGCTTATTCATTCATTTACTTTAAAACTCACTTTGAAAATTTACAAACATATACAAAAGTAGAACAAACTGTAGAATGAGTCCAAAAATTCTACGATTTTTATTTCCAACTACTTCCCCTGCTCTACTGTAAGCTCCAATGAATAGAGACTACATCTTTTTCTCTCATTATATATACACCCAGGGCCTTGCACTGAGCCCAGCTTACGATAAAAACTTAGTATGTTTTTGTTGTTGCTTTGAATGAGAAGCCAAGTTAAAGATGTCTCTAAAGAGAATAATGGCACCACTGAGAAAAGTGACACAGGAAGGAGAGTTCTGAGGACAGTCGTTAATTTATTCATCAGTCTACTGGCAGCTAGGCTCTTGGCTAAGTATTGGGTTTCGGAGATAAACAAGAGAAAGTCTTATGCAAAGTCTTGAGGAGAAAGATACAATAATAGGAAGTATGTATTGAGGGCCACCTATGTGCTGGATAGAGAGCTAAGCATTTCAGAGATATTGTCTCATTTAGTTCACAAGAACCCTATAAAGTAGGAACCATTATTATCCCTATTTTGTACCTAAGGAAACTGAGGCTTAGAAATATTATATAATTGGTTGCAGGTGACAAAGCTGGAAAGTGGTAAAGCCAGGTTGAGCACTTAGGTTATCTAATTCCAAAGCCATGCTGCTAAACAACACTGAACTTCCAGATACATATTATGGTATAGAGCATTATGAAAAACGTTTCAGCAGAGACATGTACAAGGTACAATGGAAGCAAGCTGGGAACTCTGATGAGGAGAAAGGGCAGGAAGGCTCTTCCAGAGGTGATCCCTCAGCAGTCTGAAAGTTTAAGCAGGAAATTGCTAGGCAATGAAGTCCAAGGAAAAAGTATGTGCAAAAAAAAAAAAAAGCACGCAGACACTTAAAGGAACGTCGTGTACCCTGGACACACTGAAGAATTACAGTTTTATTTTTTAAAACTGAGTGTAATGCATAACACCAAGCTAGGGCTTAGGCTATGAGACAAAAGATGAAGTACTATGAGAAAGTTATACATGGGATGGGTGAGGTGGCTCACCCTGGGATTACGCCTGTAATCCCAACACTTTGGGAGGCCGAGGTGGGTGGATCACTTGAGGTCAGGAGTTCAAGACCAGCCAGGCCAACATGGTGAAATCCCCCCTCTACTAAAAATGCAAAAATTAGCCAGTGTGGTGGCACACGCATGTAATCCCAGCTACTTGGGAAGCTGAGGCAGGAGAATCACTTGAACCCGGGAGGCGGAGGTTGCAGTGAGTTGAGATCGCGCCACTGCACTCCAGCCTGGGTGTCACAGTGAGACTCTGTCTCAAAAAAAAAAAAAAAAAGTAAGTTATGCACGAAAGAAAGAGAGAGAGAGAAAGAGAGAAAGAGAGAAAGAGAAAGAGAAAGAGAAAGAGAAAGAGAAAGAAAGAAAGGAAGGAAGGAAGGAAGGAAGGAAGGAAGGAAGGAAGGAAGGAAGGAAGGAAGGAAGAAAGAGAGAGACAGACATGAAGCACTCTGAAGGCACAGAGGAGGAAGGTTCTTTGTAGCCTAGTGGGAATGTGAGAAGACTTCACAAAAGAGATGCGCCTGAGCTGGATCCTGAAGGGCAAATTAACCGCATTAGGATAAGAGGGCAGGCAAGGGAATGACTTGCACAAAGCCATGGACATCTGATAAAGCAAGGAACACATGGGGGAACTGTGAGGATTTGAAGTTGGACATGGACAGATTTGGGAAGAGTGGGTTACAGGTGAGTGGCAAGAGATAAGACTGGCAGCTGAGATCAGATGTAATCTTCAATGTCACTGTATCTTAAGAAATCTGGATTTAATGTTGTGTTTAAATAGTAAAGTGACATAACAAGATTAGATAACTGCTCAACAAAAGTGCTTCAAAGCCACAGTTACTAAAACAGCATGGTCCTCATACAGGAATCTATAATCAAACAGAATGCAAAAATAAACCTGTGTGTACCATACATTGAAATTTGATGTATAATAAAGGTGGCATTTCGAATCAGTGGAGAAAGGATAAATCATGCAATAAATGCCCTAGGGACAACTGGTTATCCATTAAAAAAATATATATATATATAGGCTGGGCTTGGTGGCTCATGCCTGTAATCCCAGTACTTTGGGAGGTTGAGGTGGGAGGATCATTTAAGGTCAGGAGTCAGGAGTTCAAGACTGGCTTGGGCAATATAGTGAGCCCCGTGTCTCTACAAAAAAAAAAAAAAAATTAGCCAGGTGTGGTAGTGCATGCCTGTAGTTTCAGCTACTTGGGAGGCTAAGGTGGGAGGATCACCTGAGTCCAGGTGTTGGACGTTTCAGTGAGCTATGATTGTGCCACTGTACTCTAGCCTGGGTGACAGAGCGAGACCTTGTCTCAAAAACAAAACCCCAAAAATAAAATTAGACCTGCTTCTTCATATCATAAAAAAAAAATCTACTTAGATTTGGGATTAAATAGAAAAATTAAATAACTAAATATTTTGTGGAGTAGAATATAAATTTTACAGGAATTTCTGTTACAGCAGGAGACTTCAGGGAAATTTTATTCTGGGGGCAGACTAGTGTGGGCTTGCTTACCAACATTCAGGTGATTACATTCACCCTGCTGGTCTAAAGAAGTGGTCCCCACACCTTGCTGCTTATCAAGCCCACCTGGAGAGCTTTGTAACACCCACCCGCCCACCAGAGGCAATCCTAGAGCTTCCAGGCTGAGGGAGAGATCTTCCTTTAATGAAAGCTTTCATTTACAAACTAGATATTGCTCGGGCACAGTGGCTCATGCCTGTAATCCCAGCACTTTGGGAGGCCAATGCAGGCAGATCACTTGAGTTTAGGACTTTGAGACCAGCCTGGGCAACACGGTGAAACCCCGTTTCTTTTTCTCTCTGTTTTGAGGCAGAGTTTCACTCGTCGCCCAGGCTGGAGTGCAATGGTGTGATCCTGGCTCACCGCAACTTCCGTCTCCTGAGTTCAAGCGATTCTCCTGCTCAGCCTCCCAAGTAGCTGAGATTACAGGCACCCACCACCATGCCCAGCTAACTTTTGTATTTTTAGTGGAGACAGGGTTTCACCATGTTGGGCAGGCTGGTCTCGAACTCCTGACTTCAGGTGATCCACCCGCCTCAGCCTCCCAAAGTGCTGGGATTACAGGCATGAGCCACCGCACCCATCCGAGAAACAGTGCTTCTACTAAAAATACAGAAATTAGCCAGACGTGGTGGTGCACACCTGTAATCCCAGCTATTTGGGAGGCTGAGGCACAGGAATCACTTGAACCTGGGAGGTGGAGGTTGCAGTGAGCTGAGATCGTGCCATTGCATTCCAGCCTGGACAACAGAGTGAGATCCTATCTCAAAAAAAAAAATAAACAAACAAATAAATAAATAATAAAAAGTAGATATTGCTTCAATAGTAATAGTAATTAATTGGTGATTAATCATAAATAATTTTGAGACAGCGTCTCATTCCATCTCCTGGCTGGAGTGCAACGGGACAATCAGGGCTCACTGCAACCTTGACTTCCTGGACTCAAGTGATACTCTTGCCTCAGCCTCCCAAGTAGCTGGGACTATAGGTACGTGCCACCACAGCTGGCTAATTTTTAAATTTTTTGTAGAGACAGGCTCTCTCCCTATGTTGCCAGGCTGGTTTTGAACTCCTGGCCTCAAGCAATCTTCCCACCTAGGCCTCCCAAAGTGCTGGTATTTTAGGTGTGAACCACTACAACCAGTCAATCATAAATAATTTTTATTAAGAAACTGAGAAAGTGCTTTAATGAAAAGTCTGCCGGTAGTACAGTAGCACGGATGCTTCACGAAAGCAGTTTCCAGTACTATATCTAAACTTTACCTTTTGCTTGAGAATGTGTATCTTTAAAGCCTTAAAAAATATCCACATACCCTGTGACCTAGCAATTCTTATGGAAGTTTAGCTAATAAAACAACTATGGGTGTGTGCATACATAGATGTACAAATACATTCATTACAATGTTGTTGACACTAATCAAAAACTGAAAATAAGCTACAACCAGTATGAGAAATTATTAAGTACCTATGTGGTGAAAAGCAGTGCAGCCATTAAAAATGAAGTCTACTTATTGACATAGAAAGTCACACCGCACACTGAGTGGATAAAGCTGATCTCAATGCAGTATGTATCCACTGTCATGAAAAAATTTCTCTAAGTGTGTGTATACACACAAACACACACAAAAGATCACCACTAAAATGTTAACAGTGGTTATCTCAGCATAGGAAGATTACAGTGATCATCGGCAATGTGTATGTTTTGAATTTGTCTACAATAAATATTTATTACTTTTGTAATAAAGGGTTTTTAAAAAATATCTGTATTCAAGTGCCATCAAATAGAGTAAAAGCAATGAAAAACTGCTTGTAGCCCAGCAAATGCAAAATGCTGAATCACAGTACGTGTGATTCAGAAATAAAAATTTCAGTGGTTACTACAAGAAAAGATACGCAAGGTAAACGTCAGCAGGGGGAATCGAATGAGATCTCAACTTCTGCTTCAGGCCACGATGAGGCAGCTAGTACCAGACTTGCCCCCCCATGATAAAGAACTAGAAAATTGGACAAAACATATGAAACAATGACTTCGGGCACTGAAGAACAGTTAGCACTGTGATCTCTGAGAGAAAGGAACCAAAGAGGTGAGTCCTTGAAGGCTCTGGCTTTCTGCTCGTGGGCACTTTGCAGACCACGGCATGGGAGAGAGAACCTATGCAGACTACTGTAAGCGAAATAATCAGAGGAGCCCGAGTTCAGGGTTTGCGGGGGGTGAGGAAGCTGGGATTTGCAAGGCAGGATCCTGTATAGGAAGAAGCTACGCACATTTTTTTTCTTTTCTTTTCTTCAAGAGATAGGGTCTTGGTACTTTGCTCAGGTTAGTCTCAAATTCCTGGGCTGAAGCGATCCTCCTAACTCAGTCCTCAGAGTAGCTGGGACTAGAGGTGCACACCCCTACACCCAGTTAAGAATTGCTGGGTAACAGGGTATGTGGATATTTTTTAAGGCTTTAAAGATACACATTGTCAAGCTAAAGGTAAAGGTTAGATACTGTAGTGGAAAGTTTTTTTAATGAAGCATCCATACTACAGTACTACTGGAAGACTTTTCATTAAAGCATTTTCTCAGTCTCTTAATAAAAATTATTTGTGTTTGGCTGGTTGTGGTGGCTCACACCAGCACTTTGAGAGGCTTAGGTGGGAAGATTGCTTGAGGCCAAGAGTTCAAGACTAGCCTGGGCAAAGGGAGAGAGGCTGTCTCTACAAAAGAAAGAAACAATACAAGATAGGGATCTTTAACAACAGAAAAGCATCTTTAAGATGCCAAAAGATAGAAACTGTCTATCTAAAATTTGATATCCAGCAAAAATAGCCTTCAAAAATGAAGGAGAAATAAAGAGATTTTTCAAGAACAAAAGCTGAGACAATTAATTGCTACCAGGTCTCTACTAGAAGAAATGTGTGGCCCACTGCATGACCACGGCTCACTGCAGCCTCAGCCTCCCCAGGCTCAAGAGCTCTATCTCAGCCTCCCGAGTAGCTGGAACTACAGATGTGTGCTGCCATGTCTGGCTAATTTTTGTATTTTTTGTTGAGATGGGTTTTTGCCATGTTGCCCAAGCTGGTCTTGAACTTCTGGGCTCAAGCTATCCTCCCGCCTTGGCCTCCCAAAGTGCTGGGATTACAGGCATGAGCCATCGTGCACAGCCTGGGAGAAATCTTTAGTACAAGAAACGGTGAAGCTTTTCAGGCTAAATAAAATAATACAGATGGGAACTCAGATCTAAGCAAAAGAATAAAGGGCATTGGAAATGGCAAATATGTGGGTAAATGGAAAATACTTTTCTTTTTCAGACTTTTTATCATTAAAAGCAAAATTGGTAACAATGAATTGTGGGGCATATAACATGTGGAAGTAAAATGTATGACAATAGTCCAAAGATAGAATGGGAAAATGAAAGTGCACTTTTTGAAGTTTTTACGCTATAAATGAAGTGACATATTATTTTAAGGCAGACTGCATAAGTTAAAGACAGCATATTTTAAGCCATAGAGCAACTGTTATAAAAGTAAAACAAAGGTTTATAGCTAACAAAGGAGATGGAATAGTAAAAAAGTAACCAAAAAGAAGCCAGGAAAAGAGGAAAGAATAAACAGAAAACAGATGGGATAAGTAAAAAACAAACAGCAAAAGGATACACTTAAACCCAACCATATTGAAAATGACATAAATATAAGTGGTCTAAACACTTCAGTTAAGAAACAAAGATGGTAAGATTGGACTTTAAAAATCCAACTATCTACTATCTAAAATAAATTTGTTAAAAACATAAAGACATGAATAAGTTAAAAGTAAAAGGAACCAAAAAGATATACAAATACACAAATAAGCTGGAGTGACCATATTAATATCACACAATACAGGCTTCAGGATAAGGAACATTACCAGGGATAAGGATGCATTCTATAATTACAAAGGGCTAAATTCATCGACAAGACATAAAAATCCTAAATGTGTATATACACCTAGTTACAGAGGCTCAAAATGCATGAAGCAAAAATGAACAGAACTGAAAGGGGAAATAGACAAAGCCACAATTATAGTTGGAAATTTCAACACTCCTCAGAAACTACATTGTATCAATGTAGAAAGAAAATCAGTAAGAGTATATATCTTACTCTGTTCATATATATATATATGAACAGAACCAACAACCAACTTGGCTAAATTCACATTAATAGCACACTATACCCAAGAATAGCAGAACATACATTTTTTTCAGGTACACAGAGAACTACTCATGAAGAAGACCATACAAGTCATGACAAATCTCAAAGGACTGAAATCGCATGTGTTTTATGGTAACAGTATTTTTCTTTGAGACAGGGTCTCGCTCTGCTGCCTACACTGGAGTGCAGTGGTACAACCACGGCTCACTGCAGCCTCGACCTTCCAGGCTCAAGTGATCCTCCCACCTGAGCCTCCCAAGTAGCTGGGACTACAGGCACACGCCACTATGCCCAGCTAATTTTCTTCATTTTTTCATAGAAATAAAGTCTCACTGTGTTTCCCAAGCTGGTCTTGAACTCCTGGGCTCAAGCAATCCTCCCACCTCAGCCTCCCAGAAGTGCTGAGATTATAGTCGTGAGCCACCATGCCCGGCCGGCCATCTTGAAATGTACTAATTTCATACACTCTAAAGAAAGTTTTTCCATATCTATATCCTTTATTTACTCTTAAATTATTAGCTTGAACTACCATTTTCTTTTTTTTCTTTCTTTTTTTTTTTTTGTTGAGACAGAACGACTTTTACTCTGTCACCCAGGCTGGAGTGCAGTGGTGTGACCTTGGCTCACTACAGTCTCTGCCACCCAGGTTCAAGCAATTCTCGTGCCTCAGCCTCCTGAGTAGCTGGGACTACAGGCACAGGCCACCACATCTGGCACTTTTTCTTTCTTTTTTTTTTTTTTTTGAGATGGAGTTTCACCCTTAGTGCTCTAGGCTGGAGTGCAATGGCACAATCTCCACTCACTGCAACCTCCACCTCCCAGGTTCAAGCGATTCTCCTGCCTCAGCCTCCAGAGTAGCTGAGACTACAGGCACACGCACCATGCCCAACTAATTTTTTGTTTTGTTTTATTTTTTGTTTTTAGTAGAGATGGAGTTTCGCTTTGTCGGCCAAGTTGGTCTCAAACTCCTGACATCAGGTGATCCACCCACCTCGGCCTCCCAAAGTGCTGGAATTATAGGCATGCGCCACCGCACCCAGCCCTGGCTGCTAATTTATGTATTTTTAGTAGAGATGAGGCTTCACCATGTTACCCAGGCTGGTCTTGAACTCCTGGTCTTAAGCGATCCACCTGCCTCAGCCTCTCAACATGCTGGGATTACAGGTGTGAGCCACTGTGCCTGCCCATATTAGTATCACTTAATGGTTTATTTCTACTAAGTTGATTTTATACTTAAGTTTCCCTTCATTGGCCAGCATTTTTTCCTTCATTTAATGACTAGTGGCTCTTTGTAATGTCATAGTTCCCAGCACTCCCAAAACCCCAATAAAAGACACCACTAGATTCTTGTATTCTGCCAGCCAAAGCCTTGCCATAAGGTCCTTAAAAATCTCTAATCCACCCCCAATAGTTTCCAGCCATATTAGAGACGCTCCCGTTTAATGCAGAGTACTGAATCCTAAAAGGCTCCACAGGACTTGCTGCCCCTAAAGGAAGACAAAGAGTTCTTGACCTTCACTTAACAGAAAAAGTGTTCTACACTGCACTCTGCAAAAACAAGGACTCTGAGACTCTCAGCTAGGCAACAGGCACCTGAGGATCCCAATGACCATTTCTGCTGTTCCCACATATACGGCTCTAAGTACAAGGATTGAACAAGAAAAAAAAAAAAAAACCAAGGCCCTATGTATGTGTAGGGTTTGGGGCAGTGGGGGATGGGAGTGTAGGGGTGACTGCCTGTTAGGGACTTGGCCAAACAACTTGTGACTTAATGTCCTTAAGTAGAATACGTGTCAGCCAGTACTTACTACGTGTGCCCTCATTTGAAAGGATATATCTCAGAGCCTCGTTATGACCAAGCAAAAGTGATTTCTGATCTTTTGTTCTAGCTTATGTCCCAGTGATCTATACCTCCACTGTGAAGCCAGCTCTCTTTTTTTTTTTTTTTTTTTTTTTGAGACAGAGTCTCGCTCTGTTGCCCAGGCTGGAGTGCAGTAGCACTATCTTGGCTCACCACAACCTCTGCCTCCCAGGTTCGAGTGATTCTCCTGCCTCAGCCTCCTGAGTACTTGGGATTTCAGGCGCGCACCACCATGCCCAGCTAATTTTTGTATTTTTAGTGAAGCCGGGGTTTCCCCGTGTTGGCCAGGCTGGTCTCAAACTCCTGACCTCAGGTGATCCACCATCCTGGGCCTCCCAAAGTGATGGGATTACAGGCGTGAGCAACCTTGCCAGGTCGAAGACAGTTCTTGACTAAGTTAGCGCTCAGTAAAAGTTTGCTGAACTGAACAATAAAACAGTGTGGATTCCATATTAAGACAAAAGTTTACACTTTCCCAAAAAGGACATTCATGTTTAAATGCATCATGATCTTCTTTATTATGGATTTAAGAACATAGATAATGTCAACAACATCCTTGGGAGTAATTAGTAGGATGACAGCTGCATCCCACTGCCCATGTGCTTACCTTGAGAACTGACTCGGTGAACAAGCCAACATCCCGTTTCTTAAGTAAGTCCTCCATTAGGGAAACCTCACTCTCAAATATATTATATGCTGTTTTTGACTCCTAAAAATTATTTTTCATTAAATAAATAATTTATATTTCTATCTCTGTGTGTGCATAATACTCAAGACACTTTCAATCTGTCACAATTAATACTTCAAAAAAAAATGTATCTTGTAATCCCAGTGCTTTGAGAGGCAGAGGCTGGAAGATCGTTTAAGTCCAGGCATTCAAGATCAGTCTGAGCCGGGCGCGGTGGCTCAAGCCTGTAATCCCAGCACTTTGGGAGGCTGAGACGGGCGGATCACGAGGTCAGGAGATCAAGACCATCCTGGCTAACACGATGAAACCCCGTCTCTACTAAAAAATACAAAAAAAACTAGCCAGGCGAGGTGGCGGGCGCCTGTGGTCCCAGCTACTCCGGAGGCTGAGGCAGGAGAATGGCGTAAACCCGGGAGGCGGAGCTTGCAGTGAGCTGAGATCTGGCCACTGCACTCCAGCCTGGGCGACAGAGCCAGACTCAGTCTCAAAAAAAAAAAAAAAAAAAAAAAAAAAAAAAAAAAAA
>NC_037678.1:10485893-10643992 GCF_003255815.1 Theropithecus gelada
GAGAGAAAAACAAAAAAAAAAAAAAAAAAAAAAAAAAAAAAAAAAAAAAAAAAAAAAGATCAGTCTGGGCAACACAGTGAGACCCTGTTTCTACAAAAAGATTTTAAAAAATCAGTCAGGCATCGTGGTGTATGCCTGTAGTCTCAGCTTTCCGAAAGGCTGAGGTGGGAAAACTGAGCCTAGGTGTTTGGGGTTACAGTGAGCTATGACTGCACCACTGTACTCCAGCACAGGCAATGGAGCAAGATCCTGTCTCAAAAAAAAAAGAAAAAAAAAAAAAGGTATTTCATTAACAGTTCAAAACCATGCAATCTGAACAAATCGCTCTAGAAATAAAAACTATAACTGCCAGCTGACACAGAAAAGGCCATCTCCATAATTTAACACACAATGAACACAAAATCAATCCAAGTGGGGTTATAATGCCTAATCAGAATTCCCCAAACTGTCTCCTGGAATGTCTGAACTAAAGAAAAAAAATTGTTTTAAAAGGGTCCAAATCTTGTGGTCAGAACCTGGAGGGGTGAGGGGTGCAGCAGGGCGTAAGAAAGCTTCTGCTTTCCCTTTGTACTTCTATACCATTCGGACTTGGGTGTTATCGTAAGTATATATTCCTTTATGGTAGCACCAAAGTCCAAATGGTACATAAGTATAAGTTACTTTTTAGGCTTCCACATTCACTGGTAATAGGAAAAGTCAGTCTGGAGAAAGCAAGTTGCGCCTTCTGAAACATTTCTACTTGAGACAGGATATTACATGAAGTACTGTACATTTTAAATCTCTTTTACTTAGTATTTATTACCAGGAGGTATCTCCGACAGGACAGTGGAGAAGAGGGGAACTATGAGATCCTTCACATAAAACCAGCGAGGAGTAGGAAGTATCTAGTGGAGGTGTCAGGGGACAGTGGCAACTGCCTAAGGTATCGAGCTTTGTGAAGAGGTGTCCTAATTTCATTAACTGGCCTATAGAGAAGGAACAGATTTAATCTTACATCCTGTAGCAGAAAAAAAAAGGAAAGTGGGTTCCATTTTCGGAGAGTAACGTTTAGAGCTAAAAAAGTAAATACAGTCTACAATCCCTTACCCACAATTCCAAAATCCAGAAACTTCTGAAAACCAAAACTTTTCTGGAATTCATTGGTGGCAAAACCTGATGGGAATTTAATTGGTGGCAAGGTCTGACCCGAACTGACATGAGACTATTTATAGTCTACCCACTTTAGACTTTAGTCATAGCTTTGGCTGCTGAAATACTGATGTATTTGACTCTGAAGTGCCGCCTCTGACCCTGCAGGTGCATTGTATAACATATGGTAAGTGCATCTTATTAGTTTTCAAAAAAAAATCTGACCTATAAAACACGTCTGGCTCTTAAGAGTTTCTGATAAGGAATTGTGAACCTAAAAATGGTTTTTTATTAAAATGATCCTGTCAACCTCCCTGAAATATATCATTTTTTTCTAAAAATACCTGTAAATTAATTTGAACTAATCCTTTTCCTCAAACTTATCACCATTAAAATATTCTACTTTGAATATCTATAAAGATATAACTGTATTATTAGTCACAATATTTTATTCCACTTCAACATATTTTAAGTCTTATTTTAACTTCTTTCTGGAGGCAACACTGAAATCAGCCTTTAGCAGATGGTATCAGAGTGGAGTGAAGACAAAGTTAAAAAAGCAGACCTCTGTCAGTGAGCTTCACCCTTTCTTTTTATGCTTAAAGAAAAAGAGCAGGAGATTTTCTAATGTATCAAAGAATAACATTAATTTTAAAAATTAACAAATCCCAATGTAAGTCATTAAAAGAATCGAATCAAATAAAAAGTCTCAAAATCCAAGAAGTTACTAAATCACAAATATAAGTCAAGAAACAGAACATCTACAAGAAATGAAAATTATATACTTTAAGCCCAGTTACTTATCGATTTTATTATACGAACAAATGACAAAGGCAGACAGAACATGCAAAACTCAAATGTCTCTCTTAGAGAAAAAAAACCTATAAAGCCAGATTAAAGCAAGAACTAAGACATAAAACTAAGAACCTATAATTAATTACAATGACGGGTATTTTAGAAGATACGAAAAAACAGGCACAGAATGAACCCTTTAATAAACATAAATACAACACTTGTACCTACATAAAACAAAATTAGTTAACATTTTTTTCTTTTAATATACACCAATCCTCCCAACTCCCCACCTCCTACAACACAATTAACATGCCAGAAACACATGAGCCAAATAGGAATCTCATTTCACAACTAGTAGAAGTGAAAATCCCTTTTAATAAATGTGTGGTGTAGAAAAGAACACCTAATTATTTGTGTCTAAAAGAAGCTCTCGGCCAAGTGCAATGGCTCACGCCTATAATCCCCACACTTTTGGAAGGCTGAGGTGGGTGGACCACCTGAGGTTGGGAGTTCAAGACCAACCAGCCTGACCAACATGGAGAAACCCCTACTAAAAATACAAAATTAGCCAGGCATGGTAGCACATGCCTGTAATCCCAGATACTCTGGAGGCTAAAGCTGGAGAATCGCTTGAACCCAGGAAGTGGAGGTTGCAGTGAGCTGAGATCGTGCCATAGCACTCCAGGTGGGGCAACAAGAGTGAAACTCTGTCTCAAAAAAAAAAAAAAAAAAAAAAACTCAAGTTACACTCAAAGAAACTAAAGACTGAAAAATAACACAAAATATTCCTTAAAACAACTTTTAGGCCAGGTGCAATAGTTCATACCTGTAATCCCAGCACTTTGGGAGGGTGAGGTAGGAGAATCCCTTGAGCCCAGGAGTTTGAGATCAGCCCGGACAACATAGGGAGACCCATCTCCACAAAAAAAAAATTTTTTAAATCAGTCGACATGGTAGTGTGCACCTGTGATCCCAACCACTCAGGAGGCTGAGGTGTGAGGTTTGCTCAAGCCCAGGAATTTGAGGCTGCATGCAGTGGGGCATGATTGTACCTGCACTACAGCCTGGGTGAGAGAGCGAGATTCTGTCTCAAAAACAAAAAACAAAAAACTTTCGTAGTATATTTGTGGCTAGGTCCTGGAAACAAAGGATAATGCTACCTTTACACTATTGTTTACTAAAGTGTGGTTTTTACTCTCCATGAAAATATGTGGCCATAAAAATAGTATGTATGGAATTCTAAATTAATTAAAAATAAAAATTAAAAATTTCAGTGCAAATTTCAAGGTAAAAAGTCCACCTCATATATACGGATTTAAAAGAAAAATTTGGCGAGGTGCAGTGGTTCATTTCTGTAATCCCAGCATTTTAGGAGGCTGAGGTGGCGAGGACTACTTGAGGCCAGGAGTTTGAGACCAGCCTCGGCAACACGGCGAGACCTCATCTGTAGAAATAAAAAATAAAAGAAGATTTTCTTGTTGTAACCTTCCTTTTACTTAAACAAAACACAGAATCGAAAGAAAATGAAAACAAGACAACAAAAAGTTACTACGATACTAAACAAGAATATCCAGATAAAGAACAAACTGAGAGGCCAGGCGCGGTGGCTCATGCCTGTAATCCCAGCACTTTAGGAGGCCAAGGCGGGAGGATTACTTGAGGCTAGGAGTTTGAGACCAGCCTGGCCAACATGGTGAGATCCTGTCTCTATTAAAAACACAAAAATTGGCCAGGCGCGGTGGCTCACGCCTGTAATCTCAGCACTTTGGGACGCCAAGGTGGGCAGATCACGAGGTCAGGAGATCAAGACCATCTGGCTAACACGGTGAAATCCCATCTACTAAAAATACAAAAAATTAGCTGGGCGTGGTGGTGCGCGCCTGGAGTCCCAGCTACTCAGAGGCTGAGGCAGGAGAATGGCGTGAACCCGGGAGGCGGAGCTTGCAGTGAGCTGAGATGGCGCCACTGCACTCCAGCCTGGGCAACAAAGCAAGACTCTATCTCAAAAAAAAAAAAGAAAACACACACACACACACACACACACACACACACACACAAATTAGCTAGGCGTGGTGGCATGCGCCTGTAGTCCCAGCTACTCAGGAGGCTGAGGCAGGAGAATCACCTGAATCCAGGAGGCGGAGGTTGCAGCAACCTGAGATCGTGCCACTGCACTCCAGCCTGGGCAACAGAGTAAGACTCCATCTCAAAAAAAAAAAAAAGAACAAACCACATAAGTGAAAGAGTACCCACTCTACTATAAGGCTCACTATTCACTGTAAAGGAACTGTGAAGCTATACAGTTAACTAAAAAGATGAAATTAAAGAAAATAAAAGCTGAAAGCTAAAAATCCAAGAATTCAAACCATAAGAATACTTTTTTAAAAAGTCCTTATCTTTCCGAATTGGGGGTGGGAAGAGGTTAATAGGATCTTAGGGTGCTGGAGAACAAAGACTATGGAAAAAGAATTTTAACCCCTAACTCCTTTCAACCCAAGAAGAATTTGACCCAGTGATTAAGGCGGCATATGACAGAGTGTATATTCCAATCTACTGGGTTCTATGGACATTCTTTGGTTAATGACATAACATATCCACTGTGATGGTTAATTTCAGGTATCAACTTGACTGTGTTGACAGATCCCTAGATGGCTGGTGAAGCATTGCTTCTGAGTGTGTCTGTGAGGGTGTTTCCAGAGGAGGCTAACATGTAAGTCTGGGAGTGAGAGGGACTACTGCCCTCAATGTGGGCAGGCACTATCCCATTGGCTGGGGGCCTGAATGGAAAAACCCAGTAGAAGAAGGGTACATTCTCTGTCTCTTCCAGAACGGGATTCCCTCCTCCTTCTGCCCTTGGACATCAGAACGCCACGTTCTTCAGCCTTTGGACTCTGGGATTTGCACCAGTAGCCTCTTGGGGCTCTCAGGCCTTCAGCCGTGGACCGAAAGTTCACCACTGGCTTCCTTGGTTCTTGAGCCTCTCAACTTGGGCTAAGCCATGCTACCAGCTTCTCTGGTTCTCCAACTTGCAGACGGCCTATTGTGGGACTTCTCGGCTCCATAATCACAGAAGCCAATTCTACTAAATCCTCTCTCATGTATCTATATAAATATATATTCAGTTGGTTCTGTCTCTCTAGAGAACCCTAATATATCCAGAGTCAAGGCATCTCTTTGAACTAGGGCATTTGCATAATTCCCACAGCATAAGACAAATACAGACATGTGCCCATGCTACTGGAATTCAACATAGTATATATAGCTTTTAATTAAACTTATGAAGGCATTAGAAACTGTACAGGTATCAAAAACCAATTTTACATACTTTTATCATGCAACGTATTATTGACAGGGTGATCTTGGTTTCCTTACACAGAAATTAATTAGTTGATTATGATGATTTAAGAAGCCTCCACATTCTAGCCTGGGCAACATGGCAAAACCCCACCTCTACAAAAAATACAAAAATTAGCTGGGCATGGTGGCACGCGCCTGTAGTCCCAGCTACTCAGGAAGGTGAGGTAGGAGGTTCACTTGAGCCTTGGAGGTTGAAGTTGTAGTAGATGAAATCATACCACTGCACTCCAGCCTGGTGACAGAGTGAAACTCTGTTTCAAAAAAAAATTAGAAAAAAGAAAAGAAAAGAAAAGAAGCTTCCACAGTTAAGAGTGCAATGTAGTAAGGAGAAATGTACAAAAGTATTCAAATATCAGTAAGTTTATAATCAAGTTGGAGGAAGACTATCACATAAAAACAAGCTTTCTTAAATACTTCAGTTCAAATTGTAAATATAAACAATAATATACACCAGCAAATACAGAGAAACATTCAAACTAAAGTTATTTTTCAAGATATACACCCCCAGGAAGTTTTATCCTTATCTTAATCAGGTTACCAATGAAAATACTTTGCAACTCTTATTTTGTTTCCAAACTAGCTTACAAACCACACAAGGAAATCTGCCTTATTACACTGAGCTCATTTTGGACCCCAAACAGTATTACCCAGATGAGAAATCACATATCCAGACCTGCAAACGTACTCCTGGTTGCTCCTCAAAATCAAATCCATCCTGAAAGAAGGAAGATTTTCCCCCTACGGAAATTCCAAAGAATATCTCATACTCTGGAAGCAACCCCTAAAGAATTCCTCAGATATTTTAAGAAAAGGCAAGACTTCCGCTTCCAGAAAAGATGAAGTAATGAGAACAAGATTTATCCTCATACCTGAAACAACTAAGAAACTGGATGAAATATAGAAAACAGTTTTTAAGATACTGGCCACAGGCAGCATGGGACAGTGATGCGATCCCCGAGACGCAGCAAACCAAGAAGGCGGCCTACACTTTTCAGGGCTTGCTGCCTCGGGAAAGTTTCCCAGTCACAGAGCAGGGAGAGAAACCCAGGGGGAGCTCAGAGAAATACCTTTACTTAAGGAGCCGGAGCTAGATTCTGAAAAGGCCAAGGAATCAGAATTTTCAGTGTATAGTAGTGCTAAGAGAGAAAAGAGCTGCACAGAGAAAGAACTCCAGAGATCTGTAGGAGACCCTCTGAGTATTCAGCCGAGTTCAAAAACAGCACGTTTATGTGAGAAAACTGCCCTAAGCTGGGGAAATAACTACCCAAAACGATTAGAAGAAACAATCCTTGGAACTCACACGGGGCCAGGAATTGTGCCTAATCTCACCAGACAGAGTAAAAACCATCATTCATGGGGCACTAAGTAGAAGACTCAGAAGATTCAGTTGCTTCAGTAGTGAAGAACATTATTCCGAAGTACTGTTCTGCTTCCATCTAACAGAGCTTAAAAGCAACACCCAAATGGATCAAACAGCGTCGATCCAGAACAAAGCTCAATAATATTTACAGAGATACAAAAAGATCAACCATCCAATAATATAAAACTTACAATGTTTAGCATCCAATAAAAATCACCAGACATGAACTGTATGCCAACAAATTAGAAAACCTAGATGAAACAAATTCCTAGAAAGACGCAAACTACCAAAACTGACTTTATAAGAAACAGAAAATCTAAACAGGCCTATAATACGCTAAATGCATAATTAAAAAAAAAAATTCCTATAAAGCAAAGCCCAGTGCCAGGAGAGGTACCTCGTGGCTGTAGTTCTAACCATTTGGGAGGACAAGGTGGGAGGGCTGCTTGAGGCCAGGAGTTCAAGGCCAGCCTAGGCCAAATAGCAAAACCCCACCTCTACAAAAACAAAATAATTAGCTGGGTGTGGTGGTACAGGCCTGTAGTCTTAGCTACTCCGAAGGCTGAGGCAGGATGACCACTTGAGCCTAGGAATTCAAGGTTACAGTGGGCTAAGATCCACTCCAGCCTATGCAACAGAGCTCACTGGGGAATTCTGTCAAATACTTAAAGAAAAAGTATCAATTATTTACAAACCCTCCCTCCACCCCCACCCACCAAAAACAAAGGGAACACTTCCCAATTCATTCTGAGACCAGTATTACCCTGACTAGAAAAAGACACCACAAGAAAAAACACATGCATACAAAAACAATACTATAGACCAATACCTCTTATGAACACAGATGTGAAAATCCTTAACAAAATATGCCAGCAAGTCAAATATAGCAATCTATAAAAAAGGATTATGGGTTAGGCACAGGGGCTCACACCTATAATCCCAGCACTTTGGAAGGCCGAGGTGGGCAGATCACCTGAGGTCAGGAGTTCAAGACCAGCCTGGCCAACATGGTGAAACCCCGTCTCTACTAAAAAGTAGTCAGGTGTGGTGGCACATGCCTATAATCCCAGGAACTTGGGAGGTAGAGGCAGGAGAACTGCTTGAACCCAGGAGCCGGAGGTTGCAGTGAGCCGAGATTGTGCCACTGCACTCCCACCTGGCGACAGAATGAGACCCTGTCCCCCCCCCCCAAAAAAAAGAAAGGATTATAAACCACGACCATGTGGGATTTATCCCAGGAATGCAAAGTTAGTTTAATACACAAAAATCAATGTAATATACTACATCAGTAGAATAAATGACAAAAACTACATGATCATCTCAATACAAGCAGCAAAAGCATTTAACAAAATTCAATACCCTTTCATGATAAAAATGCACAGAAAACTAGGAGTAAAAAGGAACTTCCTTAACCTGATAAAGGCCATCTTAAAAAAAAAAAAAAAAATCAGCTAACATCATACTTAGTGGCAAATGACTGAAGATCATAGTGGTCCCCCTGAGACCAAAAACAAGGTAAATATCCAGGCTTGCCATTATTTATCCAGTACATTGTATATTCAGTACAATGTTTCGGCCAACATTGTACTGGAGGGCAGTTAGGCAGAAAATGAAACAAAGAGCATCTAGACCTAAAAGGAAGAATTCAAACTATCACTATTTGCAGATGACATAATCCTGTATAAAGAAAATCCTAAGCAATACAATGAAAAACTATCACAACTAATAAATGAATTCATCAAGTTTGCAGGATACAAGATTAATGTATTAAAATCCATTGTATTTCTACCATTAGCAGTGAACAAACCAAAAATAAAATTGCAAAAACAATTATATGTAAACTAACATTGGGCTGGGTGCGGTGGCTCATGACTGTAATCCCAGCGCTTTGGGAGGCTGAGGCGGGAGGATCACTTGAACCCAGGAGTGCGAGACCAGCCTAGGCAACATAGCAAAACCCTATCTCTACAAAAAATTAAAAAATTAGGCAGGCATGGTGGCGTGCACCTCTGGTCCCGGCTACTCAGGAGGTTGAAGTAGGAAGATCACTGGGGCCCGGGAGGTCAAGGCTGCAGTGAGCTGTGATTGTGCCACTGCACTCCAGCCTGGGTGACAGAGTGAGACCCTGTCTCAAAAACAAAAAACAAAAACAAGAAAGAAAAAAAAAAAAAAACAACATCAAAAAGAATAAACTCTTAGGAATAAATTTAACAAAAGAAGTGCAAAACTTATACATTGAAAACTGTAACAGGTTGAAATAAATTAAAGATCTAAATAAATGGAAAAGCAGCAAATGTTCATAAAGCAACATTTTGTTTAAATGGCAATATTTGCCAGATTGATCTATAAGTTCAGCACAATTTCTATCACAATCTCAACTGACTTCCTTCTAGAAATGGACAAGCTGATCCTAAAATTCATGTGGAAATTCAAGGGATCCAGAAGGGCCAAAATAATTTTGAAAAAGAATAAAGTTGGAGGACTCAAACTCCCTAATCTCAAAACGTAATACAAAACTATGATAATCAGTGTATTGTGGTAATAGCATACAGACATATAGATCAATGGAACAGAATTGAGAATCTAGAAATACACCCTCAATTACAGCCAGTTTCACAAGAAAGTTGCCAAGGTAATCAAATGAATTAAAAGAATAGTCTTTTCAACAAATGGGGCTGGAAAATATATCCCCATGCAAAAGAATGAAGTTGGACTCCTCCCCTACACCATACACAAAAATTTACTCAAAATGGATCAGAGATGTAAATCTAAGAGTTAAAACTATAACAATCTTAGAAGAAAATACAGAAGTAGATCACTGTGACCTTAGATTAAGCAAAGTCTACATAGATATGCCAAAAGCACAAATAGCAAAAGATAAAAAGAACTTTATCACAATTAAAAGTTTAGTGCATCAAAGCACACTATCAAGAAAGTGAAAAGACAACCTGCAGATTGGGAGAAAATTTCACAAAACATGTGTCTTAAAAGGGATTTACATCTAGATATATAAAGAAATATTATCATTGAACAATAAGACAAGTAACCCAATTTAAAAATGGGCAAAGGATCTGAATAGATATTTCTCCAACAATGATATAGAAATAGCCAATGAGTGCACGGAAACATGCTCAAAATCATTAGCCTTCAGGCAAACGCAAATGAAAATACCATTTCCTACCCAGTAGGATAGCTGACAATAAAAGTGGCAGACAGTGAAAAGGATCTGGAGAGACTGGAACCCTCATACGCTGCTGGTAGGAATGTAAAATGGTGCAGCCCTTTTTGAAAATAGTCTGATCGTTCCTCAAATGGTTAATTTAAAACAAAAATAATAATATATGGGCGGGGGCGGGGGTTCACACCTGTAATCCCAGGACTTTGGGGGGCCGAGGTGGGCAGATCACTTGAGGTCAGGAGTTTGAGACCAGCCTGGCCAACATGGTGAAAACCTGTCTCAAGTAAAAATACAAAAATCAGCTGGGCGGCTGGGCATGGTGGTGGATGTCTGTAATCCCAGCTACTCAGAAGGCTAAGGCAGGAGAATTGCCTGAACCCAGAAGGCAGAGGTTGCAGTGAGCCGAGATCATGCCACTGCACTCTCGCCTGGTGACAGAGTGAGACTCTATCTCAAAAAATAAATAAATAAAGTAAAAAAATAATAACATACTGTGAGATTTGTAACATATGTATAAGTAAAATGCATAACAATAATACAAAACCTGGGAGGGGTGAAATAGAGACAGCTGTAAAATTTTCTTTTGAAATACAGCTGTAAAGTTTTCTTTTTATTTTTGAGACAGAGTCTTGCTGTATTGCCCAGGCTGGAGCGCAATGGCTCAATCTCGGGTCACTGCAAGCACCACCTCCCAGGTTCAAGCGATTCTCGTGCCTCAGCCTCCCGAGTAGCTTGGATTACAGGCACCTGCCACCATGCCCGGTTAATTTTTGTATTGTTAGTAGAGACAGGGTTTCACCATGTTAGCTAGGCTGGTCTCGAACTCCTGAACTCAGATGATCCACCCACCTCGGCCTCCCAAAGTGCTGGGATTACAGGCGTGAGCCATCGTGCCCGGCCTAATTGTAAAGTTCTTATAAAGAAAGTGATACTATACCATTTGAAGATAGACTGTGGTATCTAAAAGATGCATATTATAAATCACGAAAATAACACACAAAGAAATACAGCTAATTAACCAAAAAAGAAGATAAAATGAAATTTAAAAATACTTAGGGAAAAGGCAGAAAAAGAAAAATAAAGAATATATGGAACTAATAGAAAACAAATAGCAAGACAGTAAGTTTAAGCCACACTGTATCAGTATCACATTAAATGGCAATGATCTGAACAAAAATTGTAAAATCAAATTATTTTTAAAAAGCAAGACTCAGGCCAAGTGTGGTGGCTCACGCCTGTAATCCCAGCACTTTGGGAGGCTGAAGTGGGCAGACCACCTGAGGTCAGGAGTTCGAGACCAGCCTGACCAACATGGTGAAACCCCGTCTCTACTAAAAACACAAAAATCAGCCAGGCATGGTGGCAGACACCTATAATCCCAGCTTCTCAGGAGGCCGAGGCAGGGAAATCGCTTGAACCCAGGAGGCAGAGGTTGCAGTGAGCTGAAATCTCGCCACTGCAAAAGCAAGACCCAATTATATGCTGCCTACAAGGCTACTTTAAAAACAAACAAATTTTAAAATGGGAAAAAAATATACTAGGCTAACGTTAATTAAAATAAAGCTGAAGTAGCTATAGTAATATCAGAAAAAGTAAATTCCAATGCAAAAAATGTTACCAGAAATAGTTTCATTTAATAAGGCCAGAGAGTTTAATCCATCAAGAGGTCATTATTGTTCTAAATATTTATGCACCTAATAACAAAATACATGAAGTAAAAACATAGAACTGTAAGGAGAAATGGACAGGTCCATAATTGCAGTCGGAAATCTCAACACCCTTCCTCAATAATTGATAGAGCAAGTAGACAGCAAACTAGTGAAGATATAGAAAACTTGAACAACACTACCAACCAACTTGACCTAACTGACATTTATAAAACATTAAATCCAGGCCAGGCACAGTGGCTCACACCTGCAATCCGAGCACTTCAGGAGGCCGAGGCAGGTGGATCACCTGAGGGCAGAAGTTCGAGACCAGCCTGGCCAACATGGTGAAACCCCGTCTCTACTAAAAATACAAAAAACAAACAAAAGAATTAGGTGGGCGTGGTGGCACATGCCTGTAATCCCAGCTACTCGGGAGGCTGAGGCTGGAGAATCACTTGAACCTGGAAGACGGAGATTGCAGTAAGCCAAGATCGCGCCATTGCACTGCAGCCTGAGCAACAAGAGCAAAATTCCGTCTCAAATAATAATAATAAAATAAATCCAACAACAGCAGACATACATTCCTTTCAAATGAATGCACAAATAATATTTACCTAGACAGACCATATTCTGTACCATAAAGCACATCTCAATACATTTTAAAGGAGTACCAAAAAGAATTCAAACAGCATAACTGGAGGCTACTATCCTTGGAAAAGTCTGCTTGCGAAAAGGCTGGCTCTTGGGTGGCAACTGGGAACCTAAATTTCAGGAATGTTTCCACCATTCTCTAATTGATAAGGGTGCTTTACCGTGTCTAAACTCTACATACCATGCGGTTTATGAAGAACACCTATTTTCCTACTGGGAACCTGAAATTTTGGTACGTGCTAGGTAGAGGGTACCTACATAACTAATTCCTGATAAAAAGCCTGGATTCCTAGGCTCAGGCAAGCTTTCCTAGTAGACAACACTTCACACATATTGTTACAACTTGTTCCTGGGAGAATTAAGTGTATTCTGTATGTTCTACTGGGAAAAGACTCTTGGAAGCTTGCACCTGGGCACCTACCAGCACTTTTTCCCTTGTAATTTTGCACTGTATTTTTTCACTGAAATAAATCTTAGTCATAAGTATGACTATATGCTGGGCCCTGTGAGTTCTCCTAATTAATCAGTGAACCTAGGGATAGTCTTGGGGACCCCAGAAACACAAAGTGTATTCTTTGGTACAATAAAATTAAAGTAGAAATCAATAACAGAAAGATGTATAGAAACCTCCGAGTATTTGGAAATCAAACAACACTTCTAAATAATCCATGGGTTGGCTGGGCATGGTGGCTCACGCCCGTAATCCCAGCACTTTGGGAGACTAAGGTGGGTCAACATGGCGAAACCCTGTCGCTAATACACTTACAAAAATTAGCCGAGTGTGGTGGCACACACCTGAACTCAGGAAGTGAAGGTTGCAGTGAGTGAAGATTATGCCACTGAACTTTAGCCTGGGCAACAGAGTGAGACTTTGTGTCCAAAAAAAAAAAAAAAGTCATGTGCATTTTTTATGTTAAACTTTTTTTTGTTTAAAAAAAAAAAAAAAAAAAAGGCAAATGCTGGTCGGGCACAGTGGCTCACACCTGTAATCCCAGCACTTTGGGAGGCCCAGGCAGGCGAAGTTCGAGACCAGCCTGGCCAACATAGTGAAACCCCGTCTCTACTAAATATACAAATATTAGCTGGGCATGGTGGTATGCACCTGTAGTACCAGCTACTCAGGAGGCTGAGGCAGGAGAATCGCTTGAACCTGGGAGGCGGAGGTTGCAGTGAGCCAAGACTGCGCCACTGCACTCCAGCCTGGCGACAGGGCGAGACTCCGTCTCGGAAAAAAAAAAAAAGATACTACTCTGTCACGACCAATAGGGCTTATCCCAGGAATCCAGGGTTGTTTAATGTTCAAAAGTCAGTCAAAATAATTCACCATGTTAACAGACTAAAAAAGAAAAAAACATATTTTAATATATTTTAAAAAGCACATCCAATAAACTTAATCTCCATTCCTGATTAAAAACTCTTAGTAAACTAGGATTAAAAGATAAATTCTGGAACCTGATAAAGTGCGACTATGAAAAAGCACAGATCACACCACACTGAGTGATACAAGACTAAATGCTTTCTCCCTAAGATGCAGGAGAAAAGCAAGAATGCCCACTTACACCACTTCTGTTCAGCATGGTACACGAAGTACTAGCCAGGACATTTTAGGTATGAATTAGAACTCAAAGACTAGAGAGTAAAATTGTCTTTCTTTGTAAATGATATATTTGTTTAAAACAACACCAAAATCTATAAAAATGCCATTAGAACTAGTGAATGCAATTAGCAAAGTCTACTTAATTCATTATCATCACAATCATATCAGTAAGAATAAACTATATCCAAATGAAGGGGGCGTTACTTAAGAAAGGCTTTCAGGAAGAAAACGTTTCGCGAAGGCTTTTTGAGAGTAAGGGGGACAATGAATTGGTAGCCAGAAGCAGGGAGAATATTTTACATAAGTCAAACCTTTATAGAGCACGGGGACAAAAAGAGAGAAAATAATATGAAAAAATTGGAGAAAAGATTGTACAGAAGGCACAGATTCAAAAGAAAGAAATGACAGTTGATAAATGGGAGCAGTAAACGAACTTGGCTCCAACAAAGGTGTTTGGATTTCACAGAGTAAGGACAGGTTGCTGAAGAAAAGAAAAGAAAAGAAAATAGTACGTAGGAAATGTTTTCTGGGGAGAAACTAGAAACAGGACAACTGATTAGAGAGCTATTTAAATAACCCAGAAGTAGACCAAGGATGATTTAGATTCAGGATGGTGGCATGAACATAAAAATGAGAAGGTCAAAGTCCAAAGCTACAGAGAAAAGAAAAGCTAAAGGATATGGCAATGTTTCCAGATTCAATGTGTCAGATTTCAAGATTCAAGTACTGGGCAGGTGGGTTACCAGCGACAGGGGACCCACACCTCTCCAGAGGGAGGTGAAGCAGGGGCCCCTCTCCAGCCTCCAGTTACCTTTCTGAAAAGCACCCTGAATTTTGATAAGCCCAAAGTCTGAAAAATAGGAGGTTAAAGGAAAACAAGAGAAAATGACATTAAATACCCATTTTTCAGTACAGTCGGTCAGTCTAGAGACCGTCTGCTTCCAAAGCCAATGTGCTGCATTGGTTGGGTCCCGGCTCTGGCCAGTTCAGGAAGTGCAGGCTGGCACCACTACGTGCTGTAGCCGAGTCATGAGTTTTGGGGGACAGGTAGAGGGCCCCCTTTTTAAAGTTTTCAAACCATCCCTTACTGGCTTGAAATGTGATGTCTTTTACATCTTCATTCATTCTTCTTGTCTCTGTGATTTCTACCAAGAGCCTTTTTTACCATTTATGTTTTGTTTTTGTGTTCTGGTGTTTTAAAAGTAGTATTTTCCCCTCTGAGCCTTTCGGCTCCATACTGGGGTGTGGGGCATAAAAACATCTCCTCTTTCTAGAGCAGTCCGCAGACCCACCTGCATGGTTTAAGCTGGAATCAGTAAGTATTGTGGCCTTTTGTTTAAGGCAATAGAGCCAAACTGCAAGATAAAACAATGTAAATTTTAAACATATTGGTGTAAAAATATAAAACTTGTACAGCAAAAAGAAGCTTTATAAAATTGACCGAAGAGTAGATGGTGAAAGATTAATTTCAAACCTGTTGTCCATGGTACATCTAACAGGAGAGAGTCTTTATTTAGAAGGTCCATAGAGATAACATCTGAGTAAAATCTTCCTCAGGAAAAGGATGTTACTGAGCATGAGACACCATTAGCAGGATTTTCACAGGAGGAAGACATTTAGCTCCTCAGAGAGTAGCGGTTTCATCTTTTACTTTGGATTGCCTTCCTCCACATCAGAATCTTGTACCCAGCAAGTACCCAAGACATTTCTCTTGATATGCTGACCAGGGGGTCTCCAGGTTAGAAAGCCTGGTCCACTTCCAGTTTTTGAGGCTTGAGGATAGATACATATATTTTTAAATAAAGACATGCCAGAACAGCATTATAAAAATTCTGGGCCGGGCGCGGTGGCTCACACCTGTCATCCCAGCACTTTGGGAGGCTGCGGATCACCTGAGGTCGGGAGTTCGAGCCCAGCCTGACCAACATGGAGAAACCCCGTCTCTACTAAAAATACAAAACTAGCTGGGCGTAGTAGTGCGTGCCTGTAGTCCCAGCTACTCGGGAGGCTGAGGCAGGAGAATCGCTCGAACCCGGGAGGCAGAGGTTGCGGTAAGCCGAGATCGCGCCATTGCACTCCAGCCTGGGCAACAAGGGCAAAACTTGGTCTTTAAAAAAAAAAAAAAAAAGGCATGTTTTAAATGTACATATTTAATAAATCAACGCCTCCTTTAGGAAAATAATTCAATGTAACTGTACTATTTACAAGATAAGAGGATTAGTAAACATGTTCACTTGTCATAAACCACAGAGAGTATTACCTGGTAACAAGTTTAAAGGTTCATCAGTATTACCTTTCAATCCTGTGACTTTATCTCTACTGTTTACACCTACTATGTGCAAAACATCCTAGTGGGTGCCATGACAAAACAAAGTAGCATAAGCTCATTTTGAGCTCAAGGTATCCAAGATGAGAACCCATGACTTCTTCTTACTCTGTTGAGATACTATGAGGAACTTCCAATGAGTATAGCCTACCTGTGCCCATGGGAGAAATCTGGTGGCCTTGTCCCATCAAATCTGCTACGATCTCCATTCAAGCAGCTTCCATTTTTCTTTCTTCCTTGGGTCCTTCTTGTATATCTTTTAATAGATTATAGATTTTTCTCTTTTTTTTGAGACAGGGTATCACTCTCTCTCTCAGGCTGGAGTACAGTGATGCAATCCTGGCTCACTGCAGCATCCAACTCCTGGGCTCATGCAATCCTCCTGCCTCAGCCTCTTGAGTAGCTAGGACTACAGGCATGTGCCATCATGCTCAGTTAATGTTTAAAACATTTTTTGTAGAGATGGGGTCTCACTATGTTGCTCAAGCTGGTCTCGAACTCCTGGCCTCAAGTGATCCTCTTACTCTGTCTTCCCAAAGTGCTGGGATTACAGGCATGAGCCACTGCACCCAGCCTGATTTTCTATCTTACTTAAAGGTGTTGTTGCCTTCTCAACCTCGTCCTACATCAATTTTTCTCCATCCTTTCTCTTCCAAACATCTTGAACTAAACTGCACTCATTACTACCATTCCCCCTATCATCACTTAGCTCCTGAGTCCTTTGTTATGTAGGTCAAATATGTACACCTAACTTGTAGAAATTGGCATTACGATAAATCAATTAACATCTTGTGAGTGTAATCAGCACAGCACTACCACAGCATAATCACTTCTTCCTATTCTGAAAAATATCAAGCTCTGAATATGCAAAGCTGAGAAACAATTAGTTTAGCCAACAAGGTACGGATATCCTGCAACTGAAAGCAACTTAGCAGTAACAGAATGGAAGATGGCTAGAGATGGGGTGGATGGGGAAAGGAGGCACTACTTAAGAGTGACAGGGAGAGAAAAATAGATAGAAGTAGACAGAAAAGGGGCCGGGCGCGGTGGCTCACGCCTGTAATCCCAGCACTTTGGGAGGCCGAGGCGGGCGGATCACAAGGTCAGGAGATCGAGACCACGGTGAAACCCCGTCTCTACTAAAAATAGAAAAAATTAGCCAGGCGCGGTGGCGGGCGCCTGTAGTCCCAGCTACTCCGGAGGCTGAGGCAGGAGAACGGCGTGAACCCGGGAGGCGGAGCTTGCAGTGAGCTGAGATCCGGCCACTGCACTCCAGCCTGGGCGACAGAGCAAGACTCCGTCTCAAAAAAAAAAAAAAAAAGGAAGTAGACAGAAAAGGAAAGAGACATTGAAAACAAAGAGGAGTAAATAAAGGAATATGGGCACATTTCCATCCAATTAATCTCCCTTTCTTCAAATATGGTTGAGAATTAAATTAATGTTAGCTCACTGAACCACTTGGAGATATGTAAAGACCTTCAAGCTGTAGGAACTGTCTTTCCCAGAACATACACCAGAGGCCCTTAGCGGTAGTCCTCTTTTCTGATTTCCTCCCTTTCACTGGTTCAGAGTCTGACCCATTTGAGATGGTATCAGCACTCACCTCAGGTGATCTAGAAGTCACTTCCTTTACTCTCTGCTCCTACAGATAAGCTTAAATGAGTCACCACTTTCTAATTCCACCTAACATCATTTGCATGGTTGCAGGTACACCACTGAAGCAAGTATATTAACTAGAAGTGACAAGCGCCATCGTGGTTTATGATTATCTTCTCTGAATGGTACTCTATGCCTTTACGAATCCTAATATACAGGGTCAGATCATTATTCTAAGGTCATTTCCCGTCCTAAACTGCAGTGGAGTGTAAGAGGCTGAGTCTGACACATCACGGTTCAACTGTAAGTCAGCTGTTAACCCTGTACCCTAGTGCCAGCCTTGTAAAGCATACCTCTGTGCGGGTCATCTTCTCCACACACTAAAAACATTCCCTCATGCCTCTGCACAGGCTGTTCTCTCTGCCTGAAATGGCCTTTACCTCCACAACTTAGTGCAAGTGTCACCTTCCCTGGGAAGGCTTTCTCAACCTCTCCATCGTGTTGATGACCCTCCTTTTCATCCCCGCTGCACCCCTTGTACTGTCTATCACAGCACTTATTACACTAAATGGCACTCATCTGTGTCCACATCTGTCTCACCCACCTGGCTGTGCATTCCTTGGGAACAAAGATCTCCTTTCACCCCACCTCTGTATTCCAAGCTCCTAGCACAGCATTCAGCATGTCTATGCATTCAAATGTTTAGTGAGAGTGTCATCATGTCAAGCCCAAGCATATTTCTTTTCTTTTTTTGGAGACGGAATCTTGTTCTGTCACCCAGGCTGGAGCTCAATGGTGCAATCTCAGCTCACTGCAACCTCTGCCTCCCAGGCTTAAGCAATCGTCCTGTATCAGCCTCCCAAGTAGCTGGGACTACTGGTGCGCACTACCACAACCAGCTAATTGGTTTTTTTTGTTGTTGTTGTTGTTGTTTTTGTTTTTGTTTTTTTGTAGAGATGGGTTTCACCGCATCACCCAGGCTGGTCTCGAACTCCTGGACTCAAGTGACCTGCCTGCCTAGGACTCCCAAAGTGCTGGCATTACATGCATGAGCCACCGAGCTTTGCCTACAATGAGGTATTTTAGAATTCCATTTTAAATTCTTTCTTTCTTAACTTCATTTGAAAAAATATTTATTGAGGATCTACTATGTGCAACATAGTAGTGCTAGATGCTAGTGACACAAATGTGAATAAAAGAGTATTTTTATTCATGTAGCTATTTTCCAGAAGGGGAAATAGAATATACAAATTAAATAATTATACAATTGATATCTTCTAATGTGGGGCGGGGTGATTAGGAAGTCATTAAAGAAGTGACACACACACTGAGCTCAGGATTGAAGAGGCATCAACTAAGGTTGGGCCTGGGGGCTTCCAGCTGTGGGAACAGCATGCTCAAGGAAGGGACCTTGGGTAGGGAAGAACATAACATTTCAGGAACTTGAAGACGGTCAGTATGATGAGAGTAGTCAGCAAGGGGGAAGACGGCAGGAAAAGAGGCAGGGGACGTTGGCAGAAACTTCACTGGGCAGTCAGTGAAAAAGGCAAGAACACGAATTCAGGTTCTTATCAGGGTACTTTAGGCCTCATTGACAGTTTCGTTTTTGTTTTTGGGACAGGGTCTCACTCTGTCACCCACACTGGAGTGTGGTGGCACAATCGCGGCTCATTGCAACCTCCACCCCCAGGCTGCAGCTGTCCTCCCACCTCAGCCTCCCGAGTAGCTGGGACTATAGGCAGGCACCACCACGCCCAGCTAATTTTTGTATGTTTTGTAGAGACAGGGTTTTGCTGTGTTGCCCAGGCTGGTCTTGAACTCCTGAGCTCAAGATATTGGCCCGCCTCAGCTTCCCAAAGGGCGGGGATCACGGGTGCGAGCCGGTGCAGCTAGCCTTATTAACAGGTTTAAGCAGGGGAGAAATATGATCAGATTTACACTTGTTTTTTAAGTAAATGTTTTAAATTAAGATATATACAGAACAAATCTGTAGTTTTAAGATTATTCTCACTACAGTTTCAACAATTCTCTGAAGCAGAGAAGTTCCTTCTTGCCAAAGAAAAAACTAAGGCTCTGCAAAGCTAAGTAACTTACTTCCAGTTATTTATTTAACAAACATTTGAGTGTCTACGATATGACAGACAGTACAGTATGTGTCTACGGATGCAAAGACGACTACAATACTCTCACTTAAGAAATGTGCAATCTAGCAGGAGAGGCAGACTAATAAACATGATATAAGGTAGTCTATGTCAGAAATGAGTAAAGTCTAAGAGAACAGAGAGAAATTAAATCTTCCTCGGAAGAATTAATCATTTCACCTTTGTGTTAAAGGGGTTTGTTTTTTTTTTCATACCGTAGTTTTTGAATTCTCAGTCATTCCTGTGCTTGGCACCCAGTATGCACTCAAGCAAATGTCAGCAATACAAATGAATCCAGGACTTTTGACTCCTAATTCAGAGACTCTCCAACTCTGCCCCAATTCTGGAAGACTTGCATTAATTATAATAATTATGGAACTATTTTGGAGCTCTACTTTTGAAGCTGCTTTCGGAGCCTGTTTATAAACCACAAAGAAAGTCAGTCTCATTAAGACTGTCAAACTTCATTAATGACCCAACCTGAAAATCCGTAACAATATCTAAACATTGCTATTTTGTTAAAAGAAAATCTACTCCAAACACATCCAGTGGTATACGTTAAGTACCTAAAGCTTTTAGTATGTCAATCATACCTCAATAAGGTGGTTTGGGGGAAAAAGAAAGCACAAACTGGCATTCGGAGGATAGTGAAATGCTCCTATGAAGACAATCAAGCAAATATGACATATACTCCTTCATAATTCATGATCTCTGTCCTCAAAGGACTTACATATCAGTTTCTAACTGGAAAGACAAAGAATAGCACATAAAAACAATAAAAGGAATAGAAGGTAACATTTGTTCATTTATTTAAAACATTTACACACTGCCTACTATAGGTCTGGTCAGAAACTGTTCTAGGGATGCAAAGGGGGTAAGATAAATGCCTGCTTTCAAGAAACTCAGTCTTATCGGGAAGTCGACAATACACAGGCCGGGCACGGTGGCTCACACCTGTAATCCCAGCACTTTGGGAGGCTAAGGCAGGCAGATTGCTTGAGCCTGGGAGATTGAGACCAGCCTGGGCAACATAGTGAGACCTCGTCTCTATAAAACATGAGGCAGGTGTGGAGGTGCATGTCTGTAGTCCCAGCTGTTCAGGAGGCTGAGGTGGGAGGACTGCTTGAGCCCAGGAGATGGAGGCTGCAATGAGCCATGTTTGCACCACTGCACTCCAGCCTGGGTGACAGAGTGAGACCCTGCCTCAAACAAAACAAAACAAAACAATACACAGCGTTGCTATTAAGCAGGTACACACAAATAAGAACACCGAGGCAGTGTACAGCTGGCATCAATTCTAACTCATCAGACACCCATTCTTATGGGTCCATCTGTTGTTAAATATTGTAGTATTACCTCTGATTATAATGTAAATTGGTAAATACTGTAAGTAATCACTATATGAAAAAACAATGATACCCAAAACATTGTTAAAAGTTTTCAGAGAATATGATGAGAACTTAAATTTTAATCTTGGGGTCCCCTTTGATCTTGGGGTCCCCTTGTGTTTCTTGGCAAGGAAGCTTGGCACATTTGAATAAGTAAGCTGGTTCTAGGTGAGGGGAATAGTAACCAAAAGGCCAGTGGCTGGAATTACCCAGGTATGGCTCTTCAACTATGTGGAAAGCATGGTTTAGAGTTGTGCTGTCCAACATGGTAGCCACTAGCCACATGTGGCTACTGAGCGCTTGAAATGTGGTTACTCTGAACTGAGATGTATATGAGCAAAAAATACACTCCAGATTTCAAAGGCTTAACTAGGAAAAAGAATGCAAAGTATCTCATTAATAATTTTTTTACTAATTACCTATTTAAATGATATTTTGGATATACTGAAGTCAATAAAATGCTATAAAAATCAATTTCACCCCTTTCTACTTTTTTAATGTGGCTACTAGAAAATCTATACAAATGTGGCTCATATTTGTGGCTTGCATTCTATTTCTATTGGACAGTGCTAGTCCAAAAACTTCAAATAACAAGCTAAAGCATTTAAACCCTCTAGGCAATGAAACACCATTGAAGGCTTTCAAACTTTAGTGCCTATGGTCGATTTGGGAGGGAGCAGGAAACACAAACAAAGCGCTGTTTCAGGAAGATCAGTGTGGGGGCAATCTGCAGGGGTGAGACACTGGAGGCAGTTGTTAATGTCAACAGGCTGCAAAATGTCAAAGGGTGAGCAGACTCGGCTGGAAAGTATACAAGGTCTTTAGAAGGCCCATGCTGGGTGAAGGGAGGAGGAAGAAATCAAGAGCAGGTTGAAATACGGGAAGAATAACAGCTGCAAGTGCTGACCCCAGCCTGATCAACCAAGGTGCAATGCTTGTGGGACTTAGTGAGCTCAGCGCAGTTTACTTTAGATCAAGTATGGCTTAGTGATAAGGGCTTCCAGGCAGAGGTACAATTCAGAACAGGACTGGGGTCCTCTTCAGCAATTCTGGAATCTATCTCACTGTGGCAGGACTTCCAACAGTAAGATCAAGTCCCAGAGGAGACGGGGAGGAGGCAGGCAAGGCTACTAGAAACCGCAGGATAGGCTGGGCGCGGTGGCTCACGCCTGTAATCCCAGCACTTTGGGAGGTCGAAGCAGGTGGATCACAAGGTCAGGAGTTCAAGACCAGCCTGGCTAATATGGTTAAACCCTGTCTCTAATAAAAATACAAAAAAAATTAGCCGGGCATGGTGGTCGGTGCCTGTAGTCCCAGCTAGGCGGGAGGCTGAGGCAGGAGAATTGCTTGAACTCGGGAGGGGGAGGTTGCAGTGAGCTGAGATCGGGCCACTGTACTCCAGCCTGGGCGACAGAGCGAGACTCCGTCTCAAACAAAAGAAAACAAAACAAAAAAGAAACTACAGGATAGGCCGGGTGTGGTGGCTCACGCCTGTAATCCCAGCACTTTGGGAGGCCAAGGCAGGCAGATCATGAGGTCAGGAGTTCAAGACCAGCCTAGCCAACATGGTGAAACCCCGTCTCTACTAAAAATACAAAAATTAGCCAGGTGTGGTGGCACGCACCTGTAGTCAGCTACTTGAGAGGCTGAGGCAGAAGAATTGCTTGAACCCAGGAGGCAGAGGTTGCAGTGAGCCCAGATCGTGCCACTGCACTCCAGCCTGGGCAACAGAGAGAGACTCTATCTCAAAAAAAACAAAAAAACAAAAAAAAACTACAGCATAGCAATAAATAACAAAAGCAAAAGACCAGACTTACAACACAGCCTACAAATATTTGCTGGAAGTCTGCTGTATGCCTGACACTTGGCCAGGCTCTGGAGATACAGTGAACAAAACAGACATGGTCCTGAATCATGAATTATGGAAAAATAACAGGAGCTCTGCCAGTCTTAACTGAGGGTGGATGGGGGCAGTGGGACGAGAGCATAAAGGAGAGCCTTTCTGAAGTGACAATTTAATCTGAACCTGAAGTTAGCTGGGTGAAGGCTAGTGGGGAGCAGAGGAAGGACAGCCCAAGCCAAGAGATTAGTGCAGGTGTATACAAAGACAAAAACCTTAAGGCCGGAAAGGGCTTGGGCAATTTGAGGAACTGAAAGAAGGACCTTGCAGTTAAGATGGTCAGAGAGGAGGGCGGGGTATAAAAGAAGTGAGGGCAGGTTGGAGAGGCCAGAACACACAAGCCTCATAGGATAAAAAGTAAAATCCCAGCCGGGTGCGGTGGCTCACGCCTGTAATCCTAGCACATTGGGAGACTGAGGCGCGCGGATCATGAGGTCAAGAGATCGAAACCATCCTAGCCAAAAATGGTGAAACCTCGTCTCTACTGAAAATACAAAAATTAGCCGGGCGTGTTGGCATGCGCCTGTAGTCCCAGCTCCTCGGGAGGCTGAGGCAGAAGAATTCCTTGAAACTGGGAGGCGGAGGTTGCAGTGAGCCGAGATCGCGCCATTACACTCCAGCCTAGGCGACAGAGCTAGACTCCATCTCAAAAACAAACAAACAAAAAAGCAAAATTCCAAACCGGCCCGAGTGTAATGGGAAGTCATAAAAGGGTTTTGACCACAAGGAAGTGGTACAATCCTAAAGGGATTCTAAGTGCTCCAGCTACCTATGCTCCTCTCAGGTCACTGAATCCGGGCTGGCTTGGCAGCAAAGGGGCAGCAGCCAGTATCATAACTGAGTAGCAGGATTCCAGGTCTGAAATAACAAGAGTTTACTATATGGCCCTCCAAATGCTCCAGGGTTGCAAACTTGAGAGGATGACAGCATCACTGAAAAACACTAATAATAACTAATAGAAACTAACAATAACTAACAGAAACTAATACTAATGGGAGGCATTACTTGACTTTCAACATACTGAGTACGAAGAAGTAGCAAAGAATGCCAGCCGGGCACAGTGGCTCATGCCTGTAATCTCAGCACTTTGGGAGACTGAGGCGGGCAGATCACTTGAGGTCAGGAGTGCGAGACCAGCCTGGTCAACATGGTGAAACCCTGTCTCTACTAATAATACAAAAATTAGCCAGATGTGGTGGTGTACACCGGCAATCCCAGCTACTTGGGAGGCTAAGGTAGGAGAATCGCTTGAACCCGGAAGGCAGAGGTTGCAGTGAGCCGAAATTACACCACTGCACTCTAGCCTAAGCAACAGAGCGAGACTGTCTCAAAAACAAAACAAAAAGAACGCCAGCAGGTAAATATGGATTTTGTTTTGGAGTATGGAAGAAAGGTGAGGCATGGATATGTAGGCTAGCATATACAGAGGTGATAGTTAAGTCTCATAAATAACACTTATGAGGATTAGAAAAAGAGAAAAATAAAACAATAAAAGGAGCCCTTAGTAAATGACCTTAGTGTTTCTCTCTGCGATAGAAGTCAGGAAAGGAATGATACCCCAAAAGGTAAAAAGAAGGACAGTACGATGTCAGAAAAATGTCAGAAAAGGCAGAGCGTTAAGAAAGCTGACTGGGCACGGTGCCTCACCCCTGTCCTAGCACTTTGGGAGGCCAAGCTGGGAGTTCAAGACAAGCCTGGTCAACATGGTGAAATCCCTAAGGTCAGGAGTTCAAGACCGGCCTGGCCAACATGGCAAAACTCTGTTCTCTACTAAAAATACAAAAATTAGCTGGGCGTGGTGATGCGCGCCTATAATCCCAGGTACTTGGGAGGCTGAGGCAGGAGAATCGCTTGAACCCAGTGAAGTTGTGGCGGCGAAGGGTGTCGGAGGTTGTGGTGAGCTGAGATCATGCCACTTCACTCCAGCCTGGGCGACAGAGCGAAACTCCATCAGAAAGACAAGAAAGAAAGACAAGAAAGATAGACAGATGGAAGGAAGGAAGGAAGGAAGGAAGGAAGGAAGGAAGGAAGGAAGGAAGGAAGGAAGGAAGGAAGGAGAAAGGAAAGAGAAAGCTGTGATCCAAAGGGATGGGACAAGGGAGTTTTTTTTTGGAGTGATGGAACCGTTCTGATCCTGACTGTGTGCATTCATATGTGAACATTCACAGAACTGTAAACACACATAAAAAGTCAATATTACTGTATGTTATTTTTTTAAAAGTTTTTAAAGGGATAGGGGTTGTCAAAAAGGATTGGCTGCTGCAGGGAGACAGAAAAGGATGAAACCTGAAAAGAGAGTTTTGGAAAAAAAATTTTTTTTTGAGACGTAGTCTCGCTTTGTCGCCCAGGCTAGAGTGCAGTGGTGCGATCTCGGTCACTGCAGCCTCCGCCTCCTTGGTTCAAGCAATTCTCCTGCGTCAGGCTCCTGAGTAACTGGGACTACAGGTATGCGCCACCCCACCCGGCTAATTTTTTTTGTATTTTTAGTAGAGACGGGGTTTCACCATATTGGCCAGGATGGTCTTGATCTCCTGACCTCCTGATCCGCCCACCTCGGCCTCCCAAAGTGCTGGGATTACAGGCGTGAGCCACTGCGCCCGGCCAGTGTGGGAAATTTACCCACTAGGTAATTGGCAACCTTGGAACAATCTGGTTGCAAAAGTTTAAAGAATGACCGAGTAGTGAAGACGTGAAGGAAGGGCAGTAGCCAGCATAGACTGCTCTTTCAGAACTCTGGAAGTGAGAGGAACAGTAGCTCAAACATGATAGCAGAATGGAGAGATCCAGCAAACTGGCGGAATTTTCCAAGATCCCACGAGTTGCTCCATTTAAGTATTTTTTCAAAACACGCATTTTGCACATGAACTAGTCATGTTCTTATCGTCCTGTTAATCTAAAACTGCATAATTCAACGACTAAAACGAATCCAAAATCTACACTTTGATTCTGCTTCTTAGAATCAGATGTTAGTCAACTAACATTTTCTGTGTTCCCACTATGTGCCAAGCACTATGCTGGATAGAAAAATGAATAACACTTAGTCCTTGGAAGAGCACACAATTTATCACAATGGCCCGGGACTGGAGCAGAGATCTGCACCGAGGGCTCTGAAAGCCTTGAACTCTGAACTAAAATGTATTTTTACAATCTTTATAAAAATTAAACAGGGAAGAAATAAGATGTACTTTTGCAAAAACGTTATTAATTTCTAAAAGCCAAGAATGAGCTTAAACTTTTTTTTTTTTTTTTTTGAGACTGAATTTCGCTCTTGTTGCCCAGGTTAGAGGGCAATGGCATGATCTCGGCTCCCTGCAACCTCCGCCTCCTGGGTTCAAGCGATTCTCCTGCCTCAGCTTCCTCAGTAGCTGGAATTACAGGCGCCCACCACCACATCCGGCTAATTTTTTGTATTTTTAGTAGAGACGGGGTTTCACCATGTTGGCCACGTTGGTCTCGAACTCCTGACCTCAAGTGATCCACCCGCGTCGGTCTCCCAAAGTGCTGGGATTACAGGCATGAGTCACTGCGCCCAGCTTAATTTAAATTCTTAGGTATGGGCAACCTAATCATCAGTGGTATTCTCCTTTTCTAGTCCTCTCTACTTTTCAGCGTCCTTTCTCCCTCTGATAATTCAGGAAGGAGGCAAAATGAAACACGCGTTGGCTCTCAAACCAGAGAGACGTGAGACTGAACCTATGCCCTTGAAATGCATAGCTGTGTGGCTCTCGGAGATGCCTTTTCTCTTTCATAGAATAGTAATGATACCTACCCCACAAACTTGGGGTAAGAATTAGAGGGAAAAAATGTAAAAAGGCTGGCATACAGTAAGCATGCGACACATGTTAGCTAATATGATTACTGCCATTTCAACAAGTAGCATTGCTCTGACTTTAAAACATTTTTAAGTGCTTCCATTTGAATAAGGGAAATTTTTTTCAAGGGCATGACATCTATATGTTACCACAGAAAAGCAGCTTCAGAATTTCTATCAGAAACCACTCTGCTCAAATAATGGTGTTTGGGATAAGCACTTAATAATAGTCAAGAACTAAGAAAATATAAAGGTATTATCATCATCATCATCACCACGTCCCACGTGGGACAAGGCAGTCTGATTTGTGTTCTGGATATTGGTGAGTGTGCCTTCGTGCAAGTGGACACTACATTCATAGCCCTCCCACTACCTGCCTACAGCAATGCCACACGCTGTAGAGACAACGTGCTAAAAGTTCCGCTCTACAAGAGTCATTTACACACTACCCAAAACACATCTGTAGTTTCAAAGCGAAGATCACTGATGAGTCTCCAAATCAAGAGAAATCTTAATACTACTGACATCTCCCACAGCGAACAAAGAAGTAACCTCTATTAGTAAACTTTCACAAAATGCTAATGTGTATCATTTCTACACACTTTCTATATATACTTAACTGTTGGTGGGGGCACTAAAGTTTTATTCACTATGAAGAAATGTCTTTGGCCAATTTTGCATAATTTCGCTTAAATTATAATACAAATGACCAACTTGAAATTCACCATCCTCTCGTTCAATCTCTAGCACTGATGCTAAAAAGTAATAACACAGCCAAAACACATGAGGAAGCACGAACTTAAAGTCGCAGGCTGGTAACCTGAATTCCAAAGAATTCAGAATAAGCTGGTCCTTAAGGCGCTTGACTAAAGGTGACCGTTACTGGACGTCTTTAACCACTACAGTGTGTCTCACTGGATCGGATGTTTAGCCTCTACAGCCGAATAAACCCAGTAGTCTGGAACTGAAGGACACCGGGCAGGGGAAGGTGTAAAACCACTTCCAGTGCCCCCTCGTTTCCTTGTCCAGAGTCTGAGCCGCCTCCCCAGGTGGCCGCACACGCAGGGCCCTGGGGAGGGGTGTGTAACGCATTCACCCTGTCACGCAGGTCCTGCACACAGGCCGGGACGTTGCGCAGGGACCCGAGGCTCCGAGGCCTGACGCCTCCCTCTGCCACCGACAGCCATGGACGAACGCGCCTCCGCGGGCCGGGAGGGTGCACCCGCGCCGGGGCCCCCAGGAGACGGGAAGCGAACTCAACTCGGCCGGGCCAGCCCACCCGGAAGCCCTCCCCCAGCTCACACCTGCTGGCGCGTGACGCCCGGAGCCGCGCGCGCGCCCGCCCGTGCCTCCCCGGCCGTTCGGGGCGCTCCGGCCCGCGCGCCGGACGTCGCCCCGAATCCCTCCCGGCCCCTCGACTCAAATCTCGGCGGCTCCCGCTCCCGTGGAGCGCGCGCTCAGCGCCGCCGGCCACACCGGCCCCGCGCGCGCTCACGCCCCCTCCCCGGCCCGCTCCTCGCCCCACGCGCGCTCCCTCGCGAGGACACGCACACGCCGCGCCTCCGCTCACCGCCCCGGGCCGCGCCGCGCGCCCCCGGGGGCGTCCTCGCCGACCCCCGGCCGCCCAGCTCCGTCCTGGCAGGGCGCGGGGGAGGGGAAGGACGGCGCGGCTGCCGCACCTCACTCACCCCCGAGCCGTGCCGGCTCCAAGTACGCGGCGTTCCGCTGTGAAGCGAGGCGCGCAGTCCTCGCTTCTCCGCAGACTATGGAGGCGACGTCGTAGGGGGACTGAGGGTCGCGGGGGTCACTCCCTCCCGTTTCGCCTTGCAGAGGCACGGGGACCCCAGAAACTAAAAACAAAATAAACAAACTTTCCCCTCCGCATCCCTCCCCCAAAACCACAACACAAACACTCGGGGGCCCGCCCAGAGCCCCACTCCATTGGCCGCAGGGAGGATGCTTCCGGCTCTCACTGGCTGGCTTTTGTGCCCGTCAAGCTGTCGTTCCGCCCCTCCAATTCCTCGTTGCTGCCTTAGCCCCTCATTGGTTAAGTGCTTCCCGTTTAACGAGCTAGGATTGGCTGAGCTGCCTGAGCCAATCATGCGGGGACACACCCCCTCAGCATCCCAGAGGCCGCTTCCTCGGTCGAGGACCCAAAGAGACTCAGGGGAAACTAGAGCATGATGGCGGCCGAGCTCGCTTGGCGCAACCATGGTCTTTTTTCTTTTTATTTTTAGCTCATTAGTGCCTTGCCTCGGCGCTGTTTCCCTAAGCTCGTCTTTCCATCCAGTACTGCCCTATAACGGAATCTATACGTGCCGGCTCCTTGATTTATCCCCTCCGAAGTGCTGAGTGTGGGCTGGTTGTGTGTCATTGGACTGTCAGGATGTCACTCCCTAGTCAAATCTTCAAGCTATTGGTGGAACAGCAAGAAAGCCCGTCCAACAACAAGAGCTTATACCATTGGTTTGACTCCACTGTGTTATTTCCTGGCACCTCATTGGGCAAATAGGTGCGTCAGATCCGGATTCGCTCTGCTACGGTTAATTGTTTACTGGGGATTTGGGGTCAACTCCGGTTGTTTGGCCAGTAGTTGACGATAATAGTGACTCCCATGTATTGCATGCCTATTTTGTGCCAAGTACTGGACTGCTTTCTTCACAAACATTATCTGGTTAAACCTGGGAGTAATGCAGTATCCAGTTTTTATAGATGGGAAATTAAGGCTGGCGAGAGCTTGGAAAACTTGCCCAAGGTCATCCAGATACAAAGTAGTTGATGAGCCTGGCATCTGGTCCTGGGTCAAACTCCAGAGACGTCACTCTTTTTATTATGCGTTAGTGCCTCCACCTTAGACGATATACTTGTCAGTCAACCCAGCATCTTAAAAACTTTCATTTGGAACTCAAAAAGTCTTCAGTTTCTGGAAGTGACTTTTTTGAGGACTTACTATGGAGAGGTTGTCATTGCCTCCACCACATCCTCCTCCCCAGGACCCATTCCTCTCCCCTTTAAGTTAAAGTAGACATTTCTGCCATCCTTTTATGTGAAGCCCCCCCCCCCCCCCCCCGACCAACCATCTACAACTCATTCTTTGGAGAGAGTCCTCAAGAGCTGGAAAACTAGGAGAAATCAAGTCTAAAGAGAGAGACAGAACAAATCGTCTTAGAAATGAATAATTTATTGCATGCAGAGAGAACAGCCCTTCAGCTCCTGGAAGTCTTCCAGGATAGTTGATGCTGAGCAAGACGTGTGCTCCTGGCTGGTGGCCACTGGGTTCTTTCTCTGGAGCAGCTTTCATCGAAGTGAATCCAACATTTCAGCCAGAGGAGGGCAGGATGCTTAGGACCCACTGCCAGAGTGCCAGCCGTGAGCTTTTGGGACCGAAATGATCTCCAGGAGCACAACGCTGGACTCTAGCCCACATTCCATCTCGGATAATTAACATTTTACCGTCCCAAATCCCCATCCCCTGTAGCTTCAGTGGGATCACCGCCCTTGTTTCGCTTCCTGATCCAAGCTGTTGTGTAACCTCCCTAGCACTGCTTTAATAATAAAACAACCATTGTAACATAGTAACGATGCTCAACACTTAGAGCCTTTCAGCAAATGAAGCCAAGGTATTTCATAAAAGTCCATTAAGAGTAAGTGGCATGTATTCCTAGGGCCAATGCAGGAAAGACAGAAGAAAGATCATGCGTCAAATTCTAATACAGGTCGTAAGAACGTGAATCCGTACAGTTGTATGCACATACCCCATATTAGCCTTCCAGTATGGGGATTCTGAACTCAAAAACACAGTGAATGAGAAACATTCAGAATCTAAAACCTTCCTAACCTTCAAAGTTGGTTGCTTGGACCCCTATTTTAACTTGGTACTTGAGTTTCTGGGTAATTGTTTGATACATTTCAGTTGTAAGTACCTTGAAGCAGATGGTTTCTTTTTCATCTTTGTGTCCTTCACATTGTTCTGATGGTAAAAGGCCCCCAGATAAATAATTATTCCGTAAATGTTTAGTGAGCATGTCAGGCACTTTTACTGAGTTACAAAGGCTACACAGATGAGTAATAGCCTCTCTCTTCCTTTAAGGACCTCAGTTTAGTAGGGGTGTCCAGCAGATAAGCAGATAACCATGGTGCAGTGCTGTGAGAAGTTACCCTGGAAGCAAATGGTAGGGAGATGGGACTCCATCTCAGAGGGACAGAAATGGCTTCCCGGAAGAAGTGACATCTACAGGGAGAACTAAAGAATGAGTTACGGTTAGCTAGGCAAGAGACTGGTGATGTGTGGTGACCTACAACATTTGCTGTCTGGTGGCAGGGAGCAGAATGGGAATATCCAGAGATGGCCAAAGCCTGCTCTTCTTAGAATCTTTGTCTATAAAGGCTTCAGCTATTTGTCATTGTGCCATGTCATTGTGCCTTCCCTCCCAGAGACAAAGCAAATGTGCCTTCCCTCCCAGAGACAAAGCAAATGCCTGAAACCTTCTTGTATTTGTCCCCTTGAGAATAGGAAAATAATTTCCAAATAAGATGGCTGTTTTTCTGATCATAAAAGTAACATTGAGGCCAGGCACATTGGCTCACACTTGTAATCCTAGCACTTTGAGAGGCCAAGGCGGGGAGGACTGCTTGAGGCCAGGAGTTTGAGACTAGCTTGGGCAACACAGGCAGAGCCCATTTCTACAAAAAGAAAGAAAAGTAATAGTTGGGCATGGCAGCCTGCGCCTATAGTCCCAGCTACTCGGGAGGCTGAGATGCGAGGATTGCTTGAGCCTGGAGTTCAAGGCTGCAGTGAGCCACATGACTGCACTCTAGCCTGGGCAACAGAGCAAGACTCTGTCTCAAAAAAAAAAAAAAAGTTACATTGAGTAAATATTATTTTAACTCAATATAATATTCTATATTTTAGACAATATAGAAAGTTATAAAGTAAAAGCCTCCCATAATGTATTACATCCAGACACCGTTAAGGACCCTATCTTCCCAGACTCTTTTATGAATAGGCCCACAGATGAGTTTCTTCTTCCAACAAATAGTGGGATGTGGTTCAGGGGCTTTTCTGGGCTCTGACAGCTCTCATCACCCAGAACTGTGGCTTTGGATGGAACCTGCCCTTGCTTTCTATACTTATAGGAAGGAAGCCAATCTGTCAATCAAATAATTATTGTGAAGAAGATGGGTTTCAATTCTTGTCACGGCCAATGACAGGACTTTTGGGGCTTGCTCAGCCTGGTGTGAATGTTGAGCCAATGAATGGGGTGAGGGTGTCTGCACCATAGGGCTTATAGGCATGCTTTGGTGCCTGTGGAATCAACTCATACCCTGAAAAAGCAGCCCAGGTCAGAGAATGCTATGCCAGGGTACTCTCCTGTGCTCGCTTTCATTTCCTCTCTGCATGCTACTTGGGGAAAATATTTTTCTGTTTGTTTGTTCCAACCCACCCAGCTTTCAGAGTAAAAAGACTCGTTAAGCCCTGCACACTTGTATGCAGGCCAAGTGCACTATGTTCTTGGAGCGCTGTGCTATTCTTAGCGCTCTATATGTGGTGTTCTATACAGTTGGCTTTTTGCTGGAGGGGAAGGCAGATTTCATGAGTGATAGCTGCCTTGGCTGGCTACCAAAAGTGCTCTGAGCCATCTCAAGCAACAGGCCTTCTTTTTTTCCCTTGAGAGGTTGTGTTGTGATCCCTGCCCTGGGCTTGGACAAATTCCAAGGCAATGGGAATTTTTGTGAACGATTCTGCAACAACCCACAAGCTGGGGGAAGGGGGGATAGCGAGCTGGATCTGCTCCAGCTCTAATTTCTGTGGCACAGGAGAACTTCCGCCCTTTGCACTGGCCCCTCATAGCTATGAAGAATTTGGAAGTGTTCGTTAAGCATTCTCCAATTCTTGAAGCTTATAACAATGGGAAGATCCCTATAAAGGAATCTGATCCAAAGGACAAGGGGACAGCTGACAGCTGATACTGCTCGCTTGGGCAGTGGGTGTAGCCATTGCCAAAGACCAAGCGCAATGAGGGAGGGAAACTCTCTAGAGAGTGCTGATTACAGAGGACGTGCTTCTAAGCATTTATTGCATGTGTGGGAGCATTTACTGTGCAACACATCCCTTGCGTCTGTCTCACCTTCTAAATCACCTCTCATTTTTTATGACCACACTTCCTGAGAAGCGACTTGGTTAAGCAGCAAACACTGGACCCCCTCCTGTGTGCTGGCCAATGCTAGACACACAGGAGGAGGCTCGCAAGAGAACCAGGATTACGGTTAATAATAACTACCCTTTGGTGGACACTTGCTGTGTGTCAGACACTTTACTGAGAGCTTTATGTGGATTGTGGATAGTTAATCTTCACAACAACCATTGTTATCCACATTTTCTAGATAGGAAAATGTAGGCACTGAAGGGCTAACATTGAACCTAGGCAGTCTGACTCCAATGAGTAAGCTCTTGTCCACGCTGCTATATTGCCTCTCGGATGTCTAACTTGGGAACCCCACAGTGCAGCTGGGGAGACAACTAGCCCTCAATGAACAGTTGTCCTCGTAGTCTTTAGTATCTCAGCCTCCATCCTCTTTACCCCTATAAACTCAAGGAAAGAAGTACACCTCTTCCTGGCTAAATTACCGCCTCTGGTGGTCCTTCCTCCACTTCCCAACTGAGATCTGGCTTTTCTCCCACTCCCTTCAAATAGCTTCCTTCCTTTTCTTCTCTATTTTCTTATCCTAGCTTCTTAAATAATGACCTGTGGCCATCTCCACCACAGAAGTGCTCTCTCGTTCTTTCTCTCTCTGAACCTGGCTTCTAGCCCTAACTCTACTGAAATGCATTTCTCTAAGCTCATCTATAACCTTTTTGTGGCCAAGATCCAAGAGACTTTCTCAGTCCTTGTTTCCATGGCTTCACCAATACGTTTTACTCTGAGAATCTTTTCTTTGCTTCCCCAAATAGCCAGCTTTCCTCCTACCTCTACAACTGTTCATGCTCTTTTCCCTACCAGCTTTTTCTCTAAACTCCTTCAAAGGAGTCTGTCTGCACTTCTCTCCTTATGTTGTCTCTGGGGGCGTGCGATGCTTGCGGGACTCAGCGAGCTCAGCTGGGTCATTATCCTACTTTCGCCTCTAAGATGAGAATTCCATCTCTCCATCTCCAGCCTTCATTCTGCAGCTTGTTTGCTGCCTGACTTTTTGCAAGTCACATAAACTATCCAAGCTTCAGTTTCCTCGTTTCTAAAATGAATATATTGAATCAGATTTGTTATTCTCCACCTAAGATAATGATAAAACCTAACATTTTAAACCACATACCAGGCCAGGCGTAGTGTTCACACCTGTAATCCTCCCAGCAATTTGGGAGGCAGAGGTGGGCAGATCACTGGAGGTCAGAGATTCAAGACCAGGCTGGCCAACATGGCAAAACCTCATTTCTACTAAAAATAGAAAAATTAGCCAGGTGTGGTGGCATGCACCTGTAATCCCAGCTACTTGGGAGGCTGAGGCAGGAAAACTGCTTCAACCTGGGAGGTGGAGGTTGCAGTGAGCTGAGATCGCACCACTGCACTCCAGCCTGGGCAACAAAGGGAGACTCCATCTCAAATTTAAAAACCACATACTATGCCAGGCAGGACTAAGTGGAAAATGAAAGCATGGGGTTCATGGGTTGCACACCCATGAAACCAGCTCCAGTACCAGCCTCTGCTGCAAGCATTGTATATGAGTTTATTCAGTCCTCATAGTAACCTTCAGAGGTAGATACAGATGAAGAAAGTAAGGCAGAGATAAGTTAAGCAGTTGCCCAAGGTCAGTTTTTAATTGGTAGAATTGAGAAAAATAACACCTGCTTGCTGGGGCTATTGTGAGACTCGTAGGCACAGGTGCACAGGGAAGGCTGGTTCCTGTCCAGGGACCCCTCAGCCAGGCCATGCCCATTCTCCTGCAGAATTTCTCCATGTGGTTTCTGCTGCCTACGATGCCCCCTCTTCCTCTGCCTGTCCCCAAGTCTACACGTTCTTCAAAGCTCAGTTCAAGCCCCTCCTCCTCCTCTGAGGGGCTTCTGCAGCCGAGGCAGGCCCACAACTCTCTTCCCCTGGCAGATTTCCTGAGCACCCTTGTGGTGAAGGCAGCCCCATCTCCGCCTTAGGAGCACTCGCTGGACTTTGCCCACTCCAGGCTCAGTAATAACCAATCCTACAGGGCCAGAGGGACCTTTTTCTCCATATCCTTGGAGCAGCTTGCTGTAGACTGTCTCACCCACCAGGCAGGAAGGCTTTGCGGGCAAAACCTATTATTTGAGTTATCTGAGTTTTCACTGTGTCCTCGATAATTGTGATTCTCATAATTCTCATAAAAGAGTTCTGTTTAGGCTCTGGACCTTTCCCTGGAATGCCTTGCCTCACTGTCCCCTCCTTCATTCACTCCTCAGGTGTCGGCTCAGAGATTACTTCCTCCTCCAGGAAGCCTTCCCTGATCTTCACCCCCAGGTTAAGTGCATCCTCTGGGCTTCTATACCCACTGTGCTTTCCCATCACAACACTTGCCTCCCAGTGTCCATCTTCCTAACCATGTTCTGAACATTTGAAGGTAAAGGCCAGGTCTGTCTTATCACAGTGCCTGGAACACAGTAAGTTCTCAGGTTCATTTGAACAAATGAATGAACGAACGAATGAATGAAAAAATTAAATGTTGAGCAGGTGCAGTGGCTCATGCCTGTAAGCCCAGCTACTTGGGAGGCTGAAGTGGGAGGATCACTTGAGCCCAGGAGTTAGAGACCAGCCTGGGCAACATAGCAAGACCCCATCCCTAATTTTTTTTTTTAATTAGCTGGGCAGGGTGGTACCTGCCTATAGTCCCAGCTACTTGGGAGGCTGAGGCGGGAGGATCACTTGAACCTAGGGGTTTTAGGTTGCAGTGAGTTATGATTACGTCATTGCACTCCAACCTGGCAACAGAGACCCCATCTCCAAAAAAAAAGAAGTTGGTGAAACCTCTGGGCTCTGCAGGCACTTCAGCATAGGGCTGGGCACCTGATGGGCGCTTATATAAGTTCATGAAATGCGTGAGAACAACTCCAGAATTTCTGTTCAGAAGAAGGCTTAATGGCAGTGGTCTAGTTGGAGGAGTGAGACTAGGGAATTCCTCTTGACAGAACAATGACAAAGTAAACATAAGAGTTGAGAGTCCATGCTGGGAGCGGAGGCATAAAGGAGAGGTATCCTAGGCCAGAGGTCAGCAAGCCTGGGCTTGAGGACCAAATCCAGCCCACTGCCTTGTTTTGGCATGGTCTGTGAGCTAAGACTGGTTTTTGCTTTTGTTTTGTTTTTTTGTGTGGTTTTTTTTTTTTTTTTTGAGATGGAGTCTAGCAAGTGCAGTGGCATGATCTCAGCTCACTGCAACCTCCGCCTCCCGGGTTTAAGCAATTCTCATGTCTCAGCCTCCCGAGTAGCTGGGATTACAGGCATGTGCCACCACACCAGGCTAATTTTCATATTTTTAGTAGAGACAGGGTTTCACCACGTTGGCCAGGCTGGTTTCGAACTCCTGACCTCAGGTGATCTGCCCGTCTGGGCCTCCCAAAGTGCTGGTATCACAGGCATGAGCCACCGCGCCTGGCCAGTTTTTGTATTTTAAAAGAATATTACTACTTTGTGATACATGAAAATTATGAGATCAAATTTCAGTATTCATAAGGTTTCAATGGAACATGGCCACATCCGCTTGTTTCTGTATTGTCTAGGGGTGCCTCAGTGCTGCGACAGTAGCTGCAATAGACACTGAATGTCTGCAAAGCCTATAGTATTCACTTTTTGGCCGACTACAGAAGGAGCTTGCAGATCCCTGCTTTGGCCGTCTAGCTGACCCAGGGGAGGAAGGACGCACGCTGTCAGCCAGCCACAAGGTGTCAGCCTTTCACCATGATGCTGCCAGCCGCGTGGGCTTCTCCAAGTTCTCCAAGGCTTCTCCCCAGGGCCACCAGTGCAGGACCAGGACTGTGGCCCCTAGACCCCGTCCCACCAGGCTGTAGTCACTAGTGTGAAGGACAAAGACAGCAGGACGGGGTGTGGAATCTACATGAGGAATACAGGCCTGGCTTGGGAAGCCCCGTGGCTTGGAGAAGGATTGGCAGACTTCTCCAGACATGCTCTGTTTCTTTGATTTAGGTTTTATTTGTATTTTGTATACAAAAGATTCTCCAAACAAACTAAAATTGTTTATTTTGCCACAAACTATCAACCCAGAAAGGTTGTGGGACTTTTGCACAACGAGATAAACCACAGCCCTCTAAGGATGAACCTGCATGAGGCAAACACAGGTCCCTGCCAAGCAGGGTGGCTCAGAAATGGCATCTCTGGTAGGTTTCCTCTCCCTTTCTGTCGAAACCTGGGCCTTGGCCGGGTGTGGTAGCTAATGCTTGTAATCCCAACACTTTGGGAGGCCAAGGCAGAAGGATCGCTTGAGGCCTGGAGTTCAAGACTAGCTTGGGCAACATAGTGAGATCCCATCTCTACAAAAAAATATTAAAAATTATGGCAGGAGTGTTGGTGCAAGCCTGTAGTTCTAGCTACTCAGGAAGCTGAGGATAGAATATCTCAAGGGACTCATTGAGCCCAGGAGTTCGAGGCTGCAGGAAGACATGATTACGCCACTGCACTCCAGTCTGGGTGACAGAGCGAGACCATCTTAAAAAAGCAAAAAAAAAAAAAAAAGAAAAAAAGAAAAAAAGAAACTTGAGCTCTGTAGCTTCCTTCAGGTGAATGAGCAGTTAGCCCTGTGTGGCAACGATTCAATATGAAAGTGGTAATTTTCACAGGGAACCCATGGGGAGGATCTAGGAGAGATCACAAGAGGAAAATAAGCCACTGGAGGTGACACCCCCAGAGGCTCCTGCAACACCTAGCTGTGTGTGTCAGCCCCTGTGCTGGGTGCTTTGCGTGGTTACTGTGGAGAGTTGTCTCGAGATCATCCCCATTTGACACATGAGGAAACAGGAAAGTTCAGGGATGTGAAATAGCTTGCTGAGGTCATTAGCTATTCAGTGGCAGAGATAGGATTTCAGCCCTTGCCTGCCTGTTCTGAAGCCTGTCCTCTCTCTGCCACGCGCCCTGGCCAAGGTCACAGCAAGCGGCATGCAGGCACACCACCTCAAAACCATGCCTTCCTCGGTCACCATGTAGCCCCAGGCTGGGCACCCAGTAAATAGGTACCGGATGAATAAATGGGTGCAGGCCTGCAAGCACTGCGGCGAACCTTTCCCTGTCCAGTGGCCTAACTTCCAAGACACTTCCAGGAAGAGATGAGGCAGGGAGTCAAAGCTGCCAACAGGAAAGAATCATGACGCATGGTTTTCTGCACACGATGGGCTCTTTCCCCCTTGCTTGTGCCCACAGCACCGTGGGCACCGCGGACATCCTACCTGTTCTTGCCTTTTGCTCCTTTCCTTCCCCAGCTCCCATATGCTTGCTGGCTTCCATGGCAGGCCCTAGCCCTTCTAGTACGTGGACATCCGCTCCGAAAGCTGCTTTTCAGTGACTGCAGGCAATGCCCTAACTTCTAGCCATTTTTCTAGATGAAAACTTGTTTCCAGCTGGCTGTCACTGCGAAAGTGCTCTAGGACAGTCCAGATAACCAGATTCTAGCCCTTCCTGCGACTCAATGGGTGACTTTGGACAAATTTCCTCACCCTGGGCCCTCCTTTCTATGCTAGCTTTTGAAAGGAAGCACACAGAGAGGGCTATCCTTGAGCAGCCAGAGGCCTGCAGGCCCAGTGCCACCTAGTCTGGACCACCCAGGAGATGAAGACCAGGCACTTAAGACACAGGAGGAAAGGAGAAGCCTTCCTAGAGGAAAGGATTAGATCCGGAAGGACTTTTGATAAACCCAGTCCTTGAGAAATTAAATCACAGCAGTACCCCATTTGGCATATATGGTGTTAGAAGTCAGGAATGAGACAGAAAGGATCATGATTGATTCTAGAACCTGTATGACACCTCCTGTTTATTCGCCTGGCTCATTCTCTGTACTGAATGGCAGTCTTCAATCATTTAACAAATAGGTATTAAGCATATATCGTGGTTGCAAAGCTGAGCCAGGCAGTGAGGCACCAGTGCTTATAGAGCACGCTCTCCAGGCTCAGGAACCCCAAGGACAGATGGGTACCTATCGTGCCAGGTAGCAGCACATGGCATCTAGAAGCAGGGCTTTCCTCAGTCCCTGGCTGGGAGGGCAGAAGCTGCAAGGGGAAGGGCGAGAAGTCCAGGCCTGCCTAACTGTGCAAGGTCTCTGGGCTGATCTCCCGGTTACTTAGCCCCAGAACATCCTCATGGCTGTGCCTGCCCTTCTTGCCCTTCTCCTCACTCAACCTTGGGCTGGCTCCGCTCACTGAGCTGGGGCCACCTGTTCTGCAGCAAACCTCCTGCCCCTGGAACAGCAGTGCAGATGATCAGCAGCAGCCACTGGGTCCTTTGGGCAGGGAGGCAGGAGTGTGGCGCACCGCCAGATGAGAAACTGCATCCCTAGTGCACGGCAGGGCTAATTAGCTGCTAAGGGGGCTTTGTCAATGTTCACTGAGAATGTGGTCATGACAGTCAGGTAGCGATTCCCACTTGGCCTGACTTGAGTGTGGAAGGCTCTCTGCTGTCAGCACTGGCTGCTTTTGGAGGTGGGTCCACCGCTGGGCACACTCAGGTAGGTGCAGTCGTAGTGTCTGTGCAGGAAGTAGCTGAGCCTGAAGGAAGAGGGACAGACTGGCAGGAAACCTGACAGGGAGCTGAGTGGAGTGAGGCAGATGTGTGTACATAAAGACACCCGTCAGGAGGAATATAAGGTGGTAAAGAACTAAGCAAGATAACCAGAACAGAAAGGAAAGATGCTACTGCGTCTCCCATGAAGCAGCGTCTCAGGCAAGTCAGCCAACCTCTCTGGGCCAGAGTGCTGTATCCAAGGTACCCAGGGCAGAGTGTGCATGAAACACTTCAGAGAAACGGCCTGTGCAGGCCGCCAGGCCAGGACCGCAAAGAAAAGCGCCAGTGCTCTCAATGGGAGCACTTTTACCCCCCTCCCCAGGGGACATGTGGTAACATCTGGAGACATTTTTGGTGGTCTCATCTGAAGGGGTGCTAGTGGCATTTAGTAGGTGGAAGCCAGGGATGTTGCTAAACGTACTATAATGCACAGGGCAGCCCCATAACCAACAGAGAATTCTGCGGCTCCAAAGCATCACCATTGCCAAGACCCTGAGCTCAAGGAACAGGCTCAGACCTGCATTCTCTGTGATGTGGGATCTGGGGAGAGCTGTGTACCTCCTTATCTGAAAGATGGGGATAATGAACCTTAGCCACGCTGGGTGTGGTGGCTCATGCCTGTAATCCCAGCAGTTTGGGAGGCCGAGGCAGGCAGATCACCTGAGGCCGGGAGTTCGAGATCAGCCTGACCAACATAGTGAAACCCTGTCTCTACTAAAAATACAAAAATTAGCCAGGCGTGGTGGTGCATGCCTGTAAGCTCAGCTACTCGGCAGGCTGAGGCCGGAGAATCACTTGAACCCGGGAGGTGGAGGTTGCAGTGAGCCGAGATGGCGCCACCGCACTCCAGCGTGATCGACAGAGCAAGACACTGTCTCAAAACAAAACAAAACAAAATTACCTGTGCCTCTCATCATACAACTTTATGAGGCCCACTCCCCCAATACACGGTAAAACTGCTAACTTTCTAAAGGGCTCTTTCTTCAGCTTTTCTTAGTTTGAAACCTTCATGTTACTAAAGCATCCAGCACGGTGACTGGCATATAGCAAGTGCTCAACAAATATGAAAAAGAGAAAAGCAATACAGCAGTTTAAAAAAAAGAAATAGCCCACTTCCCCTCTTTGGCCAGTTTCTTCTGTATCTCTGGGTCTCATTTTTTGCCTAGCCTTTCTATAAAGTTCTACCCAGACAGATCGTAGTGATGTTAACAGAGGCTATCTTGAAAGCCCTCGAGGGATTAGAGATAGCATTAACCATACCCTAAGGAGAGGTAGCTAAGGAGATGGGACGTTTTGCCAAATCACAAGGGGCAGGCTCCCAGACCCATCCAGGAGTCCTGTGCTTCCTGCCCTTATGGGGCAGAAGCAAGTGTGGCAGCCACACCAGGGGCTCAGCTCACTGGGAGGTGAGGCTTCCCAAAGAGCTGCACCAGCTGTGAACACTTACCCTACAGAAGCTGACTCAGAAAGTGAGACAGCAGCTTGGTGGTGGTGTGCAGTGGTGGGCAGTGAAGCCAGACCCCAGCCCAGAGAGTGCTGCTTTATCCTGTTCCTCCTAGAGCCCTTCCAATGTAACCAGCCTTGCGGAAGCTGCTGTGCAGGGACCAAGGGCATGATCCACCCTTGAACTTGCCATCCAACTGGGAGGGCCAGATGTCCCCTTGAGATTTGATGAGTAAGAGACTACTTCACAAAGTATGTGCAAGTGCTGGAACAGAGGGCAGGCGTACTCACAGCTGACAAGCCAAGAGGCAGAACAGAGTGGGCCGGTGCCTAGGCAGACAGGCAAACATGAAGAGCTGCATTTTGTGAGTTCAAGATCCTTGCCATCTCGGACTACAGTTTCTGTCTCAAGCCTTTTGAAGTGGGTGGGGCCAGACACCATCTTGTCCACACTGCTATAAGGATGAGGACATGGGCCAGCAGGGAGAGGCACCCTGCCTGGGCACTCCTGCCTTGTGGCTGGCCCTCTTCCCACTATGCCAACTTGTTTCCTCTCTAACGTATGGTCTCCCCATCATTTCTACCAGGAAAGTGTGAAAAACCCCATCTTGGCACATGGAGAAACTGAGGCAGAAAGGAAGGCCTGGCTTAAGGCTGCAGTGACTTGGAGATTCCAATCAGGGATCCTTGCAGATTAGATGTCAGGGCAGGGGAGGGACCTGGGTGTGCTTTGGGTCTAGAGGGGGTAAAGGGACAAAGCAGGGCCTGCTCTTCTGGTAAGGGAGGCACAGATGCCCTTGGCTAACTTGCTTGGAGGCCGGTCCCTTCCCCAGGCCACCTTCCTCATCCCCAGAGGCACCCACCCTCCACACCAGAGAGTGATCTCTTTGTCCCATTGCAATTTACACATCTCATGTCCCATACCTTCAAGGTGTCCCCCTCGAGCTGAGGTGTAACACCCCCACACCCCACCTCCCCCTTCCCTTCCCTCCCCTCCAGAATGAGTTCGTGCCACACTGCCTGGCCTTGGTACCTAAGGAAGCACTTCCCAGAAGCATTTCATCTTCATAAAAGCTCAGGGAGGTGGGCCAGAGCCCCTTCTCCACACGCCCTAGAAGCCAGCCTTGGGATTAACAGAGAAGACCCTGGGGACAGGCTCACCCTTCTTTTCCCTTCCCCTCCCCACTGCCAGAGAGATCGGTCTCCTCAATGGCCGCCACATGTGGTCCCTACTTCCTGCTTCCTCAGAAGCAGTGCCTGGCTCCTGCAGCCCAGCCAGAGCAGCCCCTTTTCTGGCTCTCACATCAGCTGCCTTGCAGACATCTGTACCTCTCCCCCAGGTGCTGGTAGTGTCCTAGGGTTTTTTAGATGGAAAGAAAGAGGATGACAGTTTGGTTCAGAGGTCACTGCCGCATGGCTCTTTCACAGGGCTCAGATTCCCCATCGCCCTGCCCGCAGGGCCGGCTCACAGAGTCTGCGGCTTGGCAATTTCTCCCAGGTCCATTCACAAACTCTCCTCGGCCCTCTCCAGTCACCCAAGTGGGGAGGGCAGAGTGGAATTGCTTACTGGGTCTCCCGGCCCAGCCTCATGGCAATTAGGCTGACCTGCTCTGGCGAGGCACAGGCTCCTAAACATGGCCTGACTCTCGCAGGAGGCGAAGGCCCATCTTTGGCCAAAGTGTAACCTGGAAGCCCTGGTTGGTGAAGGGGTCCGAGGACCCCGTTACAGTTGGGGGAAAAGAGGCAAATGCTCCTGTCCTCAGGGCCCAGCCTCCCATACCCCCAATCCCCTCTCAGCCAAGCCCCCTCCCTGCCTTGGCTGTAAACCAAAGTTTACCGACTGAGGGAAGGAACAGTCCCAGGTAAAGGCACTGTAAGGACCCCCACATAGGTCTGCAGCAGGCAGCAGCCGAGGAGGCCTGGACCACTCACGCTGAGACTGCCAGGACGGCACCGGCAGGGAAAGAGACCTCAGTATGAGTGCTCTCAGAACAGCAGCATCAAATTCTGCCCCTCGCTGGGGGAGGCCGCAGGATCTTCGCCTCATTCAAGTCTAGTTCAGGAGCCTGCAGGGACGGGGCCAGGAAGACCCCTGCAGCCAGTGCCCCTGCAGTTCCGGCTGCACCTTACACCTGGAGGTCGGCAGCTAGAGCAAGACTGGAACTTAGGATCCCAGGCTCAGGGTCCCGCCCTCTTCCCTTTTATTCCACCAGTCTCTTGGGTGGGGAGCAGTGGGGGGAACCAGAAGCACCAGGAAGCCTGGGAAAGGAGAAGCCACTGCGGCTGCCCCAGATACCCCATCCCATTAAGGTTTAAAGAATGGCCCTCACCCCATCTGGCGACCAGCGGAGGGGGTGGGGCACAAAGGCGAGCAGACACTGGTCAAGCTTCCACTTCATGTAAACAAGGAGGCCGTGGCACTGACCCCTGCCCAGCCACCGACAGTCTGGTGGAGGCGTGTAACTGAGATGCTTCGGACCCTCTCATTTGGGATCCAGGGTCCCTGAGACCAGGACAGAGGCTGCAAGGCAGGAGGCCAGTTGGAGTCTGATGTGCAAACTGGTGCAGTGTGCGACCTGAGCTCTCCACGACACAGGGCAGGGCAGGCGAACATCCACACGTCCTGCCCACCACCATCCTGCAGCTCAGGAAATCACGCAGTTGCTGGGCTTGGCAGAACTGGGACTTGTTTTACCTGCAGAGGCAAAGGACAGAGGTGGGGAAGGATGTATGTGAAACACTTGGTGGATTCAGCTTCAGTCCCTACCCTGTGTACTGTCTACATCTCCAGTTGAGGGGCTGGGGTCACTGTCTCCTTCCCAAGCTGCTGATTTGGAAAGCAAGTCAGTAGAGGGCACCTGGGAAAGCAGAAGGGAAGATTCTGCCTGTCCCAGCAGCCTTGGCAGGAGCCCCACTGGGTGGGACATCAAGGTGACCACCATCTCCTGACCAAAGAGGGGTGGGGGAAGGATCCAGTCCGCAGAATCAATGACGACAGCCATCAACTCCAAGTCTTGGCTGCTGTGTGTAAGGACGAGCCATTCTTTGGTTTCTTTACTTTTCTAATAAACTTGCCTTCACACACACATACACAAAAGTCTCACCAAGAGGCCGCTCACTACCAGCTAATACATGGCAGCTCCACAGCCTGCAAAGTAAGACTGTGGTCCTTCTCTCCGGTTCCCCTCCCCGGCTGCCCCATTCCACCGCTGAGGTGTCCACAGCTCCCAGAGCCAGCCAGCAACAGCGACGGAACCTGGCCTTCCCAGCCCAGTTCCAGCTCCTCCTGCCACAGGCCTCCTAGGCTGGAAGAAGGACAGCTGGCGCCTCAGGAAGGGCTGGCGCTGGCCAAGAGCTGCCACATGGGGTGGATCACACTGCTTAGGGTGCGGCTTTGAGGGGAGGATGGAGAGGAACGCGCTGCCTGTAGGGAGGGAAGGGGGAGAGAAAGCTGCCCCCCTTCCAGCCAGAGAAGCTGATTTCTCCTCTTCCCCAGGCCTCTACCATTCCTTCCCACTCCCTTTACAGTCCTGAGATGAGGCCTGCGGTTCCTTTGGCTGGATTCCTGCTCTCGGACCTCTGGAGGGAGTGTGGGGGAGTAGCAAGGCAGGCCTGACACCTGTGGGCCTGCGAGGTGTCGGGCGTTGAAGTGGGGAGCCTGTGTCCGCAGAGCGCCGGCTGCCTTTCCGCAGGTGGAAGGCACTCGTGTTATTTCCTGCCAGTTCCCCCCACACAGCAAGGGCTGCCTCCCTGGTGCTCACACAACCTTCCAGTATCACTTCAGCTGTGAATTTAATTAAGGCCATGTCTGCCTCCTTTCCTGGGTCATGAGCACGACCCACCGAACAGAGTCCCACTTGGAGCCCTCCCCTGCCACACAGGCTGCTGCTCCTGCCCACTGCACTGTGACCCACGGCCTCGGGCCTCATCCATCCAGGCAGACTGAACGAGCTCTTCGGGACTGACCACAAATCCAGCTGCACCCTCATTAAGGGTGTTCCCCCACCCTTGGGCAGGAGGTTGTACCCAAAGAGCTCCATGGCCAAGGCGCTGGGGGTCACCTTCCGCGGTGATGCCGAGCGCATCTGGGTGGCTCTGCTAGCGGGATGAAACGCGGCCGTCCTAGACTCACTCGCTGCTGCAACGGATACAACCATCCCCACTTCCCCTCCTTAGCTGGTTTCATTTGCGTGGCCCACTAAGCAGATGTCAGTTCCTCCCCAGAGGCAGCAGCATTTTGGAGGCAGGTAAGCGAATCAACCTCTGGATCGTTAAACAGGGGAGGTGGTATAGCTGGACATGGAATGGCGGGTGGTGGAGGGGGTAGCTGCTTCCCAAGCCTGCACACCGCCCAGCTGGCTGCCTCCAGGAGAAGCCTGGGTAAGGCAGGGGCAGGGCCCGTCTTCACCAGCATTGTGCTCCCCACTTTTTTGTAAGGCAGGGTGAAAGCCTGGAGAGAGCACCTAGACTCAGAATTCATTTCCTAGCCCCGGACAGGACAGAGAAACTGGCTTGGCTTGAGGACAAACTGTGTGTCCCCTGTCATTCCCTGAGTGCTCACGTATTGTGAGCTGACCACGTGTGGGGAGTCAGCCCTGCTCAGGTGAACAGGGAAGGTGTATAAATGGCCAGAATAGTCTTTTTTACAAAGTATGTGTGGCCTGGGAGCTTCAGAGGTGACACCAAGGTGGAGGTGAAAATGGGTGCAGGGTGGGAGGAGGGGCCACTCAGCAGAGTGAAGCCGTGTGACGTAAGCACGGGGTGAGGGTGGCAGCCTAGGACACTCGGGACCTGCAGTCAGTCTGGTTTGCTGCCAGGTAAGGCGGTGCGGGCAAGAGGGAGGCAGAGGTCACCCACACGGAAGCCATGACAAGGACAATGACGTGCAAGCTTCATGCACAGGCTCCAGGGCTTCGCATTCCCTGTATCGGGAAGAGTCTTCCCTCGGATGTCCACAGGGCCCTCCTCCCTCCATTCAAGTCTTGTTCTGAGGCTCCTTGGTTAGGGCGGCCTTCCCTGACACCCTTCATAGAATGGCCATCCCCTCACAATCCTGGTCTCTGCCCAGGGTAACATGCTCCATAAAAGCAGGAACCATGTTCATTCTATTCATAGCTGTGCCAGGAACTCACAGCAGGGCCTGGCACAGAGCAGACACTTCGTAGATACATATTTATTGAATAAAATGCATGAGACGGCAATGGCGAGTTACTTAGGGGTTTAGCGCAATCCTAGTAATAACAGTAATAACAGCAGCAGATGCACCAGATGCAGCAAGAGCAGGAGAGAGATCTGAGACCCGCAGCCCCAAGAGATGACACAGGAGAACGAGTCCCCCAGTCCAGAAGCCTGGCAGCCACGCTCTACAGACTGCCAGCCAGCCAGGGGGCCATCCACACATAAATCCAGGGACCCCAGGAGAGTTCCGGAAAGGGACTGTCACTGCAGGTCACCTCAGGAACCTGGGAAGCAAAGCACAGGTCCAGGGGCTCTGGGGCAGGAAAGGATCTGAGGCACTCTGGGAAGCAAGTTGCTGCTCTCATCTTCCTCTCAACCCCCACGACACCAGGGGAAAGGGTCGGTCCTCTATTTGGGGCTCTGGCTCTTCCAAACACTTTTTTTTGTTTTTTTGTTTTGAGACAGAGTCTTGCTCTGTCGCCCAGGCTGGGGTGCAGTGGTGCGATCTCTGCTCACTGCGACCTCCGCCTCTCAGGTTCAAGAGATTATCCTGTTTCAGCCTCCCGAGTAGCTGGGACTACAGGCAAGTGCCACCATGCCCGGCTAATTTTTGTATTGTTAGTAGAGACGGGATTTCACCATGTTAGCCAGGATGATCTCGATCTCCTGACCTGGTGATCTGCCCGTCTCGGCCTCCAAAAGTTCTGGGATTACAGGCGTGAGCCACCGCGCCTGGCCCAAACAGTCTTTAAAGGTGCAGGGAAACGGTGCCGACCCGAGCCTTCTGGAGATGGCTATGACATCTGCAGAAGGCCGAGGAGGCAGGAGACCACACTGCCCTTTCCACCCTGGGCGGCCATGGACACAGGGCCTGGCCTCTCTGAACCTTGGGGGTCTCACTGTGAGATGCTATCATCAGACTGGATGGCAGTGAGGAGGACGCCAGCTCCGTGTGATGGTGTATGGCACCATGTCTCTCACCACTTCAAAAGTGTTGGCCATTTCCCAGTCATCTCCCTGGGGGAACTGGGTGGGGTCTCAGGCACAGCACAGGGACCTCCTCCCCTAGGCTGGCAGCACTCCAAGGGCAGGGCCTCATCTGTGTCTCCTCAGTCGTTGCGGAGTCTGCTGGTCTGAGGACCCTCTACACTGGGGAAGCTACACTGGAAAATGAGGGCCCTAATTTAAAATGCAGAGTCCTAAGCCTCGCCCAGCGGTACAGACTCTATTTGTTGGATTTTATTTTTATCTTTAAAAATTTTATTATTATTATTTTGAGATGGAGTCTTGCTCTGTCACCCAGGCTGGAGTGCAGAGGCGCGATCTCAGCTCACTGTAGCCTCCGCCTCCTGGGTTCAAGCGATTCTCCTGCCTCAGCCTCCCAAGTAGCTGGGATTACAGGTTTGTGCCACCATGCCTGGCTAATTTTTGTATTTTTAGTAGAGACAGGGTTTCACCATGTTGGCCAGGCTGGTCTCGAACTCCTGACCTCAGGTGATCTACCTGCCTTGGCCTCCCAAAGCGTGTTTGTTGCATTTTAAAATTCATATTACTTTTACTTTTTTTTGAGACAGGGTCTCTCTGTCATCCAGACTGCAGTGCAGTGACTCAATCACAGCTGACTGCAGCCTCGACTTCCCGGGTTCAAGTGATCCTCCTGCCTCCACCTCCCAAGTAGCTGGGACTACAGGCACATGGCACTACCCCCAGTTAATTAAAAAAAATTTTATTTAAGAGACAGGGTGTTGCTATGTTGACCAGCCTGGTCTAGAACTTCTGGGCTCAAGTGATCTTCCCAGCTTGGCCTCCCAAAGCACTGGGATTACAGGCATGAGCCACCACGCCTGGCCTCGTTGCATTTTTACCAAGGCTCTCCACTGAGGCTGCTCTGTGAGGTTGGGGGTCCCTGACCCAGGCAGCCTGTGTGGAGCTCACGGAGGGCACAGAAGCTCCAGAAGACATGAGCACTCCCAGCAGGTGAGGGCAGAGGGAAGACGCAGAAGGAAGAGGTGCCTAGCTTCTGCCACTAGAGGGCGCCGTGAACCTTGAAACCGCTGGGCACCCGTGGCCCCCAGCTGGATTCCCAGCCCCAAAGGAGGAAGCAACTTCCCTAAGGTTCTCCCAAAGGCCACACCTGGGTTTGCAAAAATTTGCATGCTGTTTGACAACTATATACTCCTTATCAAGCAATTTTACAGGCTGTCAGCTCTGAGCTTTTTCTATTTTTTCTCTTATGACAGAACCTGTCATCAACCCAGGTTCTCCCTTGACAAGAGGGCAGCACAGACAGAAAGAATAGAGGCAGAATCTGAACTCCAGGGGACCTCGGAAACCCTCCCTGGTGCAACCCGTCCTCTTCTAGATGAGGACACAGCCCCAGGGAGGGGACGGATGTGTCCTGGGTACAGCGAGCAATGTGTCCTGAGCTGAGAGCCAGGTGGCAGCTGCTCTGGGAGGCTCTGAACGTTTACCAGGGGAAGGGGACACTTGCTCTGTGTGGGGGTCCAAAGGCAGGAGCTCAGGTTCTCACTGATTCCCACCGTGGGAGTCCCATGCTCTCAGGGCCCCACCTTCTCACATATGCAGTTCTGGCTGCTTAGCTGCTGCTGCCTGAGGGGAAACACTGAAGCAGCCCCACTTGGCCATGGTGTGGGAGGCTGGAGGCCATGAAAAAGGGCCTTTTAGGAGAGGAGCTCCTGGCCAGGCACAGTGGCTTGTGCCTGTAATCCCAGTGCTTTGGGAGGCCCGGAGGTAGGAGGATCACTTGAGGCCAGGAGACCAGCCTGGGCAACATGGTGAGACCCTGTTTATACAATTTAAAAAATTAGCCAGGCTTGGTGGCACACACCTGTGGTCCCAGCTATTCAGGAGGCTGAGGTGGGAGACTCGCTTGAACCTGGGAAGTTGAGGTTGCAGTGAGCTGTGATTGCACCACTGCACTCCAGCGAGCCGTTGTCTTAAAAACAAACAAAAACAACAAAAGACAGGAGAGGAGCTGCTGCTTCTCCCCCAGGCCTTGGGAAGGTGTGTGAATTTCAGGGCTGCAGGTACTGGGGGCCCACCCAGGTGGGCAGAGGACTTGCCGGAGGAGGCTGTTCTGTGTTTGTCTAAAGGATGGATGAGGAACGGGGTGATGGTTCCGGGCTGTCCGTGCCCTTGCCCTCACTCTTCCCTCTCTCTCTCTATCCCAGCATCAGGTGCCCTAGAGAGGAGCTTCCCGAGGGCCCCGTCCGTGTCTGCAAGGCTGGTTCCTGGGCACCATGTGCAGGCACCAAACAGCGGCAGCAGGGGCAGGGCCGCCGCGACCACCCGAGAGGTGAGAGCAGGGACATGGATGCGGAGGGACACGCAGAAGGCATCGGGAAGGGACAAGACAATGGGCTTTGAGTTTCCATGGAAACCACACCTCAGGGTGAGGGGCTGAAGGAAGAGAAAGCTTCCACTTCACTTCACTCAGGACTTGGGAAACAGCCCTTGCTGCTGTAGGGCTCGCCCCCTCCTTCCCGCTTCCCCCTCCTTCCCCTCTTCCCCCTCCCTCCCTTGCCAGGTGTTCACCATGGCAACCCTTCCTCCAAACCAGAGGTACTGAGCAGCAGCAGCAGCAGCAGCTGGCGTTAGGGGAGCCAGGGAGCCCAGGAGAAACAGTGACGGGGCCAGCCACCCCTCCCCTGACAGACCATGGCTGTGCCCAGGCCTGGTCTTGAATCCTGGCCTTACTACCACTTCCTGTGACCTGGGACCACTTCATTCACCTCTCCGAGCCACCTGCCACCTCTGTGCTTGAAGGGTGGTTGTGAGGGCAGAAGGGGAGAGAGAGCGCCTGTGCAGGACCTGGCAGGCCAGCAGCTCAGTCACCATCCCCAGGCCAAATGGAGGGAACGCCCTGGCGCTCCCACTGTGCCCACAGCCACAGAGGCGCCCAGGCCTGTTCGAACTCCAAGAAGCAAAGTTAGCCAACATTTCCTGAGCACAGACTGGGTGTGTCAGGCTCCAAAGCAGTGCTGGGGAATCAGCAGAGGGGATGACACTTGTGCTCCCTGCTCTCATGCCATCACAATCCAGTCAAAGCTGGTGTGCAGAAATGCAGGAGTCCGGGGAGCCCTTGGACTGGGCACACAAGACCTCAGGCCCTGTCACTGCCCACCTGGCCAGCCAGAGCCAAGTTCTCATCACTGGGCTCCACAGTGATGGACGGAGAAATCCCACCACGGGAAGTCCTCTGACTCAGGGATGCAGAAATGAGAAAGGCACCACCACCAGCCACCTGAAAGGCCACCCCAGAGACTGCTGCGGAGAGACACATAAAGGCCAGGGCCTTTTGGGGATCCCAGAGAGATGCCCAGGAAGATGCTGCCATGGAACAATCCCAGCCAGGGACAAGCAGCCGGGCAGACAGCACTCAGCAGAGGGACGTGGAGAAACCAAGTCAGACTGCCCATCACAGAGACAGGAAAGTGGGTCAGGGCTCTGGCAGGGTACAGGGGAGGGCGGGGTGTGTCTGACCAGGTGAGATCCTGACAATAGGTGATCTGGCAAGGAAGCAGGTTTGCTAGAAAGAGCCCTCAACTCAGAACCAGGGTCTAGTCGCAGCCATGCACCCCACCGTGCGGAGCCCCCTTTTCTTTTCTTACAAAGGAGAAAGTTTCTCAGCTTATTTGATTTGTTGGGTTACCATGAGGGCTGATCTGAACGCCTTCTAGCAGTAGTAGCAGAAGCCCTCAGACCACTCCATGCCAAGCCTGGAATCCTTCTCTTCTTTCAGAGAAGAGGAAAATGAAACTCAGAGCTGCGGGACCTGCCCAAGGCCTCCAGGCAGCTAAAGGCTGAGGCCAGAATGGGAACCAAGGACCCAGGAACCCCAGAGCTCCTGCCCTCTGTGCCCACAGATGGAGTCTGCTCCTCTGCAGGTATGAGGCAGTGCTCCTGGGTAAGGGCCGATGTGGGGCCAGGGCCAGAGGCCTGTGGAGACACCAGGCCAGAGGGAAGAGGGCTCACCTGAGATGTCAGCACTGGAATACTCGTTGGGCCTCTTCCCTGTCAGAAACTCCACTTCAGGGACAGTCTCAGTGGAGACGGAGCTGGCCATGCCGTTGGGCGCCGTGGGCCTCTTGGCTCGGCGACTGAAGAGCCTGCTGCTGAACCGCCTGGCGGGGGCGGCCTCCCCCCGGGCTGCTTCTCCCATGCCATTTTGGCTGGGTGCCTCTCCGGATTTGGGCTTTAGGTCTCTGTGCGTGTGAGAGACCATCTTGCCATCCTTCCGGCTCAGCTCTCCCAAGGGGATGGGCTCCACAGGGGGCAGCATCTGCTCCACCGTAACCAGGTCTCTCAGGAAGCTCTCCAGGCGCCGGGCCGACTCACCACCGCTGCCACCATCCTCCTGCCCCTCCGGGTTGCCGCCTGCCTCCCGCTGTTGCCGGGCAGCCCAGCGCATCATCTCCCCAGGCGGGTGGCGGCAGCCTGACACCAAGGCGTACTTGGGGTTGATGAGCTTTCGAGCCACAGTGGAGGAGTAGTGGAGGCCAATCCTGCCCGCCAGGCCCAGCTGCCGGTACAAGTCCACCTCCTCAGAGATGGCGTACAGCTCCCGGAACTCTGTGTCAAAGGGCTCCACGTTCTGCCCTGTCAGGAGCAGGAGGAGGTTCCTGTCCACGTAGGAGGAACTCCAGGTGAACCTGGGAACGTGGGGATAGAAAAGCAAGACGCATGTGCCCAGGCCTCTCTCTTGCCCTGCCCCTGCCCCCCCGCCCCCCGCCCCTCCGCTGTGGCCAGACCCTTGCCGCAGGTGGAAGGCTCCTTGTGGGCCACACTCTGGACTGGCCTCCCTCCACTCACCCGCAGACTCCCTTTCCCCAGAGTTTGGCCTCAAATGAAGCAAGCAGGCAGTAGGTGCAGGGAAAGAGCATGGGAAGTCAGGCCGGCATTCAAACCTGGTTTATATTCTCATGTGCCTTGTAAGCTGGGGCTCCCAGGACATATGTTCACAGGGTTGTTGTGAGGCGCAAATGAAGTAACTCATATAAAACATTTAGCTCAGTCCCTGGCACAAACACACATTTAAAAAATAGTAACTGCAGCTGCCACTATTATGAATATTATTCTACTCTGTATTGGTTCTTTTCTGATTTTTTTAAGCACTTAGTGTCTGCAGAAACCCATACTCTGACCATGTGACAGGACTTACGCTGCTATTCATAGTTTCGTGTGCTCAGGTCTCTCTTCTCATCACCCATATTTTAATTTACTTGGAGGGCAGATATTACACAGATACAGTCTCTCGTGTTCCTGGTAAATTATTTTAAAATCAGAATTCTGAGGCCGGGTGTGGTGGCTCACATCTGTAATCCCAGCACTTTGGGAAGCTGAGGTGGGTGGATCACTTAAGGTCAGAAGTTCGAGACCAGCCTGGCCAGGTGAAACCCTGTCTCTACTAAAAATACAAAATTTAGCTGGGCATGGTGGTAGGCGCCTGTAATCCCAGCTACTCGGGAGGCTGAGGCGGGAGAATCGCTTGAATCCGGGAGGCAGAAGTTGCTGTGAGCCGAGATCACACCACTGCAGTTCAGCCTGGGCCACAGAGCAAGGGTCCGTCTCACAAAAAAAAAAAAAAAAAAAAAAAAAAAATTCTGGCGACATTCCCTGCACACCACATCTTCCCGTTTCTTTCCAGATCTGGTGCATCCCACTTCCTGCTTGTCCTATCTAATAACTAGCCTCAAAATGCAACTGGCTGCAAATGGACCATGAAAAGCAGGCAGTGCATAATGCCTAGGAAGAGTTGACCCTCTTTCTAGAATAATCCATCAACCAGGAAGTTTGAGGGAAGGGACTGGGCAGAAAGCTGTCCTTTGCCATTGCGTCAGACGATACCAGTTACAACTCATGATGACGGAGGCTCCAGTCTGGCATCTTCCTGAACACCTACCTGGAATCAAGGCCTCCTTCTTGATTGGGCCCTTCTTTGACCCGGCCCAGCTCACCTGTAAGATCCAGTGGCCACTTTGTCACCATCCACCATCAGGAACTTTGATGACAGGGTCCCCTTGATCCTCCCCATGGGCATATAGAAGCCGACGCCTGTCACAGAGCGGACACGGATGTTCTGTTGGGAAGAGTAGAAGGCACCGTCACCTGGGTTGGGCCGGCCTCTGTGCCAGGTCCTTGCTTCTGCAGAGGAAGAGCCCGCTTGTCTATGGACCCTGCCTGCAGGCTCCTGTCTTCACTAGACGCTCTGCTTCCTACAGCCTTCCATAGGGAACCCTCTTTGGTGAGCAGGAAGAAGTCCCCAAATCTTGCTTTAGGCATGGACAAGCCCAGGGTGGTTCCTGCCTGTTCTCAAAAGGCCCAGGAAGAGAACAACAGCCCTCACTTTGAAGTCAGTGATTCTGCAAGCTAAGCACCCCAGGACCAGGCCAGAGCTGCCTCCTTCAGTCTCAGCAGCCTAGGGATAAAATCGAAACTGGGCATATGATTCAGTAGTTAACAGTAAAGCCAAGGTTAAAGGCTTGACTTTCAACAGAAGGAAAGGTGTTGAGATCTTGAAGTTTACCTGAGCCCCCATCAGGGAAGAGGCAGGGGGGAGCCACAGGAGGGGCAGAGGTAGTCCCTGTCTCATCTCCTGACCACTTTCCGCCCCAGTGGTACAACTTACCCGAATCCGGAAGTCGGTGAGCTGCAGGTCCTGACACATCTCCAGGAAATACTTCACTCCCGCCTCGTCCAGGATGATGTACACTGGGACCCGGCGCTTACAGGCAACATCCACAATGTCTTGAAAGATATCACCATCAGTGAAGAGGTCCATGACCACAGCAATGACCTGGGTGGGGAAGGGCACTGGTGAGGCATGCAGTGTCTACACGCCCACAGAGGCAAGCCCTGCTCAGACGGGACCACCTCGCCCTGGGGTCACTTGTGGCCAAGAGCCAAAATCTCCACCTGTACCATTCCTGGGGCTTCACATCCCCCGACCTCTGAGCACATCTGAGCCCTGGAGATGGGCCTGGGGGTGCAGGCCGTGTGCTTGTACTTCCTCCTGGACAAATCCCCACCTCCCCATCCTGGGGGTCTTCTAGCAGCCCTTAAAAAGCTGTATCGGGGCTGGGTGAGGTGGCTCATACCTGTAATCCCAGCACTTTGGGAGCCAAAGGCAGGTGGATCACCTGAGGTCAGGAGTTTGAGACTAGCCTGGCCAACATGGTGTAACCCTCTATCAAAAATACAAAAAATGGGCTGGGCATGGTGGCGGGCACCTGTAATCCCAGCTACTCAGGAGGCTGAGGCAGGAGAATTGCCTGAACCCGGAGGCAGAGGTTGCAGTGAGCCGAGATTGTGCCATTGCACTCCAGCCTGGGCAACAAGAGCGAAAAAAAAAAATTACCCAGGTGTGGTGGCGGGTACCTGTAATCCCAGCTGCTGGGAAGGCTGAGGCAGGAGAATTGCTTGAACCTGGGAGGTGGAGGTTGCAGTGAGCCAAGATCGTACCACTGCACTCCAGCCTGGGTGATAGAGTGAGACTCTGTCTCAAAAAAAATGAACTGAACTGAACTGAACTGAAATGAAATGAGCCATATCATGGGAGATCTAGGGGGCTGAGGAAATTTGCTCCTGACACCCTAGAAAAACAAGCAGGCACAAGGAGATGCCATTACTGAGATGCCAGGGGTGGGCTCATGTCTGTGAGCCACAGATCTGCTCTAACATCACTTTCTCAGCAGGCCTGGATGCACCGATGGCCTTGCAGCTGCGTGAAGCTCTGTGCTTCCCCAGGCATAGATCCAGGCAGAGCTCCTGCTTGCTTGGATTCCCTTGGCCTTCAGGTGTCTATCCCATACCACCCCATCCTCAAATCAAAGTCACTGCTCAGGACCCTTGATTTACAAAAATTGGCCCTGAGTGTCCACCCTGGAGGCAAGGTTTATGCAGCCCGAGGCTGCTCCACCTTTCCAGCCACAGCTACTTCCAGCTTCCTACACAAACCATGCTCCACACTCCAGCTGAAGGTTTTCTTATTGGCCCGAACACCGTGCATGTGATGCTGAGGAAAAGGCCTCGGCTTTGAGGTCGGAGCGATTTTAACTGTGGATCCACCACTTCCTATTTGTGACCTTAGGCAAGTCACTTAACCTTAATGAGACTCTGTTTCCTCATCTGCAAAGTGAGGATACCTTGTATTTTACACTTTTGTCCTGAGGATTAGGGATAACTTTGCAAAGCAGCAAACACAACGTGTGCCAAGTCATAAGTCCTCAGTTAACAGTAACTGCTATACAGTCCAGGAAGTCGGCTTGCCTTCGCAACTGAAAGGACCGACTCTTTTTTTTTTTTTTGTTAGAATTCTTTTTTTTTTTTACTTTTTAATTAATTTATTTATTATTATTATTATACTTTAAGTTCTAGGGTACATGTGCATAACGTGCAGGTTTGTTACATATGTATATTTCAGGAAGACCAGGCTAGTATCCCCACGCCACGGCCTGCCCAAGCGTCTTTGGCCGCAAAATAGAGCTAATAACTGCACCTAGATCTCAAAGGGTTGTCCCAGGACTAAGTGAGATGCACCATGAAAGTGCTGAGTGCAGGGCCGGGCGCGGTGGCTCACACCTGTAATCCCAGCACTTTGGGAGGCCAAGGTGGGTGTGTCACTTGAGGTCAGGGCTTTGAGACCAGCCTGGCCAACATGGTGAAACCCCATCTCTACTAAAAATACAAAAATTAGCCAGGCATGGTGGCGGATGCCTGTAATCCCAGCTCCTGGGGAGGAAGCTAAGGCAGGAGAATCGCTCATTGCAACCCAGGAGGCAGAGGTTGCAGTGAGCTGAGATTGCACCATTGCACTCCAGCCTGGGGGACAAGAGCGAGGCTCCATCTCAAAAAAAGAAAGTGCCGAGTGCCCACCTGGCACCAGGTGCACTCAATCAGCCTCCATCACGGTTGTGCCACCACCTTCACACGTGTGCTCTGCCATCACCCTGACTCTAAAGACTCCAGTGCCCTGCCCTACACAATACCATTTAAAGTTCTTCACAGCTCTTACATTTTGAGAAAGACAAAACAAACAAACAACAACAACAAAAAAAACTGTTTTATCTGAAGAATGAGAGACCCTTTAAATTACCAGGCCCAGAGAGGCATTTAAAATGTGATAGCAGCCAGATACAGTGGCTCACGCCTGTAATCCCAACACTTTGGGAGGCTGAGGTGGATGGATCACCTGAGGCCAGGAGTTTGAGACCAGTCTGGCCAATATGGTGAAACCCTGTCTCTACTAAAAATACAAAAATTAGCCGGGCGTGGTGGCAGGCGCCTGTAATCCCAGCTACTCAGGAGGCTGAAGCAGGAGAAATGATTGAGCCAGGAAGGCGGAGGTTGCAGTGAGCCAAGATTGCGCCACTGCACTCCAGCCTGGGGGACAATACGATACTCCGTCTTAAAATAAAATAAAATAAAATAAAATAGCTATCATGTCTCACTCCCCTTCAAGCTAAATAATTACTATTAGTAAGTGGCTTGAAGCCACTTGCTGTATGAGGCCTCTAGACTGACTAGAGTAGCTGTAAAATGCTACACACTCTATACAGTTAACAAGGTAGGCTGGGCACAGTGGCTTACACCTATAATCCCAGCACTTTGGGAGGCTGAGGCAGGAGGACTGCTTGAGCTCAGGAGTTTCAGATCCGCCTCAGCAACATAGCAAAACCCTGACTCTACAATACAAAAATTAGCTAGGCATGGTGGTGCATGCCTATAGTTCCAGCTACTTGGGAGGCTGAGGCAGGAGGATTGCTTGAGCCCGTGAGATTGAGACTGCAGTGAGCCATGATGGCACCACTGCATTCCAGTCCAGCCTAGGCAACAGAGTGAGACTCTATCTCAAAAAGAAAAAGAAAGAAACAATGTATAGCCAATCACTGACAACGCTGTTTCTGTAAACCAATGAGACTTCCTGACCAATGACTTTGGTTTTCCCCCCCAACCACCCCCGACCCCTGCCAAATCCTGATTTCATCCTTTTTTCTTTAAAAACTTGAGCCTCCCCAAGGAAACCTGGAAGTGTGTCCCGGGATGCCATCCTAAATCTCGGCTCAAATAAACTCTCTATGCTAATTTTGCCTCAGCGTCTTCCTTTGAGGTTGATACTGTGATAATCACTCATGAAGGGAGAATGAATTCTTTCTGAGCCCCACAGGCAGAGAGAGGACCTAAAGACTAATAAGCTACAGCGCTGTTTCAAGGGGTTAATCCAAGTGGAATGACAAGACCTTTGCACAAAATAACTAAGACATGAGATAAATGAGATAAATGCCTTTAAGAGTGTGACACGTGATGTGGGGTTGGGGTGGGTGGGTGAGTGGAGAGATTACTTCTAGCCAGGGGAGAATAAGAAACACTTTACCAAGGAAGCTGAACTGTGAAGGATGGGAAGCCTTTGGCACCGAGAGAAAGGAGCAGGAGGAAGATCCAGCAGGGAGGTTGTCTGGGCTGCCTTGCACGAGTGTGTCCTGCACACGGGCACTGGCTGAGGAGGGGACTGGGAGCTGCGTCTGCCCTGGGAAGGGTCGCCTTTTTCTAATCTATGTACAGGTGTCATGTGGCCTAGCAGGGGCCTGCAAGGGGAGCATTTCAGGGAAAGGGCACAGCACAAACAAAGGTACCGTGCTGGTTAATTGTATGTGTTTGCTTGGCTGGGCAAACATTATTCTGGATGTTTCTATGAGGGTGTTTTTTTTTTTTTGGATGAGATTAACATTTAAATCACTGGACTTCGAGTAAAGCAGATTACCCTCCGTAATGTGGGTACGTCTCGTCCAATCCACTGAAGGCCTTAGAAGAAAGACTGACCCGCCCCAGGCAGGAAGGAATTCCACCAGCACACCGCCTGGGGACTCGAACTGCAGCTCTTCCCAGCGTCTCCAGCCTGAGAGCCCATCCTGCAGGCTTTGGCCTCGCATCTCCATTATCCCATGAGCCAATTCCTTAAAATCAATCAATCTCTGTCTCTCGGTGGATCTCTTACACACACACAAACATGCCCATCCAGTTGGTTCTGTTTCTCTGGAGAACCCTGACTAATACAGGCACTGAGGATGGGAATTAACATGTACTAAATACTTTCAGTGCACCCTAGGCTGTTTCCTGTGCTTTAGGTAAATTTTCTAATCTGATCCTCACAACTATTTTGCGAAAGGGTTATTCCCACTTTACAAATGAGGAAGTAAACACACATAGGGGCCATAGTCCTATGTCCAAGGTTATAAAGCTGCCATGTGGCAGAGCAAGGAACTCAGTCCTAGGTGGCTCCAGGGTCTTCATTTCACTGCTTCCTAGAGATGGGATTGCTAGGAGATACTTCAGACACATTGAATCAAAAACTGGCTGTTTAAAAAGACTAAACAAGATAGACAAACTTCTGGCAAACCGACAAAAAAGGAGGAGATGTAAATAAAATACTGAATGAGAAAGAAGAAATTACTGCAGACATAATAAAACTTTAAGGAATTGTAAACATGGTAAAAAAAGAATATTAAGGCCAATTACATGCTAATGCAAATGAAAATGCACATAAGAGTTCACTTTAAAAAATGAACTAAACAAAATATACCGTAACCAAGTAAAGTTTATCCTAAGAATGTTAAGGGTGACTCAACATCAGAAACAGTATCATTTTAATTTAAAATATTTATGGGGTCGAGAGGAGGAAATCATATTTATCTTAATAATTTTACAAAGTATTCAATAAAGCTAGATCCCTACTTGTGATTATAATTCTCAGAAAACAAGGAATAGGAAGGATCTTCCTTAACTTGATAAGCTCTATCTACCAAAAACCCACATGAAACATTTTACTTAACAGAGAAACTTATGATGTACTCCCTTTAAGTCTCAGAGGATACTCACTATCATCACTACAGTTCAACATAGTATTGGAGGTCCTCACCAATGCAATAAGACAAAAAAAAAAGAAAAGAAAATGAAAAGAAAAAAAAGAAAAGAAATATGAGACGTAAGGATTAGGGGAGACAAAACTACCAGTATTTAAGAATAATACAATTTTCACAGAAAATCCAGTAGAACAAAGAGAAAAGCAATTAGAATTAATAAGAGAATTCAGTAAAATTGCCAGATCCAAGAAAAACTTACGAAAACCAATAGCCTTCTTCTATTCCAGCAATAATCAACCAAAAGAAAGAAAAAAAAACAAAAGAAGGAATGAAAGAAAGAAAGAAAATAAGATCCATGCCCAGTTAAAACCTAACCACATGGCATTTGGAAATAAATACCTTCAGGAAGAAATACTGGAAAGTCTACGAAAGGACATTTAAAAATATGTGAATAAATGAAGCAATAAATCATGAAAAGATAATATGATTTAATATTTTAAAAATCTAATACTCTCCATATTAATAAAATTCAATGCAATTCCATAAAAAGCTCAGTAAATGCTTTTGAGAAACTCAAATACTTGGAAGATATAAAGAAGAATAAAGATCCACAAATAGCCACATCGATTTTGAAGAGGAAAAGCTAAAAGGGAACACTTGTCCTATAGAGAGTAAGGCATACTACAGAACCATAGCAATAAGAATTGTACTACTTGTACTACTTAAGTAGGAAGGAACTGACCAATAGACCAATGGAACAGAATGGTGAGACCAGAAGTATATACACAAACACATACTTACATGCACACATACACAAAACTTTATGTATGATAGGGGTAGAATCACAAGTCAGTGGAGAAAAAAAAAATGCCCTTTAGCAGATGCCACTGGGAAAACTGGCTTACTGCATAGAGAAAAACAGAGGTGGATCCATCCCTACTTCACACCACATGTAAAGGAAAATTTCAGGTAGGCTAAGTACTTAAATGTGAAAGATATAACTAATAAGAGAGTTGATGAAATGCAAGAAAATATCTTCATGACATGGGGTAAGAAAGACTCTCTTAAGTTCCCAAATGCACAAACCATGAAGGAAAATGAAATTATGCTAATAAGTATGTAAAAAGGAGCTGTCTTTTTTTTTTTTTTTTTTTGAGATGGAGTCTCACTCTGCCGCCCAGGCTGGAGTACAGTGGTGCGATCTTGGCTCACTGCAAGCTCCACCTCCTGGGTACACGCCATTCTCCTGCCTCAGCCTCCTGAGTAGCTGGGAATACAGATGCCCGCCACCATGCCTGGCTAATATTTTTTTTTTTTGTATTTTTAGTAGAGATGGGGTTTCACCGTGTTAGCCAGGATGGTCTCGATCTCCTGACCTCGTGATCCGCTCATTGGCCTCCCAAAGTGCTGGGATTACAGGTGTGAGCTACCATGCCTGGACTTTTTTTTTTTTGAGATGGAGTCTCCTTTGTCACCCAGGCTGGGGTGCAGTGGCACGATCTCAGCTCACTGCAACCACTGCCTCAGGTTCAAGTGATTCTCATGCCTCAGCCTCCCAAGTAGCAGGGATTACAGGTGCACACCATCACGCCCATCTAATTTCTGTATTTTTGGTAGAAACAGGGTTTCACCATGTTGGCCAGGCTGGTCTCAAACTCCTGACCTCAAGTGATCCGCCTGCCTTGGCCTCCCAAAGTGCTAGGATTTCAGGCATGAGCCACTGCACCAGGCAAAAGAAGTAATCTTCATTAGTAATCAGAAAAATTCAAATTAAAACAAAGAGATGGCCGGGTGCAGTGGCTCACGCCTATAATCCCAACATTTTGGGAGGCCAAGGCGGATGGATCACCTGAGGTCAGGAGTTCGAGACCAGCCTGGCCAACATGGTAAAACCCCGTCTCTACTAAAAATACAAAAATTGGCTGGGCATGGTGGCACATGCCTGTAATCCCAGCTACTCGGGAGGCTGAGGCAAGAGAATTGCTTGAATCCAGGAGGTGGAGGTTGCAGTGAGCTGAGATCGCACAATTGCATTCCAGCCTGGGCGACAAGAGCAAAACTCCATTCCAAAAAAAAAAAAAAAAAAAAAGAGAGAAAGGAAGAGACCACTTTACAACTACGAGATTAATGAAAAATCAGAAAATTGGATAATCCAAAATATTGGTAGGTGGAGGAAGGGGGACCTTTGTCACTGCTGGTGGGTGGGAACACTGGTGCAGCTATTCTGTAGAGCAACAGGCAAAAGTTAGTGGATTTGAGCATGTGCATAGTTACAAGCCAGAAAAGCCACTCTTGGCCATGCACCCCTGGGAATCTCTTGGATCTTTGCACAGGTCTATATGGGGCCAGAACAAATATGTTCCCTGCATCTTTCTTTGGGATAGCAAGGAGCTGGCAACAACTTAGATGTCTATTTCTAGAAGACTGGGTAAGGAAAATGTGAGGAATGTGATAGAATGTTTTACAGCAGACAGAAGCGACGAACTAGTTCCATGTGTCGTAACTTGGATAATTCCTTTTAAAATGGATAGTTCAAATGAAAATGTTAAAGAGTGAGATCTATAGCCTAATACCATTCATGTAAATAAAAACATACTACAGGCCAGGCGCGGTGGCTCACACCTGTAATACCAGCACTTTGGAAGGCTGAGGTGAGCAGATCACCGGAGGTCAGGGTTTGAGACCAGACTGGCCAACATGGTGAAACCCGTCTCTACTAAAAACACAAAAATTAGCCGGGCATGGTGGCGCACACCTTTAATCCCAGGGAGGCTGAGGAAGGAGAATGGCTTGAATCCGGGAGGTGGAGGTTGCAGTGAGCTGAGAAAGTGCCACTGCGCTCCAGCCTGGGCAACAGAGCAAGACTCCATCTCAAAAAACAAAACAAAACAGCACAGCACACTACATAAAATAATACTGCACACTTTTCAAGGATACAAAGATGTCTGAGGACATAGGCTGAACACATGAGGGTGGCTGCCTGTGGAAGGAGAAAGGAGTGGGAGGGAAGGAGAAAGGTAAAGTAAGAGGCCTTCCAAGGCTCGCCGGTGGCAATGTGCCGTGAACTAAGGTGCACAATCAGCATTTTGCACCTGGGGTCCAATATAGCCAACCAAACAACCAAAAATCACATTCAAGTCCTCCAGCTGGGCTGGCACAGTTCAGGGCAGGTTTGGGTAGGAATAAGGGTGAAGGTACATGGGCTGGATACGAAGGGTTTGAACACAATGTGCAGAGTTCTGGCTTCATTCCACCAGCAATGCAGTTTCCAGGGCTCTGATACTTGATCGCCACCTCCGAGTGCTCCTGATAGTTTATCTCCCACGTGCTGTCTAGGCCAGAGTTCCCTGTCCTCCTCTCATTTCTGAACACTCCAAGGTGTCCAGCTTAGAGTGGACCCATGTTGCTGAGGACAGCTTGACCGGTTCACAGAAGCATGTCTCAGGTTCAGACGCTTACTTTTGCTTTGTGGTTGAAAAATTAAGCAGGGAAGCTGGCCTGTCCTAGCCCCACCTGCCCAAGGATGTCGGGAGAGGCCGCAGTCCCCACAGTCTGGCTTTCGCGAGTCGGACTGTGACACCCTGGTGCGAGCCAGCCATCTGTGTCACTACCAATTAAACAATGAAATATCTGTAGTAGAAAAAAAAAAATCAATTGCTGGCTGACTCCTGCAATCTAGTTGTGGAGAAGTGATAATTACCCTCCGCTTAGGTCTCTGAGGGCCCCGCTTTGACATTCAGCTCTGCGGCGTCAGGCCCAGGGGAACCAGCTCCCCACTCTCTCCGCTTAGGTCTTTCACTGAGCATGTGATTCTCCACACCGAGCGAACTTCAAAGCTCCCAGTGTAGATGGAAAATCGGGTTTAAAAACAGGACATCATGGGCTCAGAACACAGGGAAGCAGATTTTGTTGGGGGAGGAAATCACGCCCCCTCCAGCTGGCTACCCACCCCCGGTGTCCTTTACCTGGTTACCTACTGATGCACAATGCCTGGGGAGAGAGGTTAATTCGAGGTGGCAGCAGTTTCTATAAGTCATCGCAGGCACATTGGCAGACAGCCTCTGATGTTGTAAGACTTCTCATGGGGTGTTTTGTGAGCTCAACATCTCCTCATCTGATATCCTGCCTGGGCGGCAGGACGGGGAGTGAAGGCAGGTAGGGAGCCTCCAAATGTCCCTCTCCTGCCATCCAGCTTTAGTTAAACTGCCAGCGTTTCCAATTCTCTTTCTGGACTTCGTAATTACCGTCAGATAACAAAAATGACAAGAGGGCTCCATCTGGCCCCTGTACCCCACATATGTTTGGATGACCCAGACTCATGGCTCTGCCAGGTGTCCACATCCACAGAGCTGACTACGGCTTGGACGTGTCCCTCAGTCACACAGGCACTCCCCAGATCAACAACCTCCCAGTTACTCTGGCAGAAGCCTAGGCCTACCAGCCTCCTCCTCCTCCCCACCTACCAAATCCCATCGGTCACTGAATCCAGCAGGCCCCACTGCAGGCACCTTCTCAGGGTCAATCCTTTCTGTCCCCACTGGTACCGCCCCAGCTCGGACCCTCCTCCTTTCCTACCACGCTTCTAGGCGCTTCGTAACTGCTCTTTCCTGCTTATATCTACCCTCCAATTCATCCTCCACAGCAGGACGCAAACCGAGATGCATGGGTAGAGAGAGACAACACCATCCGTCCCCTTGCCCTGCTGATGTGGAGCTCAGGACTCTGGGGTGGGACAGGCTGCTGTTGCCTGCAAAGAGCCCCAGCTTCACCTCTTCTGTGGGTGTGAAAAAGCAAAAGGCCACAGGCCAAGCTTGCTGACCCTGGGGGGCCTGTTGGTGACAGTCACTTCTCCTGGGGAAGGAAGGGAAGCAGCTAGGGACACTTTCCCACTGATTACCTACCCATGTGCGCCTGGGGCCGAGTTGCCTCCCGTGCCTGCCGTGCCTACCTCCCAGGGCTGTTGGAAGGCTCGGATGAGATCATGTCCACGAAATCCCACGAAAACGCTGTGCAGTTATGAGGGATCGTTTTACAACAACCGTTTTATAACTATAAGGCAAATGGGAGGAACTCCCCACATCTGAAGCCCTAAGGTCCCTCAGGGTGGAGAGGACAGCGGCTGAGCAAACAGGTCAAACTGCTGTCTCCCAGAATGGCCATCTGTCTGGCAGTCCAGGGGAATTAGTCTATCTGGGACTAGAGGGCAGTCCTTCCCTTTCCCACGGAGGGTAGAGCTGGGTCTGCCTGCAGCCTCTGACTCACACATCTCCAGCTGTGGAATTTCCTTTTCTGATCTCCCCTAAGAGAGGATCAAGGGCAGGTTGTCAAACTTCAGTGTGTAAAGAATCACCTGGGAGCAGGGATGGGGGTATGCCTATTGAAGATGCAGATTCCAGGGCCCTATCCTCAAAAACTCGAATTCAGCAAAGGCCCAAGAAAATGCATTTTAACAGCAGCATCCGTCCTCCACCCCCACTCAGGTCACTTGAATGCACGGGGGAGATGTGTCACACTTTGAGTGAAGGCTGCTGTGTGCAGGATAATATACGGTCAGGAAGCAGAATGTCTTACTGGTTGTTTGGCTCTGAGTGAGTCATTTACTGGGCCTCAGTTTCCTCATTTTAGAGCAGGGAGGTGATGCCTTTACAGGGCTGTTCTGAGCTTTAAATGAGATTCTGCAACAGCATGGTACTTGTCCTGCTGTGAGCGATGGGTAAACGCAGGTGCCCTCTTCTCTCCTCAGTGATGGAGCCCAGAACAAAGGGGCCACCACTTCAGGGGAGGGGGCGAGAAATGAGAGAGCCAGTGGGGGGCCCGCTGAGCTCCCGGGGAGCCAGGCAGCCAGCGCCTCCCGCGGCACAGACATCAAGGTATGGATGTTGTTCCTCTGCTCAATGCCATGCCCAGCAGGCCCAGCCTACAGTGGTGATTAAAGCTCAGGGAACACGACACTTCCAGAAAGGTCAAAACTTGAACTAGTTGAGGGGAAACGCAGCCCAATTAAGGAAGAACCCACATGATGAACTGTTCACCCAGCCATACCAAGTGTCTACACTCATATGCTGAATGTCGCAACGCACGGCTAAGAAAGCCGCTGCCAGAGTAAAGTATCTCAAGGCGGGCTGCGGGCAACCAGAGCAACTTCTAACTGGCACAGCCGTCACCGCAGCACAGAAGGGTGCTCTATGGAGACGATGCATCCAGGAGAGGGTGTCATAAGTACTCTGGGTACACTGCAAAGACTGTCACCAAGACTGCAACAGGCCCCTTCTGAATTATCACCAATTTTTACGCCAGTAGAGTGGGAACCACTAAACAACAAACTTTCTTTTAAGTTCCCCACATACATACCCTGGGGAGAGAGCAGGAGAGGAGAGGAGAGAGGAGGAAGAGAGGAGAGGAGAAGGGGAGGAAGAGGAGAGGAAGAGAAGAGGAGAGGAGGAGAAGAGGAGAGGAGGAAAGGAGGAGGGGAAGAGGGGAGGAGGAGGAGAGGACAGGATAGGAAAGGACAGGAGAGGAAAGGACAAGAGAAGACAGGAGAGGGGAGGACAGGAGAGGACAGGACAGGACAGGAGAGGGCAGGAGAGGAGAGGAGGCTTCACAGCTGCCCACAGGAGGGGCTCCTGCTGCATGACCCCCACAGAACACCCCTTTAACTTCCTCCCATCCCTGGTCTCTAGATTCACATCACTAAATAAAACAGTACAGAAGTGTACTGCAGTGGGGAAAGTGCCAGAGATTCCACACTGACTGTGAGGCTTTGGGCAAGTTACTGAAGCCCTCTGAATTCCACCTGTAAAATGAGGCTACTTCATGGTTCTATGAAGATGAAAAGAAATGTGATCAAGCCTAGATAAAATCTTGCCTGGTGCCTGCCCCAGCTGGCTGAGCTCTGTCCTTCCTCTGGGACACGGCCTGACACACACTAGGTGCTCAGGGTCACCTTGCAGCAATGCTAGTTCATGCTGCCCTGACTGTTCCCTTCTTGGCAGATGGACCCCATAACACAACCCAAGCGCCCTGTTTCCCTGCCCACTCAGCGGCTCCTAACTGCCTAAGTCAAGTCGAAGGCCCTCAGCCTGGCTGAAGACCCTTCATGTGCTTCCAACCCAAAGAGGCATTTATCCACTTTCTCCCCAGATAATCAGCTCATACCCCACAAGATTATTCAATGTTCTCCAAACTCACCCAGCAGGCTCTGGCTCGTGCCTTAACTCACAGTGTCACCCCCTAAGCCTGTAGTGATGAGAATACTCTTTGTCGAGGTCCTTGTTTCACTCTTCCCAGGGCTGTCTCAGGATCATCTTCTGTCCCCCGTTCCCAGTGTAGTGTGTGCCTTCCCTAGGATGCATGTCTGCCCAGGATCGTCCTCTGTCCCCAGTCCCCAGTGTAGCATGTACCTTCCCTAGGATGCATGTCTACCCAGGATCGTCCTCTGTCCCCAGTCCCCAGTGTAGCATGTACCTTCCCTAGGATGCATGTCTGCCCAGTGCTGTTTCTGTCTAGGCACATGGGGGTGTCTCCCCATCTGTCCACGAGGGGTGGGAGACAGAGCCCCGCCATCATTCTAAACAGAATGCCTTCACATAGGGGGCTTCCCTTGGGGAGCTGAGATGTGGGTTGGGCCTGAGTCCTGGTCCACCAAGAAGGCAGAGCCAAATTCAGAGCTGCAATAGCTTTTTTTTTTTTTTTTTTTTGAGATGGAGTCTCACTCTGTTGCCCAGGCTGGAGTGCAATGGTGCAATCTCTGCTTACTGCAACCTCTGCTCCCCAGGCTCAAGCAATTCTCCTGCCCCAGCCTCCCGAGTAGCTGGGATTACACCACACCTGAGTAATTTTTGTATGTTTAGTAGAGACAGGACTTCACCATGTTGGCCAGGCGGGTTTCAAACTCCTGACCTCAAATGATCTGCCCACCTCAGCCTCCCAAAGTGCTGGGATTACAGGTGTGAGCCACCGCGCCAGGCTGCAACAGGGTCTTGTTCCCCACTTGGAGGCGAGGCTGCCCCCACCCCAGCAGCAGGGCATCTGTGCTTCATCAGCTGGGGCTTCCCAGCTATCTGTGGCCACATTCCATCGTCTTGGGCTCACTAATTAGACATCATAAAACACCGGGCTCCCTCCCTATGCTGGCAGCAGCGGAGCCCAATTCCACCCAGCCCCACCGCTTCCTCTCCTAGAGCCCTCCACCTCAGTGTGGGGCTCTGATCCTGACCCTGCAGGTCAGGTCTCCCTGCTGCACCCCCTGGGGCTCACTCCCTCTCGGGCTGACCCTGTGAGGCCATCACTCTTGACAAGGTTGAATGAAGGAGGGTGTATGTACAAAGGAGACCCAGGCTGGCTCTCCAGAGGAGGAAGACAGATGGCACCCACGTGAGCAAGGCCAACTAATTCAGCCGTGAACAACCACGTGTCGTGACCTGCCAGGGAGTAAGCAGAGCAATTCTTTGTAAGATCCTAGGCCAGCTTTTCCCTGCCCCATGGCAAGCTTCTGGGATGACTTTCCCGGCACTAAGTTGGTGTTAATTAGTGAAAATGATCTAATGCAAGCTCATTTTAACATTAGCTTAAAGCCAAACATAATTAGAAAGATAAATCAGCTGCTAAAAAAAAAAAATCCAATGAAGATACACAAACGATTTTTAGGATCATCTGCTGGTTTGCGTTACTAGCCTTGAGCTCCCACATGGACAGAGCGAGGCAGGTAGTGAGGTAGCTCACGAAGTATCTGCCGAGGTATTTCTTGACTGATCTATCAGGGTAAGACAAATGGAGTTGGCAGTTTGCCTGGGAGGTGATGAGACGCAGCAAGGATAACTCTGTGGCTATTGCCAGACGATGGTACCTGGGAGGGCTTCCCTAGAGGGGCAAATTGAGAGTACAGGGAGGGATATGGTTGAAAGTGGTCAGGAGGGCATTCAAGTGATGGGAACATGGGAACAGTGTGAGTCCACGGGTCCTGGGCCTCCAGTTTTGTACACAGCCTGCCCTGCCCTTCCACAACTGGCTGATTCAGCCATCAATTCCCAGGAAGCCTCCGTTCACCTGGAGCTCAGTACAGGTGCACAAGCCTGAGAATCAGACATATTTCAGTTCCCATCTAGCGTCCTATTTACTGGTGGTGTGACCTTATCCTCTCTGAACCTCAGTTTCCTCATCTGTAAAATGAAAAGCTGCTGGATTGTTGTTATAAAATTAAATGGAATAGGCTAGGCATGGTGGTTCACGCCTGTAATCCTAGCACTTTGGAAGGTCAAAGAGGGTGGATCACTTGAGGTCAAGAGTTTGAAATCAGCCTGGCCAATATGGTGAGACCCCATCTCTACTAAAAATACAAAAATGAGCTGGGTGTGGTGGCTTATACCTGTAATCCCAGCACTTTGGGAGGCCGAGACAGGTGGATCACCTGAAGTCAGGAGTTCGAGGCCAGCCTGGGCAACATGGTGAAACCATGTCTCTACTAAAAATACAAAAATTAGCCAGGTGTGGTAGCACACGCCTGTAGTTGCAGCTACTTGGGAGGCTGAGGTGAGAGAATCGCTTGAACAGAGGTTCAAGGCAGAGGCAGAGGTTGCAGCGAGCCAAGACGGAGTCACTGCACTCCAGTCTGGGCGACAGAGCAAGATTCCCTCTCAAAAAATAAAATAATTCTAAAAGGGATGGCATTTGCCTAGCACTTACATACTCAATAAGTAATAGCTATCAATATCCTCACCCCCACCACTGTGCTGTATTTTCTTTTTTCACCCTCGCCGCCACCCCTACCGCCATTTGACTTAAGGCAGAGTTCTCATTGTAAATTTCTGGTTCCTGGCACATAGTTGGGTCTCAGTGAAACACGGTGAGTGAATGAGCAAATGCAGGGAATCTCCAGGTGGTCTGGGAGCCCTCCTGGGGGTGGAGGGTGAATTAAGGAAACTCACAGTCTGTCTTCAATGGCCCACCGAAAGGTAGAGAGTTCTGGGTCCCACCTCTGCACCCCCATCTCCTGACTCACTGCTGAAAAATAAATAAATAAAATAACACTTATCCGGAGCCTCCCACATGCCTTGCCAGGACTGCGAAAGCCCAGCAGAATGATGACCGGCGTGCAAGCTGTGCTGGGGATGTGTTTGCAGATTATTGGAAACCTGGGCCAGAGAGACTAATAATTAGAAAAGCCATAGGCTCTCTTCCAGGGCTAAGATTATGGGATCATTAGCAAGTCCACAGACTCCACCGATTTCAGAGAATGAAAAAGGAAACTGGGAAGGGCAGCAGCCCCAGCTGAGGCCGGCTGGTCATGGCACCTGGCACGGTGTGTGGGGGTTGGGGCGGGCAGGGATGGCTAGAATGACTCAGCCTGGGGGGTGGCTCAGGAGAGCCCCAGGAGCAGGGGCAGGTGGTCAGCCAGGACGCAGCCCTGGGCTCGTTTGTTCTCTGCCCTGCTCCCCACCTCCCCCAGCTTGGATTGGAAGCTTGTCCCCAAACAGGCTCTGCTTTGTACGCTCTAAGAAAAGGGAGGCAGATCTGGCCACCAGCCAAGGTGAGGCAGCGTCCCTGGGGTTGAGAAGATGGAAGGACTGACAGTTGCTGGGCTGGGACTCACTTCAAGGTCTCAGCCTGTCAGGGAGGGGCATAAGTCCCAGGGGGCCAGAAAGTGGCCATAAAGAGGACAATCTAGGTCTCTGGAGAAACTACCTGTACCCAGCTTCCCTATATTATCTGCCTCAATGTCACTGGGCAGGGGGAACCCTCTTCCCCAGCCTTGGCACAGAATGGAGCAGCTGGCAGTTGTGTACTTGTCTGTCTCTAGAACTGGTCCAAGAGCCTCCCAGGGCCTGGCTGGCGACATACAGACTTTGAATGTTTCTGGAAGTTTTAGAGGGAAGAGATGGCCCCAGAGGACAATTCCCAAGGACAACTGTCATGGATGGACACCACCTTGAGCTGAGACCTGGGTGGAATCTCCCCCAGCCTCTTCGGAGTTCTGCCACCTTATGCTTTCCCAGAGCCTCAGGGAAAATATCCCTTCCTTTGCAAGGTGCTGAGGATTGGATTAACGAAAGGCAATGGCACGCAGGGCACCAATCCCGTCACTCAGCGTTAGTCCTTTTTCAGAGAAATACCTTTACTGTACGCATCACTCACCTTTCTCAAAGCGATTTCCCATAGCCTTACACTAGGTTCTCAGAACAATGTGTGGAAATAAGCAAGAAGGCAGGAATTATCCCCATGTTAGAGATGCAGAAACAGAGGCCAAGCAAAGCCAAATGATGTACCCCACATCACCCAGGGAGCTAGGAAAGAGATGGCCAGGGTAAAAACAACGATTCCCAGGCTCCTGGCTCCCAGTCGCGTGGGCTCCCTCCACCTGCCAGTGGCCTGGGCTTTCGGAGACCTCCACCCAACAGAACTGGCTTTGCTACCACGAACCTTCAAGAAGTCATGAGGTTTATTGAGGCCCCACCTTCTACTTTTGAACTTTCTGGGAAACACCCATCCTCAGAGGTTCAGGGACCCAAAGCATTCGATTTCAGAGGAGCCAACTCTCTCCTCCCTCTTCTCCAAAGAGGGAAACACGGCCCAAGGCCACGATTACATCACGGTTAACCATCAGCAGCCCCACCCTCTTGTTCCAATGAAAGCTTTAGTTCTCCAGAACTAAAAGAGCTTGGGGAGTTTTTCCAGGCTGCCCTCGGGCTCTCTGGGCTAGGCCCGCGCAGTAGTCTGGCCCTTCAGGATGACCGTGTGTGGGGAACATCCTCGGGGGACCCCTGCTTTAGGAACAAGAGAGCCTCTGCACCTTCCTGCTTTATCCCTCTCTGCCCATGCCAGATCCCAGCATAGATCCTGGGCTGAGAATTCCAACGCCACAGCCTCCTGAAGGCAGCTCGGAGGCCGGCAGAAGACTGCCCTTACCAACTACGGCCCACCACCACCATTATCAAGGCCAACAGATCAATGCAGTGAGCGAGTGGGAGGGCAAGGGCAAAGGTGGAAGCAGGAAACACACCTGCACAGGGTCTTTGGCCCTCCCAATTCGCCTACCTCTAATCTCCTGGATGGAGCACTCTAACTTCCTGGGAGAAAATTTGGCTACCCTTCCCTCCCTTGCTCTGCAAAAAAAGAAGACAGCAGTTACTTTCTAACATAATGAACATTTATATGATACTTTCCAGTATCCTCAGCTTTCACACGTGGTTTCTCCCTTGTCTTTCTTTTTTTGTTTGTTTTGTTATTTATTTATTTATTTATTTTGAGTTAGAGTTTCACTCTGGCACCCAGGCTGGAGTGCAGTGGTGCAATCTCTGCTCATTGCAACCTCCACCTACTGTGCTCAAGCGATCCTCCCACCTACCCACCTCAGCCTCCAGAGTAGTTGGGACTACAGGTACACACCACCACATCTGGCTAATTTTTGTACTTTTTGTAAAGACGGGGATTTGCCATGTTGCCCAGGCTGGTCTCAAATTTGTCAGCTCAAGCAATCCGCCCACCTCTGCTTCCCAAAGTGCTGTGGACAAGAGCCACCATGCCCTACCCTCCTTTGTTTTTCAAAACCATCCAGGAAGCTCGGTATTATCTTCCCCATTTTATCAGCCAGGAGCCTTAGAGAGGGAGGTGATTTGCTCAAGGGAACACAGTGAGTAAGTGGTCAGATGCGGGCAGAAATCAAGACCTTTCAACTTCAGATCTTGTCTTCTGTTTTTGACATGAAGCTGGTCCACTGCTCAGAAATGCCAACTCCTTCAATCATTGATCAAGCATAAGAGAGAGAGAGACTCAGAACCCAACAGCCAATTTGTCCAGGGCTTGCCAGGAATACCTGGACAGGCCGGGGCAAGATCCCAGAAGGGCTATGAAGTGCTTATTCTCCGGAGCTGCAGTTGTGCCATTATCCACCAGCCTTAATGCAGCAAGGACTCTGAAACAAAGCTCACGTGGCATGGCCACTTGCAGAAGGGTAGAACGGTTAGGAGTGTGTGGGGCCTGTGGGTCCCTGGGCTGCCTGAGAGGCCTCTTCTTGCTCTGTGAGTTTAAACCAGGCTTCTAAAAGGCAGCTCAGGAGCTTCTAGATAAAGCCAATTGTCCCCCTTAGATGGAAGGGGAGGAGGATAATGGGGGAAAAGAGGGAGGTAGGAAGGTTATTAGGAGCAAGTTAAGAATTGGGACCAGCTCTCAAACAGGGTGGTAAGGTGACTAATGAATGTATTGCTTGACTCTCAGAATTCAAAAACAAGTAACATTTAAAAAAATTACATATTTTTGGCCAGGCGCGGTGGCTCAAGCCTGTAATCCCAGCACTTTGGGAGGCCGAGACAGGCGGATCACGAGGTCAGGAGATCAAGACCATCCTGGCGAACACGGTGAAACCCCGTCTCTACTAAAAAATACAAAAAAGTAGCCGGGCGAGGTGGCAGGCGCCTGTAGTCCCACCTACTCGGGAGGCTGAGGCAGGAGAATGGCGTAAACTCGGGCGGCGGAGCTTGCAGTGAGCTGAGATCTGGCCACTGCACTCCAGCTTGGGCGACAGAGCGAGACTCCGTCTCAAAAAAAAAAAAAAAAAAAAATTACATATTTTTTAAACTAGGGTTTTTGGGGGCATCTGCTTCATTGCAGTATCTCAATGTCCAGCAAAGTGCCTGGTATGGAGAAGGCACTTGGTACTGTTGCCCAGTGTAGCTGAACGAGGGAAATGTCATTTGAGGTTAATGGGGAAAGACGGTGGGCTACACTCAGGGGCCAGGCCCACCATGTGCAAAGCTGAATCTTTTGGGGAGTTGAGCTGATGACTCCAAGACTTTGCCATGCCCAGGGGCATCTGTGTCCCAGCTGTTCACCATACCCTCCTCCCATAGCTGCCCAGACCTCAAACCAAGGCTGCTAACCTCAGCCGGCCATGCCTCCTGCTCTGGAGCCTTTCCCTAAATCCCCTGATGCACCTCCCTCCCCGTGCCCCATATCCCCAATTGACAGCATTCTTCTCTCTGCTACCAGCCGGCTTGTTACGATGTAGATTAAAGGAGCTCCCCGGGGAATGTGCAATTCCACAGGGACATCTCCAGACACCTGCTTCCCCAGAGGGACAGGAGGCCAACAGAAGACAGTTTTCAATTCTATAAACAGATAATTGATCACCTGTGACAGTTGGGGCACTGCTGGGGTACCGGAAGGGAAACTGAGAGTAAGCCAGTCTCTCTCTTCCAAAGTTCCCAATCCAGGAGGGCAAAATGCACTCTCCCAAAGCAAACCTTGTGGACCTTCTGGATTGAAAATTAAATCGACAAAATACCAAGGCAGAGGTGGCCTCTTAGCGAGGCCTTGAAGGAAAAGGGACAAACCCAATGACAGGCAGAGGTGGGTTAGGGACTAGCCTGGCTGGTTACCCTCTTTCCTCAACCATCCAGGCAGGCCTTTTCCACTAACTACAACAGGAGTAAAAATAGAAGCAGCTCCTAGTTAGTCATGGTTACCTACTCCAGCAGCCTCCCTCTCCTAGGTTGTGTTTACAATCTGCATGGGGTCACTGGGGTCACTGATAATCCCAACCAAGGACCCGGGGATTCTGTGTAACCTCCTTGTCCTGGTCTGAAGATAAGTCATTTCACCCTTTTGGAGCTCAGAGGGAGCCTCTGTGTAATGAAGACAAGACCCTGCCTTATGCAGCTACTGAGGTGCCAAGGAGACTGGGCAGTTTGTGATAAACCAAGATGAGCTGGTTAGCTTGGTCAACGGTGCATTTGGGTGTGAGCCAGGAATGCAGGGGTCAAGGGTCAATCTTTGAGAAGTAGGTGTGGTAAACTTGTGTCTGTTCCCAAAGCACGAGGCAACGTTCTCTAAATCCGCTCAGCAGCCTCAAAATTGGATGCCACGGGTCACAAGGGAGCCTGGGCGCAAGATGGGCGGACAGCTTGGTGTATCTCAGCTTCCTGCTGCGTTCAGACATGCCTGTAGACAGGTCCTCAGCATCAAAGGGCCTTCCCTAACCCAGTTTAGGGGCTGGGCTAGTGCCCCTCCCGCCACGCCCTCTGTCCAGCACTCCTCAGACTGTATTAGATGATGGATCAGCAGAAGATTAGGCTATTTAAGAGCAGAGGTGTGTTTTAGGTATCTGCTTTCCACTCAAGTATGCTTAGCACATGCAGTAAACCTCTAAATATTTGTCCAGTGGCCAAACAGATGCACAATCCTTCCAAGTTGCCAGCCCATCCAGAGTGCAGTTGTTTGCTCCCCTTACTCTGGCTTTGCAAATAAGAACCAAGAGTTTCCCAGCCTACACATGGTCTTGCTGTAAGTCCACTGCCGGGCAGTTACAATGACCTGAGTGGCCCCAGCATCAGCAACTTCCCCTGGTCTTCTTTGCTAGTGTAGCATAGGCCAGGAGATCATTTTTGGGTCCCTAAAGGCGCCCTTTCTGCCTGTAATTTAAGTAGACAAAGTCCATCATCCAGAGGCACCCAGGTAAGCAGATCACTCAAAAGGAAAAAGAAAAAAAAAAAAAAAAAAAACAGCAGAAAAAATCCCCACCCCACAAGTAAACAGCCGAATGGCAGTTTGGGAAGGGCTTTCTGACACCTGCAGAGGCCCAGGATACAGGTTGCTCAGCCGGACCTCCTCAAAGGCCCTCCTACCAGTCCACAAGGCCCCTGCTGGGCTGTTTCCTCACTGGTCCCCATCCTCAGCCCCTCCCCCCTCACTCCCCATTCATGTTCCCCTAATTAGGCTCCTTTCTCCATATTCCTGAGTACCAGGTATAGAATCATCCGCTGGCCTGTGACTGTAGGCTGGCAGCCACGGGCAACTCCTTCTGAACCTTAGTTTCCTGTCTGTGATTCAGAAACCAAAACACCTCAAGGGGTTATTCTGAGGATTAAATGAAATAAAATACAAAACTCTGGCACACAGTTGGATGTGTGCGTGTCCTGCTGCCTCCCCTTGGCAGTTCCCCGTGTCCCTGCACGTAAACCACCTCAGTCTGCCCCACCTGGCCTCACAGCAGCCAGACTCTCACTGGAAACAAAGGAAACTCCATCCCTCGGGGCGAAAGGGGAGGAGGAAGGATCTAAGTTAATGGCCAGGGAAGGCTGACTGCCAGCTGGACAAGCTGGCGTGGGGGTGGGGGACAGGCAGCGGTCAGAAGGTGCAGCCCCTAGAGCAGAAGCTGGGTTTTTCTAGAACCAGCCACGTGACCTCTGGGCAAGTCTCTTTCCTTCTCTGTGCCTTGGTTTCCTCACCTATGAAACAGGGTCAACCCCTCTGTCCCAACTTCTTCATGGGGTCTTTGGGAAGAAGGGGCTGTGCAGACAGGCGGGACAGTGATTAAGGGTGGAGGCCTGGAGGTCCTGATACTTGGGTAGGCACAGATAGTGTCCAACACTGTTGCTTCCTTAGGGGTGGTCGCCTGCCTTGGGCCCAGTTTTAGGGTCCCCACACCAGGCCCCACACAGTACTCACCTCCCTCCACGACAGCTCTTTTTCCCTGCCAATCAAACCTCCTTGCTTTTTCGAAGCAAAAAGCTCTCTTACCGAGAGACTGCCCATTCCATTTGACCCTCTCCCTTTCCAATTCTGCAACTCCCCTCTCTCAGGAAGCCTTCCCAGATTAGGCACATCCAGCCTTAAAAACTCTTTCCTTTCCAGCAGAGCCCTAGCATTTGTTAAGCCCTTGGAGGGTAAAGCCATACTGTATATCTTCTTCACGGCGAGTTAGTGCCTGGCACACAGTCGGCCTTCAGGAAATTACTGGTTAAACTTGTACTTATTGGATGGGTTCACAATTGTTCAAAGTTTCTGTTGTTAAATATTTAAAGAGTTAAAAATACCTCACTATGCAGGAGAGAGTCCTGTCATCCCACATGGGACTAGATGCCTCAGTGGCCAGGGGCCCTGTCTCCCCCTTCTTGTAACAGGGGTACACCACCTGCACTCCAGGTTGTGACCAGGCTAGCTTCATTCAAACCCCTTGCTTAATCGGACTGCACCATTATTTCAGACACTGGGGCAGAGTAGCACAATGGTTAAGAGCAAGGGCTTTGGAGTTTGGGTCCTGGCTCAGTCACTTGCTGGCTATGGGACCTCCGGCGAGAAACTTCTGAATCCTGATGTCTTTTTCCCCAAAAATAAGTAAAACACCTATTCACCCGGTTGTTGTGAAAAGCTAATGAGAAAATGCAGGTGAGTCATTAGCACAGTGGATGGCACATATTAAATGCTAAATAAATAGAGGCTTTGTTAGCATGACATCATGAGACTTGACCCCTGACCCCAGCTGCAGCCTGTATTGCCGCCTACATCCTTTTTCCCTCTTCTGTGTCCAATCTTGCCTTTTCTTTTGCAGAACACAATATACAAAAACTCAGTCACACAGGGAGGAATTATAGAGAGGGAGGGTAGAAACGTGCACAGTGGAAAGTTAACCCTTCCTTCTGGTAGCCAATGTAGCCAACTACCTAGATGACCCCTTCCAGGAAGATGAGCCTGAACACTGGTCTTTCTAGCTCTATTTTCCCTCCTTAGCCTCTTCAGCCTGGAGGGGAACCAGGACTCCAACCTCACTCACTGAGTGGAATTCGAGTGGTGAACCCAAGCCACTCCCGTTGTATATTCTGAACTGGGCACCAAAAGCTGCTGCTGTTTCTGAACAAATCTCAGTGTAGGGGAGCCAGAGTTAGCAAATAAAAGTACAAAACATTCCCATTCTATTTGAATTTCAGATACACAACAAAGAACTTTTCAGTATCAGTATGTCTCACGTCATGTTTAGGATAAACTGATACTAAAAAGTTATGTGTTGTTTACTGAAAGTTCAGATGTAGTGGGGCATCCTATATTTGATCAGGAAGCTGCCCAGGACTCCTACCCAAAGGCATAAAGATGAAAGTCTTCAGCCTGCTCCACAGCGGACTGGCCTCACCAGCCACCCTGGAAACAGACCCTCCTTCCAACTCCCAATCAGGACAGATATGCTAAGTAGGAGCCCTTTCCTGAGCTGCGAGTCAGGTGACCTGCTGTGCCAAGGCGCCCAGCACAGGGCCAGGCACACAGTAGGTGCTCAATATTACCCCCGCCCCCAAAGTCATTCATTCCAGGCAGCCGGGGCCTAGCACCCGGTCCAGGAGAGGCTGTGACTGTGAGGGCGCCAGGCCGGCTTTGACTACGGGAGGAGAGGGGTGGTCCAAAGAGCAGCATGGCAGAGGTGGGACCGGGAAGGTCACTGCCACCCACTCCCTGAAGTTGCTTTGACGATCACATGAGAAAGTGGCTCGGGATATGTTCTGTAAATCCCTGGGCAGCACGTAGGTTATTATCAAGACATTTGAGTGCTGCATTTTAACCACAGGGCCTCGGTCCCCAATCTTCCCTGGGGAGGAAGACTGGACAGGGAAGTTTCAGAAACACAGAGCAGAGCCAGCATCTCTGGACGCTGGAATACCGACGGTTGACATCTGTCCAGCGCCTTGTAATTTCCCAAACACGCTCCCAGTCATTCGCTCTAGAGGCCTCACTGCAGCCCTACGAAGTAGGGGCGGGTTGGGGCCCAATTTCCAGAGGGTGTTCAGGGCAGCCTGCCCCGGGCGCTGTCTGGGAAGTGGGGCCTGGTCCAGGGGACTGGGGCCAAGCTCCCAGCGGTGAGAGGGCGAAGGAGGGGGCCTACCTTCTGGGCCTGTTGGATCATCTGCCTGACCACTTGCTTGAGGTGTGGCGCCTTCTCGTCCTTAGGGGGGTGGGTGAAGAGGGTGACCCGGCTCACGCCGCGGTAGAAACCAGTGTCCGTCCAGCCCAGGTCCAGCGGAGGCACCTCGGTGTCGGAACGGTCAGGCCAGTAGGCCAGGGACTCGCCGGACTCAGCAGGCGCCGGCGCGGGGGCCTTGGCCTTGGCCTTGCTCTTGCCCCGGGCGTTGGCGGCGGGGGCGGCGTCCTCATAGGGGCTCCAGGAGGCGCGCAGGGCCTGGCGCTCCGGGCTGGAGAGGAAGTCCCGCAGCTGCTGCTCCTTGAGCCGCTCGCGGTAGGCCTGCTCGCCGCCGCCCAGCAGCGCCTCCAGCGCGGCCCGCCGCCGCTCGCAGTAGTAGAAGGCGGCCTGCGCCTCGGTCACCTTCTCGTTCACGTGCGCCTCGTCCAGGCAGTTCAGCTGGGACTCGGCCATGGCGCCCCGGCCCGGGCTCTGGCCCTGGCCCCGCCGCGGTCCGAGGTCCCACAGCCGCACCTGGAGCCGCCGAGGGGCGGGGCGCCTCACCTGGCCGCGAGCTCTGCCCCGGCCCGTCCCGCCCCGCCCCGCCGTCGGGGAGCGGCCAATCCGCGCGGGCGTGGCCGTAGGGCGGGGAGGGGCCGCCGCCTCCGCCAGGCTCGCCCCGACCTCGGGGCGGCCTGGCGGACGCGGTCGGGCCCGGGCCTGCAGGGCCCACCAGCCGGGGCTGGAATCCCTGAGGGGACGCCCCCTGGGGGCGGGGCCGTCGCAGACCCACGTGCGGGCTCCGGCCCCGACTCCTCTGCGGGGTAAAGGTTCGCTGTCTGGCCCTCGCTGCCATCCGCCCCCGCCGGCCGCGTCGCGGGTACGCGTTCATTTTCCGCGCACGTGGAGTGCACAGCACGTGTTCTGGCCCAGTCGCCCCTGGGGCGGGCGAGCTGACCCCTCCCCCGTCGAGGGTCGGGTGTTGGTCGGGGGGCCTGCTGCAGGACGGGATTGTGACGGCTGAGAAGCGGGCAATGGGGGTGCAAAAGCGAAATGCTAATGACAGCTCGAGCTCCCCACCCTTGCGTCCCAGTTCTGAGATCAGAGGTCTCCTGGACTGGCAGTCCAACACCTTCACTATAAAAATTTCTTTTAAAAAATAGCCATCCAAACAGAAATGATGTAAAGAGCAGCAGCGGAATTCCCCCGCCCCCACTTTAATTTGAAGTAGGGTGTGTGGTGTCTGTGTGTGTGTTTGGGCAAGATAGGCTGCCAGAGATGTGATTACTATATTAGTGATTCAAAATATATGTTTGAGCTCAAGGAAGGAAACCGCACGTGCGTGCACACCACACACACACACACACACACAGACACACAGCAGCAGCAGCAGCAGCGGTGGCAGCAGCTCTGCTGTTTCCCATCGGATTAAATACAATCGTCTTAGTCATTAACATATTATGTTGTTCATGCACTGCTGTACAATTTGATTCTCCACATTCAAAATATTTTCAGATCATAACAACTAAAGGTTCACATTTCTCTCATTTTATAGCGCAGCATCTCAGAGCTGGAAGGAGCTTTTGAAGCTCATCCAACCCCCTCATTTTACAGATGAGGAAATTGAGGCCTAGAAACGTGTGCGTTGCCCAGGTCTCCTGTGAAAGAGGCAGAGCGTGGGGGCTGCTGAGCTTTCTATGTCTTGGAGGTCTTTCCCTGACATCACGGCCGCCTTTACCATTTCTCCTTTTCTTGTGAAACGACAGGTTATTGGGGACCTGGTTTTCACCCCCAGGGGATTTGAAAAGGTCACTTACCATTTCTAGGCCTTCCTTTCATGGTCTGGAAAAATGAAAGTTAGATTTTCAAATGTCTGCACATTATTATTATTATTTTACAATAATCAGTTCTGGCATCCTATGTCAGCCCAAAGATTGGGGGTGGTGAGCAGCAAGGTGTCACCTCACTTGTCCTTTATCCCTCTTGGGAACTGGAAAGCTTCACTCCTGGTAATACTCCACTCAAGTACATATAGATAGATTATGTCCTTAGATGGGAGAACATTTAGTTTATTATCTAACGACTTGAGGCCCTACAAGATGCCAGACTCAATAGTTTGGAGACACACAGGAGCTCAGGCAGTAGGAGAGACTGGCAAACACAGAAGAGGATAGGAGCAATGAGAGTGGTTTTTGGTTTTTTGTTTGTTTGTTTGTTTTGTTTTGTTTTGTTTTACTTTGTTTTGTTTGAGACAGAGTCTCACTCTGTCAACCAGGCTACAGTGCAGGGGCACAATCTTGGCTCACTGCAACCTCTGCCCCCTGGGTTCAAGCAATTCTTCTGTCTCAGCCTCCGAGTTACTGGGATTACAGGCACCTGCCACTGTGCCTGGCTAATTTTTGTATTTTTAGTAGAGACAGGGTTTCACCATTTTGGCCAGGCTGGTCTTGAACTCTTGACCTTGTGATCCACTCGCCTTGGCCTCCCAGAGTGCTGGGATTACAGGCATAAGCCACCACGCCTGGCCCCAGAGTGTTTTCATAAACACAGTCAGAAATGCTTTGGGAGCAAATGGGCTCAACAAACATTTACTCAATGTCTACTATGTGCCTGGTACACAGTTTGTGCCAGTGTACATTTCTTAAAGAATTGGAGCCAAGAGAAAGGTATGTGGAGGGAGCTTATGGGAATATGAAGGAAGAAACAATCTGCCCAGTGGGAAGTGGGTAAGAAGGGCTTTGCCCAGCAAGAAGGGATTTCAAGTGGAGCCTAAAAGGAGGAGAGGAATTCAAGGTGGAGAAAGGGAATGAAGACATTACAGATGGAGGGACTTGAGACTGGGTTTAGTCAGAGCATTATGCTGGCATCAGGCTTATGTGGGCTCAGTCACTTCAAGATGCCTTTCAGAGCCTTAGTCTCCTCATCTGCGAAATGGGATAATAATGCTGAACTCTCCTGACCTCCCAGATTGGTGTGGGGATTAAACAAGAACACTTGTTTGACTTCATTAGTATTCGTGTCTCCCTGGTAGAAAGTGGTTTACAACAGTGCTTCTAAAATTTTACTGTGCAGCCAGGGGGCTTGTTAAAATGTAGATTCTGATTCAGTAGGTCTGGGATGAGGACTGAGACGCTGCATTTCTAGCAAGCCCCCAGGTAATGCTAGGAGTGCTGGTCCACTGACCAAACTTTGCGTGGCAAGGATATCAGAGACGGTAAATAACAGCGTGAACTTCCATATCACAGAGTCCTGGGAATGAGTCCAGCTTTCCTAAAATTAGCTGTGTGTCACCAGGAAAGTTATTTTTATTTTCTGGGCCTTTGCCTTATCATCAGTGAAATATGTGCAATAAGTCCCACCTCAGCTGGGTGCAGTGATGGGCCAGTAGTCCTGGCTACATGGGAGGCTAAGGCAAGAGGATCCCTCAAGCCCAGGAGTTTGAGTTCAGCCTGGGCAACATAGTGAGACCCTGTCTCTTAAAAATGAAGTCCAACCTCACTAGGTTGTTTGAGAAGGGAAACAAGTTAATGGATATAGACCACTTAGCAGAATGTCTGGCACAGGTAGCAGCTAGTAAAGGGCAGCTAGTGTTAAAGTATGGGAAGATGGGACTGGAAAGAGGGAGATATTGGGCCAAATTGTGGATAACTCGAGTTTAGGTCTATCCAGTGGTTAAAGGGCATCAGTGAAGGTTGTTGAGACTAATATGGTCATTAAAAAAAATAGCAATTACTATGTGCTGATTATTTTATGGACACTTTAGATGAACCCTGTAATCCTATTAGAAAAATTGTTAGCTGGCTGGGCGCGGTGGCTCACCCCTGTAATCCCAGCACTTTGGGAGGCTGAGGCAGGTGGATTACGAGGTCAGGAGATTGAGACCATCCTGGCTAACAAGGCGAAACCCTGTCTCTACTAAAAATACGAAAAATTAGCCGGGTGTGGTGGTGGATGCCTGTAGTCCCAGCTACTAGGGAGGCTGAGGCAGGAGAATGGTGTGAACCCGGGAGGCGGAGCCTGCAGTGAGCCGAGATCTCGCCACTGTACTCCAGCCCAGAGACAGAGCAAGACTCCGCCTCAAAAAAAAAAAAAAAAAATTGTTAGCTGAGCTGAGTGACTCACACCTGTAATCCCACTGCTTATGAAGGCCAAGGTAGGAGGATCGCTTGAGCCCAGGAGTTTGAGGCTACAATGAGTTATGATGGCACCATTGCACTGCAGTCTGGGCAACAGAAGAAAAGGAGAAAAAATGTTATCCTCATTTCACCAGTGAGAAACCTGAAGCACAGAGAGGTTCAGTAGCTACTCTAGGTCACCCAGCTAGTACGTAGAATAGGCAGAATTCAAACCTAGGCCATCTGATTCCAGAGCGCGCCTACCTACCCATTCTGCTACACTGCTTCAATCAAGAATGTTAGAAAGAGACATTAGAAATAAAAAGGATCTCTCTTGTTTAATAATTAATCCAACCGATATTTGCTGAATGCGTAGCTCTGTGTTAAGGGTTAGAAACCATTCGTTTATTTACCAAATCCTCATGGAGTCTTACCAAGTGCAAGGCCCATTTCCAAGTGCAGGCTCTGAGCAAAACCAAGTTCTCCCACCCAGAGATCACATTGAAACAGAATGATTAAGGCATGGTTTTTGCTCTCGAAGAGCACAAATATTATGTGATGTGATTTGCAGTTGGACAGAAGGTTAGAAGCAGAACAGAATATTTTAGTAACAATTCACATTGGAAAAAGTCTTTCCTAGATCTAACTAATATGAAAAAGTCTTTCCTGGATCTAACTAACATGATATTCACCTTTATGTACCGATGACTGATTTATTCAACCAACAGTTGGAGGCAGTTAATAGGTAAGCAGTACTAGACAACACGCTTGCCTCTGACAATAACACAGATAGATAACACGCTTGCCTCTGACAATAACACAGAGAGGAATCAGACATGACAGCTGACTGCCCTGGTGACTCTCTTAGTTTAGCTGGGAGTCAAATTCTCACAGCAGTCTTTACAAGGCAGGTTGATAAGTGATACCATGTCATTCACAGGGAGGCTGCAGGCTGTGGAGGCCTTTTAATGTAAAATTATCTAATTTGACCCATCCCCTTTTCCCCAAATCTGTTGAAGTATTCTGTGAAACGGATTATTGTGAGGCGTTACAGATGAATAAGCCGAGGCTTCAGGAGGGGAGATATCCAGTTTGAGATGATCCGCTGGCAACTGGAGATACTGGGATGCGTTTCCTCACAGCCTGATCCCCAGGCCTTCCACCCTCCGGCCCAGCGAAATACTCTGTGCAATGTGATTGAGTTTTTTTTTTTTTTTTTTTGAGACAGAGTTTCACTTTTGTGGCCCAGTCTGGAGTGCAATGGCGTGATCTCGGCTCACTGCAACCTCTGCCTTAATTCTCCGGCTGCAATTCTCCTGCTGTAGCCTCCCGAGTAGCTGGGACTATAGGCACGCGCCACCATGCCTGGCTAATTTTTGTATTTTTAGTAGAGATGGGGTTTCACTATGTTGGCCGTTTCACTATGTTGGCCAGGCTAGTCTCGAACTCTTGACCTCAGGTGATCCTCCTGCCTCGGGCTCCCAAAGTGCCAGATTACAGGCCTGACCCACTGTTTCCGGCCGTGATTGAGATTTTTTTTTAAAATCTCTCTTTAAAGAGTGGAAACTAATTTCTTTCAGGCACAGGCCCTATAGATTAAGCTAAGTAACTTCTTTTCCAGGGACACTTCATGAGGCCGTGACACCCTAGGAAAGCCCCTGGTCCTCTCCTGGTCTCTCTGGTCCTGAGTCTGGAGTTTCTGTGAACTAGGTGGGGCCCGATCGTAGTTACAGTTCCAACTTCGGAGGCCACCTTGCCCAAGGTGACTGACTGCAGGCTTCCTGAGAAATCGTGCCTCCTCCAGCAATTCCCCGTAACCCCGCCTGGCTCCCTCCTCCTTCCCCTGGCAGACACCCTCCCCCACAACCACCCAACTCCTACCTGGCTACATGGCGGGAGGGATTCACCTTCCTCTCGCCCGCCCGCCCGCCTGCCACGCACTGCGGGCTGTGTGTTCACAAGATGAAGACATGACACCTTATAGTTAACATTAATTGTAGCTGTGTTCATCCCTGCACACTTCCTAGGCCCTCCTGTGTAATTTGAGTCCCAAAATAGCCCACCTCATGATATATTCTTAGATAAGTTTTCCAGGGGTGACTTTTTTCCTCTGTAGCAATCTGCGTCATGAGCGTCTCTACAAAACTTGGGGGGCTCTCTCACGCCTCTGTAAAATTCTTGGTTGGCCAGAGAGGGTGAGAGAGAGAATAACGGGAAGGGGTTTCTGCAGGACCACTGGGAGGAGAGGCAGAGATCCTATGACTAAACGACTTGAGCAACCTTCCCGTCTGATCCACTCGACTGCTCCATGATACACATACACCGAGGTCCCTCACCTGTGTCAGAACTTACCTACGGCTTTCAACTGTTCATTCAATGACTGTTTATGGAGCACTAATTATGTACTAGGCAAGTTCCTGCCCCCACTGACCTTCCAGACTCAGGGGCTTTGCTGCTTCTCCAGTCTTGGAGGTACAGGGGGCTCCCCGTCCCCTGAAGGCGCTGCCACTGCGCTGTTTTCTTGGATTTGGTGATTCCGGTTTTTTGTTTTGTTTTTTTTTTTTTTTCCTCCCTGTCCCTCCTTCTCAGTATCCTTCGTCCATCCCTGAAACGTGGGTGTCCCTTGGGGCTCTGCCCTGACTTTCCCGCCTTTCACATCTCACCCATCCATGGGCAACCTTGCTTCCCTGTGCTTGGATGACTCTAGCTCAACTCCAGAACCCTCTCCTCAATCTGTGCCAGTTCATCAGGCTGCCTGCTGGTCATCTCCACTCACACATCCCCCGGGCACCTCTGACACAACATGTCCCAAATGGCACCCGTCAGCCCCATCTCCTATGCCCCCCAGGCACGGCCCTCCTCCTGGGTTTACCATGTCCAGAATGACCCAGCCCTCCACTAGCCAGCCTCCATCTCACCAGCATGGGAAACAGGGGCTCATTTTGACTCTTTCCCTTCCCTCAGGTCACCAGGCCAGAAGGGGCTTTCCCTGGGCCAGGGTGTGATGTGATGTGGGGTAACGTGGTGTGGTTCTGTCACTGCCCCCTCCCTACTTCCTTGCTGCCACTCCCCACTCCTCCCCTCCTGGACATCCTTGCCAGAGCCTTGCAAGAGCTTCCTAACTGGGCTCCCTAACCGGATTCTCCCCTTAGATCTCTTCTAAGAGGCAAACACCATTATGTCATTTCCCTGCACAAACCCTTCCAAGGGTCCCTATCCCTGCAGGCTACAGCCCAAGTGCCTTGAGGTCACTTAGGATTCACACCTGCTTTTCTTCCCCTCCCCAAGCTCCTGCTGCTGCCACGTGTTTCTCCCCAGCCTACCGGAGACTCTTCTGTTGCCCAGGCTGGAGTGCAATGGCGCCATCTCAGCTCACCACAACCTCCGCCTCCTGGGTTCAAGCGATTCTCCTGCCTCAGCCTCCTGAGTAGCTGAGATTACAGGCATGCGCCACCATGCCCGGCTAATTTTATATTTTTAGTAGAGACGGGGTTTCTCTATGTTGGTCAGGCTGGTCTCAAACTCCCAACCTCAGGTGATTCACCTGCCTCGGCCTCCCAAAGTGCTGGGATTACAGGCGTGAGCCACTGCACCTGGCTGACTCCTTTGGTCTTTAGCCTGATGGTCACTCCCTCCGCAGAGTCTCTCCTGGGACTCTAAGTGCGGGTAAGGGGACTTTCCTTGCTTCCCGTTAGCCCTGTCTGAGCACCCAGGCTCTGTGTTCTCATGGTCTGTCTTCCCCAACAGTTGTGAGTTCCTTGACGGCAGGACTGTCATATTCGTCAGGATGTTCCCAGGCCTTAGGTTCTAACTCCTGGGGTTTCGTCCCAGGTCACCCTCTTTTGTTTCGTTTTGTTTTGTTTTCTTTTGTTTTGAGACAGAGTTTTGCTCTTGTCACCCAGGCTGGAGTGCAGTGGCACCATCTCGGCCCACTACAACCTCCGCCTCCCAGGTTCAAGCGAGTCTCCTGCCTTGGCCTCCCAAGTTGCTGGGATTACAGGCATGCCACCACACCAGGCTAATTTTTGTATTTTTAGTAGAGACAGGGTTTCATCATATTGGTCAGGCTGGTCTCGAACTCCTGACTTCAGGTGATCCGCCCACCTAAGCCTTCCAAAGTGCTGGGATTACAGGCATGGTGGCTCACTTTTTTTTTTTTTTTGAGATGGAGACTCGCTCTGTCGCCGAGCTGAAGTGCAGTGGCGTGATCTCGGCTCACTGTAACCTCCGCCTCCCAGGTTCAAGCAATTCTCCTGCAGAGTCGCTGGTATTACAGGCACCTACCACCATGCCCGGCTAATTTTTGTGTTTTTAGTAGAGACGGGGTTTCACCATGTTGTCTAGGATGGTCTCAATCTCTTGATCTCGTGATCCCCTCAGCCACCATGTCCGGCCCCCTCACCCTCTTTACTGCAAACTGATCAGAAATTCTTTCTTAAAACTTAGTAGGGTTTCCTCTCTTCTCCTGCCATAGATACAGTAGGAACATAAAAATAAGAACCCAAATGCTAAAGACAACTTAATTGAACATGAGTCTTTTCAGCCATTCTGTTGCAGTGTGACTCTGTGTATGTGTGTTTGAGTGAGACACAGAGAGAGAGAGAGAGAATGCATATGTGTGGTAGGGTGTACTACACATTCGACATTTTTTTCGAGACAGGATCTCACTCTGTTTCCCAGGCTACAGTGCAGCGATGCAATCATAGCTCACTGCAATCTCAAACTCTTGACCTCAAGTGATCCCATCTAAGCCTCCTGAGTAGCTGGGATTACAGGTTCTAGTCACCATGACTGGCTCTGGTTGACATTTTTGATTATCTTTAAAGATGAAGGATTTCAGCATCCATGTCCTCCTGGGAGGCACAGTCCAAAGGAGGCCTTTTCTCCAGCCAGTAGGGGTGGAGGACCAGTATCAGGAAGAGAGAGGGTTTAATCCAAAGGCTGCCTAGGAAGAGGCCTAAGGGTTTGGCACTTTTTCCCGCCTGGAGACTCTCCACACCGGGGTCGTTTTGTTAGAGTTACCCCACTGTGTGTTCCTGGTGTGCATTGATCCAGCGCAAGAGCTGGTCACTGGAGAGGTGACCATGGCAGATTAGCTTGAGTTGTACCCTTTGGTCTTTAATGTCTTTTTTTTTTTTTTTTTTTTAGAGTTTCGCTCTTTTGCCCAGCCTGGAGTAAAGTGGTACGATCTCAGCTCACTGCAACCTCCATCCCCCAGGTTCAAGTGATTCTCCTGTTTCAGCCTCCTGAGTAGCTGGGATTATAGGCACCTGCCACCACGCCCAGCTAATTTCTGTATTTTCAGTAGGGACGGGGTTTCATCATATTGGTCAGGCTGGTATCGAACTCCTGACCTCAGGTGATCCACCTGCCTTGGCCTCCCAAAGTGCTTGAAGGGACAGGGGAGGATATTCTAGGTAGTAGCTGATGGTAGGGAAGCAGGAAAGTTATGCTCCAGCTCTAGAGCAGACCTGGTACTGAGAGAGTTGAGTGGATGAAGAGTGAGTGAGTGACTGAGTAAATGTCATGCTCAAGGTAAATGCAGACTAAACCAACTGACTAGTTTAGGTCATGGTGTGTGTGTGTGCGTGTGTGTATGTACATGTGTGCATGTAAGTACATGTATGTGTATGTGCGTATCAGTGTGTAAATATGTACATATATGTGTATTTCAGGGATGGGAAAATGACAAGGAGCCAGAAATACAGGTTGTCTCACAGATACTCTTGAATGCTTGAATTCCAGGCTGAGTTTGCATTTCGTTTCCAGTCGGGAGCCATGGAAGGCTGGGAAACTGGGGAATGACAGGATAAAAATGATGCTTGAGATGGATATGCCTGACCGAGAGCACGGGATGGACCAGAGGCAGGGAGAGCCCACGGTGGGCTCCAGTGATATTTAGCGTTACAGAAAGAGGGCTGCTCAGGTTCTGAGACTGGGGAGGTTTCAGGAGGGAAGCCTTGGGGAGGCATGGGGTCTTTTCTTGCTTTCTCTAGGTAGCCACACAGGAACAGGGAGTCTTGGAGCAGAGGTTCCTGGTAGGCTGTGTAGGCAGTGCAGGGCTGCTTGGGTGAGCAACTTCACCTGTATGACAGAGGCAGAGTGCTTTTGAGTCAGACACACCTGACTTAAGGGAGTGCCTCCCTGCTTTATGGCTGGCAGCACCAGAAACATTTTTAGGCAAAGTTTAAAACAGCTCTGACCCCAACCAAGAGGCCTGGGCTGGAATTATTTCCTTAGTGTTTGTTCAGCCTTGTCCTTGGGGCCTGGAACCTGGACATCCCAGGGCACAGGCCCAGAGTGCACTCACCTTTTAAGGCAAGGCTGGCAGAGAGAGCACCCATCAGAAGAAGGTTCAGCAAGGCTGCTTGCTCTAGGCTGAGGGTGGAATCAAAGATGACTTTGTGAAGGGGGTGGCCTTTTCCCTGGCCTTGAAGGCTGGCTGCTGGCTAGGATGTGAACAGAGGTAAATAGAAAGGAAGGGGGCCCCTAGGTAGAGGTGGAGGGACCTATGTGAGCACAGTTACCAAAGATGGAGAAAGGTGCAGGGGTCAAGGACATGTGCAGGGCAAGGTGCAGGGGTCGAGGGCATGTGCAGGGCAAGGTCAGGGGTCGAGGGCATGTGCAGGGCAAGGTCAGGGGTCGAGGGCATGTGCAGGGCAAGGTCAGGGGTTGAGGGCATGTGCAGGGCAAGGTCAGGGGTCGAGGGCATGTGCAGGGCAAGGTGCAGGGGTTGAGGGTGGCCCAGACGTCTTGCCTCCATGCAGCCCCACCTCCAAGAGGCAGCTTGAACCCCAGGCTGGGGGTGGCAGGGGAAGGGCTTTCCAGTAAAGCAAGTGACTGATCTGGGTGGGATGCCTTGGAAAGCAGTGGAGAGCTACCAGAGGAAGTGACCTGGGATGCCTCCGACACCCCTGCCTAGCCTGGCATTCTTCCTTCAAAAATTATTCCTTTACTTGGCCAACATCCTCAGCACTCTGTCCCTTGCAGGTGGTCATCACAGGACAGGAGTACCCTGGAATAGGATGGGTGAGGTGAGGGAGGGGAGCTCTCCCAAAGTTGATGTGCTACGTCAGCAAGTTATCAGTTTGATGAGTGCAGAGAGATTACCCTGGGGAGGGCGGAACACAGGACAGGCAAGTTTCAAAGGAAAGGAGACTGTTGCAGCAACAAGTCCCACTGGGGTGGGGCAGGGTGGGGGTGAAGAAGGCTGTTTTTGCCAAAAATGGAAAGTAGCTATCGGCAAGGTAGAGGCTGTTCCTGGGAGGGCCAGAAACCTTAGGAATGGACCAAGTTTCTTCTCTCTTTTTTTTTTTTTTTTCCTGAGACGGAGTCTCGCTCTGTTGCCCAGGCTGCAGTGCAGTGGGGCAATCTCGGCTCACTGCAACCTCCACCTTCCGGGTTCAAGTGATTCTCCTGCCTCAGTGATCAAGTGATTCTCCCTACTCGGGAGCTGCCTCTCCCAGCTCCCGAGTAGCTGGGAATACAGGTGCGCCACACACCCAGCTAATTTTTGTATTTTTAGTAGAGACGGGGTTTCACCATGTTGGCCAGGATGGTCTCAATCTCTTGACCTCGTGATCCGCCCGCCTCGGCCTCTCAAAGTGCTGGGATTACAGGCATGAGCCATCGCGCCCGGCCGAATTTCTTCTCTTTCATGCCCTATTGCTTGGCCTGGGCCATAGGAATAAACAGAATGAAGAAAGCAATCGTGATGCCTCTCCCACTTGCTAGGCTCTTACCAAGTATTTCCTGCAATTTTGTTTACTTCTCATGATAAGTCAATGCTGTTATCCCCAGTTCTCTACATCAGCTCAGAGCGGTCAAGTAACTTGTCCAGGCTCAGAGCATAAGTAGCAGAGTCTGGACTGCAGCCCACGTGTGTCTGACTCAAAGCTTGTGACTTTTCCACCTCCCCACATTGCCTGGAGGAGAGAAGAGAGCATAGTTAGAAAGGAGGGGAGGGACAGGGTATACAGCTCAAGGGCGGGGTTTTCTCTGCAGGGCCAGAAGGTTCTGGAATGCCCCAGAGCAAAGCTGTCAGCTGAGAGACCACTGACCCTGACACCCTAGAGAGGCTCACTCTCTATGTAAAAGATGCGAATTTCTCCTTCTGCTCCCACCCAGGAGAAAACTCAGTTGTTGAGTGGGGATGGAGACTGTTCCCTGATACGATGACTCCAGTGTCCTTAGCCACACTCAGACATTGCCCTGTTTGTCATGTTTGTGTGGTGTTGGGGAGGGATCAGGAGTGGCCAAGACTAAAACTGGACCCTGGAGGCAGGGACCGAGAAGGAAGTGGGAGTAAAGACCAGCTGCCGGGGGTAGGATGCGTCCAACCTGTCTTCGGGGATTACAGGGCCTCCTGTGACTGTGGGTTCAGATGGTGGTGGGGGTGCTGTGCAGCCGACAGGAGCAGGGGCTCCGGCACAAGATCATCAGAGTGCTGAGTGGGTGACGTGCATGGTGGGAAAGGGAGCCACCGAATCATCATGGAGATTCGGGTGTGTAGACAGGAGGATGGCAGCCAGTGCTCAGAAGCGTCATCTGGATTCTAGGAAGGGGATTGGCATGAACAAGGCAGGGGAACGGGTAGCTGGGTACTGCACTGGTCCCAGCGTCTGGGTCTGGGCAGAGATCTTATTGCAGAAGCAAGGGAAGAAGGTGGGGCTTGATCTCAGAACAAAAGAAGGAACAAATAGCAGACCCAAGAGGCTTATGTAGAGGCCCACATTGGAGGAGTCAGGATGGGCCCCAGCAACCTAGAGAGGCGTGGGTCTGTGCCATGGCTCCATCTGGGGCAGGAGGACCAACAGAGCCCAATAACTGGGAGAGCCTGTCTGATAGGACATCATGCTTTAGCGAGCTGGGTGTTTTAGGGACACACATTGCATCCTAATTGTTTTTAGGAAGCCTAGGTTCAGAAGAGGACCTAGGGAGCCTAGGTACTTGTGAATATTGATGTCAGAAGTGAAATGTCTCCCAGCCGAAGGAAGAATCTCTATAACTTTTCTTTCTTTCTTTTTTTTTTTTAAGATGGCGTCTTGCTCTGTCGCCCAGGCTGGAGTACAGTGGCACAATCTCGGCTCACTGCAACCTCCGCCTCCCAGGTTCAGGCAGTTCTCCTGTCTCAGCCTCCCAAATAGCTGGGATGACAGGTGCCCGCCACCATGCCTGGCTAATTTTTGTATTTTTAGCAGAGACAGAGTTTCACCATCTTGGTCAGGCTGGTCTTGAACTCCTGACTTCAGGTGATCCGCCTGCCTCGACCTCCCAAAGTGCTGGGATTACAGGTGTGAGCCACTGCACCCAGCCATTTTTTTTTTTTAGACAGAGTCTTGCTCTGTCACCCAGGCTGGAGTGCAGTTGTGCCATCTCGGCTCACTGCAGCCTCCACCTCCCAGGTTCAAGCAATTCTCCCACCTCAGCCTCTGGAGTAGCCGGGATTATAAGGGCCCACCACCACGCCGGGCTAATTTTTTCTTTGTTTTGTTTTGTTTTGTTTTGGGATGGAATTTCACTCTCATTGACCAGGCTGGAGTGCAATGGCATGATCTCAGCTCACTGCAACCTCCATCTCCTGCATTCAAGCGATTCTCCTGCCTCAGCCTTCCAAGTAGCTGGGATTACAGGCGCCTGCCACCATGCCCAGCTAGTTTTCATATTTTTAATAGAGACAGATTTCATCATGTTGGCCAGGCTGGTCTCAATCCTGACCTCAGGTGATCCACCTGCCTCAGCCTCCCAAAGTGCTGGGATTACAGGCATGAGCCATCATGTCCAGCCAATTTTTGCATTTTTAGTAGAGATGGGATTTCACCATGTTGGCCAGGCTGATCTCAAACTCCTGACCTCAGGTGATCCACCCGCCTCGGCCTCCCAAAGTGCTGGGATTACAGGTTTGAGCCACTGCACCTGGCCTATAACTTTTATTTATCCTAGTAGAGACACAAGCTTGCTAGTTTCTCTATTTTTTTAAAGAAAAATAAACTTTTTTTTTTTTTTTCAAAGACACAGTCTCGGTCTGTCGCCCAGGCTGGAGTGCAGTGGTGCAATCTCAGCTCACTGCAACCTCCGCCTCCCAGGTTCAAGGGATTCTCCTGCCTCAGCCTCCTGAGTAGCTGGGATTACAGACGTGTGCCACCATGTCCAGCTAATTTTTGTATTTTTAGTAGAGACGGGGTTTCACCGTGTTGGTCAGGCTGGTCTCAAATTTCTGACCTCATGATCTGCCTGCCTCAGCCTCCCAAGGTGCTGGGATTACAGGCATGAGCCACCGCGCCTGGCCTTTTTTGTTTGTTTTGTTTTGTTTTTGTTTTTTAAGATAGGGTCTTTGCTCTGTCACTCAGGCTGAGTGCAGTGGCACAATCATAGCTCACTGCAGTCTCAAACTCCTGAGCTCAAGTGATCCTACTACCTCTGCCTCTAGAGTAGCTGGGACTATAGGCAGGTACCTGTATGTACCACACCTGGCTAATTAAAAACAAACAAACAAAACAAATTGAGGGCCGGGCACTGTGGCTCATGCCTGTAATCTCAGGACTTTGGGAGGCCGAGGCAGGCAGATCACTTGAGGTCAGGAGTTGGAGACCAGCCTGGCCAACGTGGTGAAAACTGTCTCTACTAAAAATACAAAAATTAGCTTGGTATGGTGGCACATGCTTGTAATCCCAATTACTAGGGAGCCTGAGGCACGAGAATCGCTTGAACCCAGCAGGCGGAGGTTGCAGCGAGTGGAGATTGCGCCACTGCACTCCAGCCTGGGTGACAGAGTGAAACTCTCTCTCAAAAAAAAAAATTTTTTTTTTTTTTTTGGTAGAGACAGAGTCTTGCTATGTTGCCCAGACTAAGACATAAACTTAATGTATTCCTTTTCTGCACCCATCTTGAGTCACTCTTTGCCGAAGAGGGGTCTGAGGATCAGTGCTCATTCAAGGTACGCCATCCGCATGCATCAGTGGTTTAGAGCAAGAAGAGACCCAGCCTCTCCTTCATTTTTCTAGAAAGAAAATGAGGCCCAGAGGGGTTGAGAGACTTCCCTTAGGTCCAGGGTTCAGGAGAGAGTGGGGACAGAATCCTGGCTGCAGACCCCCAGCCAGCGCTCCGTTCCTCTGCGCCCCCCACCCATCTGGACTTGCCATGGTAACTAAGCCTCCTGCAGTGTGGGAAGCAGTTACCTAGCAACTTCCCATAACCAGGTTAGAGCCGAGGGAGTGAGATAGCACATGCTGCCTGCCCTGGGGAATTTAGATGTGTAGAAATGGGATCGCCCACGTCATAGTGTGGCCACAAATGACCCTGCATAGAGCCATGCCTGGAAGCCCCTGTCGGAGAGAGTCTCACATCAGGATCAGTGAGTCTCGGGGATGATGGCACAGCCCTGGGCTAGCCGAGGTGTCCACCCCTGCAGTGGATGCAGGGCCCCACTGTGTACAGTGCTGGTTTCTCTGAACAGCATGGAACCTGTCCCCATTGATCTGCTGGCTCAGTGTGGATGGGGGATCCATGGAGGAACACTGATGGAAAGGCTGTGTGTGTGTCCTTGCAGGCGTCTCACTGTGGGGGAGGGGGGGGGAAAGGCAGGGGAGCTGTGCTCTTTCATGCTCCCTCTTGTTCCCTAATTATGTCAAGAAATGTTTATGAAATGACATGATCGTAAAGTAAGTGACTCTTCCTGTAATGTTCCCTGTATATTGAGTTTTGACAGCCATCCACCACCCCCACACCCTCACCTGCTTCTTGCTGTGGGCAGAGCCCTGCCTGGGTTCCCAGGTTCTGCCTCCTGAAGGGTCCTAACAAGTGGCCTAAGCCAGTTATGGCAGCCTCATTCTCTTGGAAATGGCTGGTGTAAGAACAGCATGGGATCCAGTCTTGCCAGTGGGATCTGTGTGAATGGCTGCTGAAGGACCTCCAAGAAGGAAAGGGTTTTCTCATTGAGCAGAATTGGGAGAGAATGTGCCCCTTTTCCATTAGACATTGTCACGTCTGCATGTGATGTCTGGAGCTGTAAGCCAGTTCTGCATGTGATGTCTGGAGCTGTAAGCCACTGAGAAGAGACACCACTGATGCTCGGAGACATCACTGATGCAATGTTGGGCCATTGTGTTAAGCCAGCCAATAGCTGTCTTCTCTCTGGACTTCTTTTGATGGGAAATCATGAGCCTCTTGTTTTTCTAGAGCCTTTTGGTCAGGCCTCTGTTTTTTCACCTCCACTCACTCACTTGGCACTAATCTGAGTGGGTCACTGAATATATGCCTCAACAAGTCTTGGTATTAAAGGTAAAGCACCCAAAGAAAACAAGCGTTCCATATCTTTGATTTACTGACTAAATCAAAGATGGGACTCCCTGATCCTTTATCTCCTCAGTTGGAGCTGAAGTCGGACTAGCAGTTGCATGCCCAGCTCTTGCAGGTCTGAATAGACTTCTCCCTAAAGAGCCTGATGGTGTCCCTGGTATTCCCAGCCTCTGACACATTTCACTCATTCATTCATTCATTCATTCATGCGGTGGTGGGCTGGGGCTGGCTCCTATCTGCCCGTGAAAAACAATTATGCACATATCTTCCAAACTCCGGGTTCAATGATGTCATGTTGGTAGCCTGAAATCTGCCATGGTGGGAGTTGTTCTTTTTTAAGTAGATTTTTTTTTTCCAGCAGTTTTAGGATCACAGCAAAATGGAACAGAAGACACAGGGAGCTCCCATATAGCCCCCATCAACACACATGCACAGCCTCCCCCACTGTCAACATCCTCCAGCAGAGTGATATATTTGTTAAAATTGTTGATCCTACAGTGACACACCATAATCACCCAAAATGCAGAGTTTACATTAGGGTTCACTCTTCCTGTTGTGCATTCTATGGGTTTTGAAAAATGTGTCATGCCATGTGTCTATTGTTGCGGCATCACACCGAGGAGTTTCACTGCCCTAAAAATCCCCCGTTCTCTGCATATTCATCCCTCCCTCCCTCAACCCTTCCAACCACTGATCTTTTTACTGCCTCTCTAGTTTTTCCTTTTCTAGCATGCCATGTAGTTGAAACCATATAGTGTGTAGTCTTTTCATATTGGCTTATTTCACATAGTGATATGCATTTAAGGGCTGGGTGCGGTGGCTCACGCCTGTAATCCCAGCACTTTGGGAGGCTGAAGTGGGCAGATCACCTGAGGTCAGGAGTTCAAAACCAGTCTGGCCAACATGGTGAAACCCCATCTCTACTAAAAAACAAACAAACAAAAAATCAGCCAAGCGTGGTGACGTGTGCCTGTAATCCCAGCTACTTGGGAGACGGAAGCAGGATAATTGCTTGAACCAGGGAGGTGGAGGTTGCAGTGAGCTGAGATTGCGCCACTGTACTCCAGCCTGGTTGACAGAGTGAAACTCTGTCTTAATAATAATAGCATGCATTTAAAGGTTTTCATCTTTTCATAGCTTGGTAGCTCATTTCTTTCTGAATACTGTTATATTGTCCGGAGGTACCACAGTTGATTTATTCATTCACCTATTGTAGGACATTTTGGTTTCTTCTAAGTTTTGGCAATTATAAATAAAGCCACTATAAATATCCATGTTCAGATATTTGTGTGGATGTTTTCAACACCTTTTGGTAAATACCAACGAGTGTGAATGCTGGATCCTATGACCAGAGTAAGTTTAGTTTTGCAAGAAACAGTCACACTATCTTCCAAAGTGGCTGTACCATTTTGTCTTCCCATCATCGATGAATGAGAGTTTCTGTTGCTTCACGTAATCACCAGCATTTGGTGTTGTCAGTATTCTAGATATGGGGCATTCTTATCGGTGTGTGGTGATATTTCATTGTTTTAATTTGCATTTTCCTAATGACATATGATATTGAGCATCTTTTGATCTCCTCACTTGCCATCTATATCTTCTTCTGTGAGCTGTCTGTTCATGTCTTTTGCCCATTTTTAAATCGGGTTGTTCATTTTCTTATTGTTGAGTTTTTTTTTTTTTTTTTTTTTTTTTTTTTTGAGATGGAGTCTTGCTCTGTTGCCCAGGCTAGAGTGCAGTGGCACAAACCTGGCTCACTGCAACCTCCACCTCCCGGGTTCAAGCAATTTTCCTGCCTCATCCTCCCAAGTAGCTGGGATTACAGTCGCCCGCCACTGCACCCGGCTAATTTTTGTATTTTTAGTAGAGACGGGGTTTCACCATCTTGGCCAGGCTGGTCTCGAACTCCTGACCTCATGATTCACTTGCTTCAGCCTCCCAAAGTGCTAGGATTACAGGCGTGAGCCACTGCACCCCACCTATTGTTGAGTTTTAAGAGTTCTTTGTCTATCATAGTCCTTTATCAGATATGTCTTCTGTACATATTTTCTCCTGGTCTGTGACTTGTCTTCTCATTCTCTTGGCATATAGTGGGAGTGTTTACACCACAGAATTGGCAAATACTACAAGTCAGGGCTTCCTCTCAGAGACAGCCAATTATTAAACTTTTACCAGCACAGCACTGCATCCAGGCATCAACCATTTATTGACTGCACTGCTTGTCTTTGACCTAAAAAAGATTCGGTCTAGTGGAGGAGGTAGATCAGTGAATCACTGACAATGGTGTTCTGAGTATTGGGATAGAGGGAGAACAAGGTTACTACAGGAACATAATGGGGGGCGGGGGCGGGGGGCACTTATGTCAATCATAATATTGGGATGGTTTCCCAGTGGAGACCTTGAGCCCCGAGCTAATGATTTCAAAGTAAGTAACAGTTGTCTGGACCCATGCTGCCCAATAAGACAGCCCCTTGCCACATGTGGCTATTTCAGTCATTTGTACCAGGCACGTTTCAAGTATTCAATAGCCACATGTGGCTAGTGGCTACCACATTGGATGGATCAGACACAGAGCTTTTCCCTCATCACAGAAAGTCCTAATGGACAGCACTTGTCTAGACAAAACAGCGGGAGGAAGCATTCCAGGCAAAAAGAACAGAATGTGGGCGGCTCAGAGGTCTGAGAAAACATGCCTCATTCTGGGAACCAAAAATCGTTCTAAGGGACTGAAGTAAAGGGTGTTTGGGACTAGAGAGGTAGAAGATATGGCTGAACAAATAAGGCAGCAGACAGATCACAAAAGGCCTTTAGTGCGAAGCTAAGGAGGTTAAACTCCAGCCTGAAGACCATGAAGAACCCAAGGATTTGAGCAGAAGCTTGGTATCGTCAGCCTGTCTCTGAATAAGATCTCCCTGACTGCCCTGGAGGCTGGATTACAGGGGGCCAGCCAGGAATGCAGGGAGACGAGCGCTGAGACTATTGCAGTCACCAGGGAAAGAAATGAGAGAGGTTTGAAGTAAGGCAGTGGCTATGGAATGGGTGCAGAGAAGGGACAGAGTTGAGAGATGTGAAGGACCCAATGGCTGATTGTGTCTGACCCTGAAGAGGTGCTTTGTAAATATTTGTTGATGTAATGAATGAATTATAGCAAAACTTAAAACAATACGAGTGGGTGCACAGCTACTGGGCTTCTAGGTGGTATCTACTGCACAAATGTTGTGGTGCAGGGGACACCCTTGCCTTGGTATGGACAGGCTGAAGTGTTGACTTTAGACAAAGAAAACGGCAAATATTTTGACCATGCTAATCAGTCCCCAGTGTGGGCTGTTGTGTTTCAGGTTAGCTGGGAGCTAATGATGGCATGTAGGTACATTCCGCTTCTTTTGAGCGGAAGGAGAAAGAGGCAACAGGGAAGAGTGAGAAAAGAGAGATGGAGGGAAGGGTTGGTATCCCCTGTTCTGTCTGATGGAGGGAGGGCTCGGCTGAGAAGAGAGCCAGCTGTGCTCATGGAAGATGCTGAGGGAGCCAGGGACCAACCAGTGCCTCTCAGAATTGGGCACAGGCCATCCTCCCCTCTACCTCTTCCCCAATCTTCTTGTCATGGGGACTGCAGGGCGGATTTGGTGTCCTGAAGGATCGGGTCAATTCACCAGCAGATAAATGTGGTACATAGTGGATCTGCAGTATCTAGGAAGGCATTGTCAGCAGAGGATGTGTGGGGCAACAGAGCACTGGAACCAGAGTAGGAAGTGTGAGTATACTGGTGCCTAAACACGTGAGAGATACCAGCCTCCCTCTCTTGGCCTCTCGGAAGTTAACTGGAGGAGAATCCAAAGACAGTGGCTACAGCTACTGGAACCTGGATATCATTGTAAATATGACCTTGTTTGCATCCATAGGTCTGTTAGGCCCAAGACAGTTGAGTTACAAAACAAGTAAATAGATGAGATGAAGCAGGTCCAATCATTCCTCCATTAGAAAAATATTTACTGAGCCTCTGTGTGCTAGATGCTGGGTGTACAATGGTTTACAAAACAGAGGTGACCCCTGCTCCGTGGAGCTTACAGTCTAATAGCCATACAGCTCAGTCTGGCACCATCATCTGCGTACATGCTATTCAGAAAAGGCACAGGATTCATGAGACCATCTTAGGAGAAGGATTATTTTAGATTAGGGGGCAGGGGAGGACTGTTTGGAAGTGACATTTAAACCCAGGCCTGGGCCCAGCATGGTGGCTCACACCTATCATCCCAGCACTTTGAGAAGCCAAGGTGGATCACCTGAGGTCAGGAGTTCAAGACTACCCTGGCCAACATGGTGAAACCCTGTCTCCACCAAAAATGCAAAAATTAGCCAGGCCTGGTAACATGCCCCTGTAATCTCAGCTACTCGGAAGGCTGAGGTGGGAGAATCACTTGAACTTGGGAGGCAGAGGCTGCAGTGAGCTGAGACTGTGCCACTGCATTCCAGCCTGGGAAACAGAGCAAGACCCCATCTGAAACAAAAAACCAACCCAGACCTGGAGATGAACAAAAGTTAGCAGGGTTAGCAGGGGATGTGCCTCCAGGCAGCAAGAATGGCAAGTGTGAAAGGTTTGGGGACAAATCCCTGGCTATTTGGAGGCTGAAAAGCCAGTGGGGCAGGAGCATAAAAGCAAGGGGCAGGGGAGGCAGAAGAGGAGGCTGAGGAGTGAGGCAGGCGCCAGACTTCACAGGGCTACATTAGGACTTTGTACTTAAACCTAAATCCAGTAGGAAGGGGAGTGATGTGATCAGATTTATTTTTTACAAAGATCGCTTTGGCATCTGTGTGGAGGGCTGGATTACAGGAGAGAATGCAGGGAGAAGGGTATGAAAGCTGACAATTACCAAAGCAAGAGACAATGGCGGCATGGCCAAGGTGAGGGAGTAAAGTGGAGGAACTGAGGAAGCATTTTTTAGAAAGAATTGAGACAATCAAGGTTTTTCTCACACCCTTGCCTTGGTATAGACAGGCTAAAATGTTGGCTTAGACAAGGCAAACAGCAAATATTTCGGCCATGCTAATCTGTCCCCCATGGGCTGTCGTGTTTTAGGTTAGCTGGGAGCACAGTCCCCTGCCCCAACCAGGGCCACGTCTGACCAGAGTCAATTTTATGACTAAAGATTTCCTGACAAAACTTTTACAACTTCTGCAACCTCTGCTCATGTTTAAAATAATTACTATTAGGAAATAGTAATTGTTATAGGAAATTCCTGTTTGCATTTCATCTGAATTCCTCTCACATTACCTTTTTTTAATTCTAGATAAAGATGCTAAAATAATAAGTCACCGGGGCCGCCAAATATGAATGACGTCAATAACGACAGTTCTGCATTGCATCTGTCCCAAAGCCAAAGTGACCTATTCGTCAGCAGCAAAGAAAAATGGCCGAATATCCTCAGAAGAAGAACCCAATTAGAGTTTTGCTCACTGCTAAGTTCTTCGCCTTTGCTACTTAACATGTGTACCCAGTAAAAGCACCCGGAAGCTTGTTAGAAATTCAGGACCGAGTTGGAAGCTGCATTTCAACACGATCCCCAGGCAATTGGTAGGCACTTTAAATTTTGAGAAGCACCATGGTTAGATCACCCTGGGGCCATCTAAAAGTGGGTGGGCAGTTGCTGGTGCCAGATATTTGAAATGCGGTGAGGCACAGCAAGTGGTGAGGAAAACCCAACCACTGGTCCAACAGGAACTGGCTTTTCTCTGGAAGCGCCAAGCTCCCAAGTCACATAGAATGTTGCAGCTAAACTCGGGGACAATGTGTTGGCTGCTGGTTGTGTGACTGGTGAGAGGCGCTGGCTGGACCCTCCTCTGGTGCTGAAATGCTATCCGGTAGAAACTAGGGCCCGTGGGGACACATGGGGAGGGACTCCCCCTGGCAGCACCAGAGGCTGAGGGAGGTTGAGCTCCCTTTCCCCCGCCCGTTCATAACGTGGACAGTTTGGTTCTTGTCCTCTTTACCTGGCCACTAACAGCCCTCATTCCTTGTGGGTTCCTTCTGAATGGAGGCATGCTGACGAGCACGGGAAGGACGCTTTGGCATCTCAGTACAAAATACCCTTCAGTAGCTTTAGCTAGAACAAAACACTGAGTTCCAGGGGTTCCGAAAGCTCTGCTTATACCACCTGCCTATGGGGTCAGCTCCTGCAGGCTGATGACGCCTGTCACCCCTTGGTCTTGTTCTCACTCTCTACCTGAGGGTTATGTGACACAGACACCAGACACAGCCTGGCCAAACAAGGACACTTTGTTTTATTACTGCTTTCTTGAGAAGTCTTTCAAGGCACAAAATCTCCACCAGAATCCAATCACGTACCTCTGTCTAACTAGAGCTGGTCCTCCCACATCATCAGACAACTGGATGAAGTTTGTGGGCTGTTTAAAGCATATGGTTTGTAAATATTGTAAAATCAAACATTACTTTTGGCTTTTATTTACTGCAGCATTTCACATTACCTAGCACCAAAATAGCTGAGGAGGTCTTCTCTGCCTTTGTTCTTTCTCCTGTTCTTTTTCTTATGCTTCTTTGCTCCCTGCCTTCCGCAGCAGCGGTTTCTCTGCTCTGATTCTTCCTCTCCCCACTGCCTGGCCCTCCTCCTGCACTGTCTGCCCACCAACTCCACACCGCTCTCTTCCCTGGCCGCACTCACCCTCTCCCTTTCCTCCCCCTGTGCCTCTCACACTGCCCCTTGATACTCCTGGATGTCTTAGCTACCTTTCCCTCTCTCTGCTTTCACTTCTAAAAGCTGCAGGCACTCCTTCCTCAGGCTCGACTCCCCGCTGCCTCCACCAGGCTATTTTCTTTTCCCTCCCTATACCCACCACGAGTTCCTTTTTTCCTCTTGCCTCTAAAGGAAACATGGGGATCAGAGAACTGTAGAATCAGAGTCACAAGTGACACTGCTTGTGCTACACTGGCAGTTACTTCTGAGTCAGAAAATCTTTCTTCTCCAATCACCTGCAATAATGGCTGTCCCCAACCCCGTCCCTCCTTAGAGCAAGAAAGGCTGGGGAAGAGAAAACTTCCAGGCTCCCTCACCAACACTTTCTCCCCTCTTTCCTGTCTCACCACATAGACAGACACACAGATGCATGCACACACATGTCCACACATACAGGAATGCACACATATGCACACACAAGCACACATGTATACACATAGGAGTGCACACATATGTGCCTGCAAGCACACATGGGCACACCCGCAGGGGTACACACCCACACCCACACACTCCGAGTGCCCTTGGTGAAGAAAGGGTTTGCGCCTGGCCTCCTCTAAGGCCCTGAGCTTCCTCTCCAGTGTTTCCTTTGTCCCTGGCCAGGCTGACGTGTGCTGCGCACCTGCAGGGTGAGCACTTGGACACATGATTCTAGCTTGAGGGGATGGAGAGGGACAGCCATGGTGGGGTTCCTTATTCCAGGTGCAACTCTTGGGTGGCAGGAGGACAGCAATGGTCAGACTGAACAGGGAGCTCACGTCAAAGCCAGCTTCCACCTGGGGTCATATTTAGTCAATCAATCCACAGTCAGTGCTCTTATCAAGTGGGCTTCTTTCCATGCCACTGGGCAAGGCATCTTCAAAACAGAAAATCAAGAGGGAAAATGAACACAGCCCTGAAGACACACTCTTGTAACCATAAAACAATGACTCTAACATTCAGCATTCTCAGCCAGAGCTTCTCCAAGCACTTTATGGAATCTAGGATGCTATTTCCTCCATAGCTGGGGAAGTAGAGGTTACACTGAGTAAGCTGCTTGGGGATCGTGGAAAACCCCTCGATTTCCCAGGACTTGGCTCCTCACATTGGAACATTCATTTGAAAGACCCAAGGAATATTAATTTGAACAGAGATGGATGTCTCAGCTAGGTGTTGACTAGGAGGCCAGCCTCGCACAGGCAGAGTCTCTCCAACCCTGTCCTGCCTCCACATCCCTGCTCAGACTGGCTTGGCTGCCCATGGCACTGAGCTGCACCTTAATTCCCAATGCAGCAGTGCCCACCCCTTGGAGAATAGGAGGAGAGCTGCCCTGCAAGCCCTCCAGGTGAGCGGGGCTCGCAGGTCAGCTAGAACGTGCCCCACCATGTTCAACCCCACCCTGTTGTTCTGTGTCCAATGCCGAGGTGCAGTCTCTGCTTAGCTGTTCTCCGTGAAAATTCCCAAGACAAGGAGGAAGCAGTGACAGCTGAAGGCCAGGACAAAGCTCCATTTCATCTCCCTGCCCCCCTCCCAACTCCCCCAGTGCCTTCCACACACCCCTGAGGGGAGCAGAAAAGCAAGTGTGAATATTCTTCTCCACCTGAGTTCCCTTTTGCATCAACTAATTACCAGCCCAATTGCCAATAAATTACTAGTATAAAATGTTGTGTGTACACAGGCAGACGCAGACAGATGTATGTATATATAGTCATGGAGTCCAGCCTTTTTTCCTTGCCCCCTTCCTTGTGGGCAGCTCCAGACAAAAAGCTTCTGTCCCCTGAAGGGTTCATCGGGTCATGGGTGCCACGTAGTTGGCAGGGAAGAGGCCCAGCTTGTTGTGCAGGCGGCCGGTCCACCAGGATGGGTTGGAGCTATCCAGGACTTCCACCACCTCCCCGCTGTGGAAACCCAGCTCGTCATCCTCCAGGGCCTCAAAGTCGTACAGCGCCCGGGCCCACCGCACTCGCTGTTGGGGGAAGCACAGAAGAGGCTCTGCTGAGCTGTGGGCTGGGCAGGCAGGGGAGGGTCTGCTGGCTCCTCCCACCACATCCAAGTCCTTTGAGAGCAACATTCCCTGAAGGCTGACCCCTCTGCAGCTTAAACAAATTTTTTTTTGTAGACATGGGGTCTCACTATGTTGCTCAGGCTGGTTTTGAACCTTTGGCCTCAAGCAATCCTCCTGCCTTGGCCTCCCAAGTAGCTGGAACTACAGGTGTGAGCCACCATGCCCGGCTATGCTGCTGCAATTTAAATCAGATACCTCTGCACAGGCCTGAGCAAGAAGTTCCCAGAATGCACCAGCGTCACTCTGGAGACCCAGGACTTTTACCAACAGATGTTACTGTCCAAAGCCCCAAGAGACTCCCTGAGAACCACTCTCTCCACATCAGTAGGTGGTATTTTTATCTTCTTTGAGTGACAAACAGAATGGCAACATGCCCCAAACAATAGCCCTTGGTGTTAGGGCAATCAAGTCATGAGTCAAGATGGATCACAGGCCAGGCACGGTGGCTCACACCTGTAATCCCAGCACTTTGGGAGGCTGAGGTAGGAGGATTGTTTGAGCCCAGGAATTCCAGACCAGCCTGGGTAATATAGTGAGAGCTTATCGCTACAAATAATATACCTAGCTGCTTGGGAAGCTGAGGCAGGAGGATCACTTGAGCCTAGGAGTTTGAATCTGCAGTGAGCCATGATTGTGCCACTGCACTCAAACCTGGGAGTCAGAGTGAGACCCTGTCTCAAAAAACAAAGCAAAAAAGCAATGATAAAGGCAATGGTAAAGGACTATGATAAAGATGATAAAGAACCAGAACAGAGGACTATGAGAACAGGGAAGGCCTGGCAGGCACCAGACTGAGATCAACAGACTGGATGGTGCTGGCTCAGCCCCAGGCCTCCCCAAACATTCCATCCCCTCTCATTTGATCTGTGTGTGCGTTTTTGTTTTTTTTGTTTGTTTGTTTTGTTTTTTTGAGATGGAGTTTCTCTTTTGTTGCCCAAGATGGAGTACAATGGCGCAATCTCGGCTCACTGCAACCTCTGCCTCCTGGGTTCAAGTGATTCTCCTGCCTCAGCCTCCTGAGTAGCTGGGATTACCGGCATCTGCCACCACGCCCGGCTAGTTTTTTGTATTTTTTGTAGACATGAGGTTTTACCATGTTGGCCAGGCTGGTCTCAAACTCCCGACCTCAGGTGATCCACCTGCCTCGGCCTCCCAAACTGTTGGGATTACAGGAGTGAGCCACCGTGCCCAGCCAGATCTGTGTGGTTTGAGTTTCTCCTGCCTCATCTTCTCCATTGAGCTCTGTTCCGGGGCCTTTCCCCAGGGATCCAAGAGGGATGGTTCTCATACCCCTGCTGCCTGGAGCTGCACTGGGTCTGTGTGTCTCCGATGCATAAGGGCTGCATTCATTTCACTGCCCAGGCTGGTGCCACAGTGCCCATCGTTTATGTCAAGGCTGCCTCCTCGGCGTTCCTAGAAACATACAACAGAAGACCGGTCATCCCGCTGCCAGGACATTTCCCACCGGTTCCCCCACTGCCTTGCTCAGATGCCATCTACACAGCTGGTATATTCCAGGAATACTTACTGGTGATGACAATAAACCCTCCACGCTGAGGGGGAGGAGGACCTAAGGTCTAAAGGGACCTTAGATTCTGAAGGCAAAGAAGGCAAAGGCGGGTTTCATTTATTCAGTCAAGAAATATTTATCAGGCACCTACCACGTGTCCAGTAGCAGACACAGGGAAATATAGCTGGAAAGAGAAGGTCTCTGGCTTCATAGAGCTTCCATTTAGAGGGGGAACCATGGGCATTTAAGTGGTAAGTGAGCAGAGAGAAGAAATGTCTGTGTCTGCCCAGGAAATCAAGAAAGGCTTCACAGAGGAGGTGATGCTTGAACTCCAGCTTAGAGGAGGGGTAGGACTGCCCAGGGCGGGGCTCATCAGGCAGAGGGATCAGCATATGAAACACCACAAAGGCATGAGAGGAAACGCAGTGGACCATTCGGGTAACTAAGGTAGTGTGGGGTTGCTGGAATGTATGTTTGCACGGGAGTCGGGGGGAGGCAGCAGGGATGAGGCTGGGGAAATAGATTCTGGCAGCTCACAAAGGACTTTGTGTGCCCTGCTAAGGAATTCAGGAACGATGAACGTATTGTCCATCTCAGTAAGCTGCCTGAAAACCCATCGGGAACAAGGGTGGGAGCGGATAAATAAGTAATAAACAAGGCTCTGTTGTGGGTATTAAGCCTTTTTTTCTTGTGGATCTCGACAGCCAGATGGGTTAAGGGGCATGAATAGATTTGGAAGTGTGCTGATAGGAAAATGAAGCAATTGTTCACTGAGTCCTCAGGGGAAGAGTGTGTGTGTGTGTGTGTGTGTGTGAGTGTGTATGTGTATGTGTATGTGTATGTGTGTGTGTGTTCAGGCGGGAGTCATTTAATTCACAGAGATGTCTTTGCCAAGAGCAGTTTCCCTATTTCTGCCATTTGGGGGGGTCCAGGGTCTTCATCATGAACTCTCTGAGACCTAAAGAGGCTGGGCCAGGCTTGGAGGGGAGGCAGGTTCTCCTTTCCGCCGTATTGTGCCCACTACCTTCTTTCCAGATACCTGGTGGAAATGGTGGTGCTGCAGATACCGCTGCTGTGGGGGCTGCTGCAGCTGCTGGGGCGCTGGGGCGTACTGTGGAGGCTGTAGCTGGTGCTGGTGCTGCTGCAGGGGAAGGGCTGGGGGGTGATCCGACAGCTTCCGGTTCATCGAAGGCCGGATTTCTTCTCCCACAGCCCCACTGAGGTGTGGGCCTCCCTGGGACCTCCGGTCCAGGCTGTTGCCCCGGTGACCCTGGGAGAGAGAAGAGAGATGCTGCAGATGCATCGTCCTCTCTGATCTTCGGGCCCTACGCCACCCTCGGGCAGTTGTTCCCGGACCCTGCTCATTCTGGCTCCAAGAAATAGCTGGTAGGTGGGGGCAGCTGAAAGAGAATTGATACTTCAGACCTTCACATTTTCCAAAGTGGCCTCTGTATTCTCAGATCCTCCCAGTTTTAGGAGTTCGGGTCTCTGGTTCACAGACTAACACTTTCCGCCTGGTAGCCTTTTAATCCATTTCCAAGGCGCTTGTTTTTCTCTGTGTAATCAAGCTGAAATATTCCACTTTACTGATACAATGCCGCCCCTTCTTATCACATGTTGCCACACCGCTGGACATCCTACCCTCCAGATGAGCTCCACTGTTGACTCTGCGTGATTTTGAACTGTCATTTATGGCCTGGTGATAGAGACCTAAACAGCAACATTCTTGCAATGCCATGGGAACCAGGCCTGCCGCTGGGGAAGAAGTAAGGCCTTTTTCCCTAATGTTAAAACAACCTTACGAATCAGAAATACCATATTGTTGTTTTCATTTAACAAACAATTACGTAGGACCCTGGGCGTAGCATATACCAGGCACTGTTCTAAGCGCTTTGCAAATACCAACTCATTTAATCCCGTTTAATGCAATTTTATATTGCTTCTCTTATCTCTGAATGCACATCCTAGTGAGTTAATACCTCTGTTCGTTTCCTGGTTAGAGTGATTCACAAGGTCTTGGCTAGCCTTTGTTTTCCTTTCTCAACTTCTGTGTGCATTTGGTGGGAACTTCTTTTCTCCTTTGGCAGTAACTTCTCAGGCTTAAAAGCAACTACGGACTTGAAAAAGGAGGATTTTCTTGACTTCCCCAAAGCACACATTGCTTTCACAGTCTCAATACCTTTTCAAATAACCTGTCCCTAGGATTTCAGCTATTCTAGTGAATGCTTCTTCCTATGATACCTGTCTCTTATAACCATGTTATTTCCTTTGAAAAATAGTTTATAAATTGGTATGTGTGTGTGTGTGTGTATGTGAGAGTGTGTGTGTGTATGTGTGAATTTACTTATGGGAGGCAAGTTAACATTTTCTTAGTGCTTAATATGGACCAGACTCTGATAGTGCTTAATGTAGTAACTCATTTACTCCTCACAGCAGCCCAGTGAGGGAGGCTTTATTGTTCTCTCCATTCTACTGATGAGAAAACTGATACTCAGAAGGTTTCTTAACTTGGCTAGGGAATACAGGTAGCTAAGTGATTAAAGCAGGATCTCATACCAGGTCTGTCTGACGCATTTCCTTTTAAAGCAATACTCTGTATTCCAAACAGTTCCTACAGCAATAATTCCAAGTGCAGTTTTCTTCTCCCATGTCCTCCCCACCCCCAATCCCATCATAAAACTCCAACTGCTGAATTAATTCCTGAACTCTAGGCTGTTCCCTAATGTCCCCGTCTGTAGCACCCCCAACTCCTTCATCTTGGGCAACTCTTGACCTAGGTTGAAAACTTTGGTGTAGCAATGTCTATGAATAACAAACAAACAGCACCTGTGGTAAGAACTGATGCTTGTTGAGTGCAGTGTGACGAGGAATGACATGAAGCATGGGATACATTATCTTCTCCAACCTTCACAGCCATCCTGGGAGGTAGATATTACCATTATCCCTACTTTATGGATGAGGAAACTGAGGCTCAGAGAACTTTCCAAAGTCACACAACTAGGAAGTATTAAGTTGAGATCTGACCTCAGAGCTCTGAGCCCTGTCTTTCAGTACACTCAGAGGATATACCCATCCTATGCATTTTTCCTTGCGGTTCCCATGAGAACTTGGGCTGCCTAAAATCTCTAGATTGGGGTCGATCGGACCTGGAGCATACCTGGTCTTCTCGGGTTCTGTCTCTAAGGAAGATCTGCTTCTGTCTGGAGATGGAATTTGTCCTGTAGTAGTCCACCAGCTTGTTTAGGGATGGAAACTTCTCAGTCCACAGAAAGTAATTACCCTTGTTGTCTCGCATGACCTTGAAGTGTTGAACGTCATCCTCATGCCTGGAGATCAAGGCAAAACGAAATTGTATGTTACACGGTGATAATGTCACCACCTCCAGGCTGCTCGCATCTGGGATGGTGGAGTTCTCTTTCGGCAGGAGATGTAGATATGGATGACTCACTCATCACTGGGCAGGTGGGCCAGCCCAGTCAGGCTTCAGCAGGAGCTTTCTAGGATGGACCACTTAGGATACAGGCTATGCTAGAGGGGATTTACATCAGCAGAAGGTAATCAGATGAGCTAAAATTTGTCTTGGACACTGGAACTAGCCTTTCACAAGAAAAGCATGTTCCAAGTACCTTAACGACTAAGAGATCAAAGACCTTTTCACAATGTTTATTTGCAAGATGTCGATGGGGTTATTTCAAGCTCCTATTATCTTTCTGTTACCAGAAATACTTTGGACCATCTCCTAATTTAAGCCCATAAGCTAGCACTGGCAGGTAAGAAGCTGCTCTCTTTCCTAAGAAATATGTCACATTTTTTCTCCATGTAATAAGGATCATCTTGGTTTATGTTTTGCATAAATAAGGTTACAAAGTGTTTTCAGCTTTTGGCGAAATAGCTTTGTATGAAATATAGAGTTTTTAAAATTTTTTTTGAAATGGAGTCTCACTCTGTTGCCTAGGCTGGAGCGCAGTGGTGCGATCTCTGTTCACTGCAACCTCTGCCTCCCAGGTTCAAGCGATTCTCCTGTCTCGGCCTCCTGAGTAGCTGGGATTACAGGCACCTACCATCACACCCGGCTAGCTTTTTTGTATTTCTAGTAAAGATGGGGTTTCACCATGTTGGTCAGGCTGGTCTTGAAGTCCAGACCTCTGGTGATCCACCCGCCTCGGCCTCCCAAAGTGCTGGGATTACAGGTGTGAGGCACTGTGCCCGGCAAAATGATAGAGTTTTAATTGGCAAGGATCTTGGAGATTGTTTAGCCTTACTTCTCCATTTTACAGATGAGAACACTGAGGTTCAGAGAGGTTCAGGGGGTTGGCCAAGGTCACTGCTGAGTGGCAGGACTGAGGCTAGAACCCTGAGTCTCTGACTCCAGTCTAGTGAGCTTGCCTGTCACGCCACGTAAACATGATAACTTCTTTTAGATCAGCACCTTCTGATGCCAGTCTGGACTCACAAATGATGGGATACATTCAAACCAGGGCTAGAGAAAATGGATTTTATCCATCTAGGAAGGGTGGACTGAGCCTTTACCATTAGATCCAGTTTTACTTCATTGCCAAGTCATTCTCTTTTGGATGTAAAGTTTATTTTCAAACGACATACATTTATATCTAAAAATAAACCAGCACTAGTGATGCCAATTGCCTGATGTAAAAGAAAGGTCAAGAATTTTAAAGGGTCTTGGAGAGTAAAGATACCTCTGAGAGTAAGTGGAGGTTTCTTAGGGATGGATTTAGGGATCTGTGTTAAGAAGAACATGGAAATTCTGAGCCTCAGTCTCATCTTACGTGCTGAGATTTGCTCATAGCTGAGTGAAGCCAAAGGTTGTGCAAGTGGCCTCTTGCTTGACTGATTTGGGGTGGTAATCAACATATTGCAATCACTGCGTGGTCTTCCCCTTGGTTTTGGCCACCAACAGATACTTTCTTCCTTCTAAGACAACATGGATCAAATCAAAGTCATTACCCTTCACATTCGGGTGAGGAGGAGGAGGAAATATTCTTATGATATTATAATTTTTCATCCACCACCTCAAAGAACTCAGAGTGTGAAACACTAACCCTTTTACTCTCATAAGCTGTAAGGATGGATGTGAGGGTTGCTGCTGGTCATCTGGGTCTACAAGGAGAGGATGGCCTGACTATTGTCCCAAGCCTGAAGTGGAACAAAGGAAAGGATGCGACTCAGGGCGCTGGACTCCAAAATCTGGTGTTTTAGGCCCTTAACAAATGCTGAGTGATAGAACTACAATTAGCTCTTAATTATTTGTGCCCATGACAGATGTAAAAATAATTAACAATGATTTTGCTTTGGAAAATATTATACTGCATTTCTACAGAAGATGTGATAATGATTACGGTAATTGTCACCATAACTAGAAGCTTCATTGCCTCAATATCAGGGGAAGACTTTGGTAGAAGTCAAGGCTGACTGTTTTGTAGAATTCACTTTAATAAAACAAATATAAACCATAGTTCTGGGTCCGGGCACAGTGGGTCACGCCTATAATCCTAGCACTTTGGGAGGCTGAGGCGGGCAGATCCCATGAGGCCAGGAGTTCAAGGCCAGCTTGGCCAACATGACGAAACCTCGTCTCTACTAAAAACAACCACACACACACACAAATTAGCCAGGCATGGTGGTGCGAACCTGTGGTCCCAGCTACTCGGGAGGCCAAGGCATGAGAATTGCTGTGAACCTGGGAGGCGGAGGTTGCAAGGAGCCAGGATCGTGCCACTGCACTCCAGCCTGGGTGACAGAGCGAGAGTCTGTCTCAAAAAACCAACAAAACCACAAAAACCATAGTTTCTAGCTGAAAAAGCCAGAGTCATCTTCATGCAAACCAAAGGCCCAAGAGATACCCCTCAGTCTAACAAATTACTTGGTCAAGTTTATGATGGGGTAGAGAGGGGAGGCTTAAGAAATAGATTTGACTTGTAATATATATACATACATGTTAAATATAATATACGTAAAATTGTTTTTTCTAATTATATATGTATATAATATATGTAAATAATCTTTTTCTTTTGAGACAGGGTCTTGCTCTGTCACCCAGGCTAGAGTGCAGTGGCACAACCTTGGCTCACCACAGCCTCAACCTCCCAGGCCCCAACAATCCTTTCACCTCAGCCTTCCAAGTAGTTGGGACCACAGGCATGTACCACCACACTGGGTTAATTTTTTATTTTTAGTAGAGATGAGGTCTTGTTATGTTGCCCTGGCTGGTCTCCAACTCGTTGGCTCAAGCAATCCTCCCACCTCAGCCTCCCAAAGTGCTGGGATTACAGGCATGAGCCACAGCGCCCAACCTGGACTTGTAATATATGTTAATGGAGCAAAATTTCATTAATTAAGACCTAACAAGATTAGAATTTGTGATACATCAATATTGGCCTGAACTAAAGTTTACCATTCTCCAAGCTATGAAAATAAAGTTTTTCTTGAGGAAAATTAAGAGTTTAAGCAAGATTGCAAGGGCAATGCTAAAGAGACCACTTTAAAGGTATGCAGGCATACAAATTGTTGACTTGTTATTTTTAAGTCCTTCCTACCTATCCTTTCAAATATCCATTCTTTCTAAATAGCAAAGTGGCCATAGTTTATTACTTGAGATTGGATTTCTGTCCTTAAAACAAAGCCACATGCCTTTCAAAATATATTGAATCAACCAGATCGGTATTTCCTGTCAATAACCTGACAGTAACGTTTTACTGTACTTCTCCTGATCTGCTAACAGCATTATATTCTTGCAGTTTCACATGTGGTCAAGTCTGATACGTGACTTGCGATCCCCAACATGCTGACCACACACAGTGTTCCGAATTGGGCTTCTGAGCTTGGGGCTGTGTAATGTCTACACATGGACTGAGTCACTTCCTATGGGGTGCTGCACCTTAGTGAGATTTCGCTGTTACAGTCCTCCCCCGCTCCTGGCCCTCCTCGGCTCTGTTCTCTTGTTTTCGGTTTTGTTGGACTGTACTGTGTTGAAGTAGCCTTTCTTTTTGTTCAGCTGCCTACAACTCTACATGTATTTGTTGGGGCTCAGAAAATGACACCCCTTGGCATGCTGAGTGCTTTGAACCAAACGAGATTGGAAGGCTTCACAAGTAGCCTTGGAAGCAAAGTCTTCCTTTGGCCTTTTCCTGACCTCCGGTCTCCTGCTCCTCTTTCTCCCCGTGCGTGAGTCATAGAAATTAGAATTCCTCTTCCCCACAGTGGGTCAGAGAGACTAGCAGGGTCACTATTAGGGAGGCCAAGGCAGGAGGATTGCTTAAAGCCAGGAGTCTGAGATCAGCTCAGGCAACATAGTAAGACTCAGTCTCTACAAAAAAATAAGTTAAAAAAATAATAGTAGCCAGGTGTGGTGGTGTGCACCTGTATCCCCAGCTACTCGAGAGGCTGAGGTGGGAAGATGGCTTGAGCCTGGGACGCAGAGGCTGTGGTGAGCGATGATTGCGTCACTGCACTCCAGCCTGGGCAACAGATCAAGACCCTGTCCCCCCACCCCCCAAAAAAAAAGAAAAAGAAAAAGAAAACAAACTTGGGACAGGCCTTGTTCAGTTTCCCACCTCAGTCTGTTACCTTAGATCAAACCCCCTTTGTCCAATCCCATTTCGACAGGGCTGTCTATCCTTTGTTGAACCTAAGCATAAAAATAGACGGCTTTCCCTGGGTTTTGAGTCTTCATTTCTGAAGGCTTCTGTGTCACATGAGTCTTTGATTAAACAAACGTGTCCACTCTCCTCGTTAACCTGTCTTGTAGGAGTGTCAGCTGTGACTCCTCTGATGGGCGAAGAAAGGTGCCACACCTTTTCCGCCCCTGTACATCCTACAGCAATGACTTGAGATTTCTATTTTTCCCTGACTCTCCTTCAGATATGCATCAATCATAAAAGAAAAGGTTAAGATTTAAACCCCCAGATGGATCTGGACAAGTGGGAGTTCTCCTCCTCCTACCCCTTCTTCCTTCCACAAATACTCACTGAGTGTCTCTATTTTGTGCAAGACACTGTTAAAGGCATAAAGATGAAGTAGAGGAAAATCCTGCCCTTTCAGAAGCACCTGGGCTAGAAGGGGAGGCAGATGGGCATAGAAATAATTTTGAATACACACCAGTGTGCTAAGGAGTGGTGTGCGTGTGTTCTGGGGAGGCACTGGGAACAGCAGGTTGTGAAGCTGCTGCCATGCTTGGCCCCTAGGCCACCATGCTTCTGACCATTGGGTCATATTCCAGAGGTCCCTTCATGGCTTCAGCATTCTGGGAGGTTAACAGGCTGAGAAGGGTCAAGGTGGTGTCAGGAATGGCCAGTACCTGACAGAGATGGAGAAGTCCCCTGGGGAGCTCTGGCTGGCCCGGATGATGAAGAAACCAACCTCCTTGCCCATGAGTAAGTTCTCTGCCTGGTGTCGAGAGAGGCCTTCGTGAAACCATCTGTGGGGCGAGATCAAACAAGAGGATCAGGATGAGACACAGGAGTGACAGGAGGGAGACGTGAAGAAGAGGTGACCCAGAGGGAAAGAGGCTGGGGACTCTGTACAATAGGGAGCAGAAAGAGACCAAAGAGGGGCCAGGGGCTGTTTGAAATCAAACCAGTGCTCCGGGCAGCTTTCAGGAAAGGCGAGGGAGCGTTCCCCTTGACTCACCCTCTTTGTTCCTTCTCTCCAGGAGAAGTCTCTCTCCAGCCTGGGAAACAATCATGGAAATGTGTCGCTGCACCAAAATGGGGCAGTGTGGGAGTGACTCACTGCAGGAAGCAGCCGCCTGCCGGCAGCTGCGGAAGAGATAGACCGGAGCTGCGGGGACAGAGGATGCAGCGGGGAGGGAAGGGAAGGCTTCAGGCACTGGGGCCAACCAGGTGCAGCCGGCTGAGCAGGGCCTGGGGTGCTCATGCCTGCACTGAGGCCTCAGTGGCCTAGAGGCTCCTCCCTGGGCATTAAAGGAGAGTTACAGCCCAGGGTGGCATGTTACCTAGGCGGGCATGGAGCACAAGGGGGCTTTGCTCAGTGTGCCTAGCAGAGGCTGCAGTGTTTCTAGGGAGTCCAGTGTACACACTTGGAAATGAGTGAGGCTGGCAGCAGCCAGAGAGCGGCGTCTATACAACCAGATCCTGGGCCCGCCCCAAAAATCCAGGCTGGGAAATAATCTTTACTGTGGAAAAGAAGAAACAGGAGAAACCGCTCTATCAGCAGAACGGTCAGGGTGGCAGCCCCCGGAGGTATAGCTGCACACAGCGTGGCATGTATGAAATAGGTCAAACACTTACACAGGGCCAGGCAAGCTGTGGCTGCAGCCTCAAGGCAGGAGGCCAGAGACCTCTCTCGACCACAGACAAGCAAAATGAGTGTCTACAATCACTCAGCAGCCAAAGGTGGGACTGTGTCACATTGCTTCAAGGTGGCTGCTCTAATTGCTGCCACCAGAAGGTTCATATGCATGTTCCTTGAAGATAAAAGCCTGTCAGGCCTTGGCTTTGGATTCCTTTGTGAGCAATTCTCTGTGCTTTCTAGAATTTGGGAACCTGAGACAAGGGTAGCAGGAAGGAGGTACTTATTGGAGACTGAGTCCCCCTCCGGGACTGAGGGGGAAGGTTGGCTGTGCTCTGAGGGGGCTGAAAGCAGCAGTTTCTGGTGACCTGGAAATTCTGCCTGAGTATTTGCCACACAATTCTACAGGGCTAAACAAGAGACTACCACACATACCACTGCCTTGTGTGGGAAATGTAACGGGGATGGGAAAAGGAATAGGGTATGCACCACAGCAGCTGTATCACAAAGGAAATATTTTAGAAGTGAAGGGGATTTAGGAAATACACATTTGTCCTCTGACTGCAATCTGATGGGGGCTTCTTTCAAGATTTGTAAAAATTACCACACATTGCATATTAGACATGAGTGGTTATGGTTTCAATATTACATATTCATTCATTCATTCAAAAGCTTTACTGAACATCTAGTACTGTGCTGGGCCCCCTCCTGCACACTGAGGACATGGTAGTGGGCAGAACAGACACCTACCCCTGCCCTCAGGGAGCTTACGTTCTAGTCGAGGGGGACACAAACAAAAGAACAAAATAATTAAGACCTGCAATGTGCCAGATGATGGTAAGTGCTGTAGAGAATATGAAAACAGATTTTTTTTTCTGTTTCAGAGATGGGGCGCTGCGGGTGGGAGATTAATATAAGGTATGGTGATGAGAAAGACCTCACTGAAAAGGAAACATTCTAAACCTGTAGGGGACTGGGGTGTGGGAGGAACCAACACAACAGACTGAGGAGGACAAGCCAGGGCAGTGGGAGGACAAACGGAGGAAGGATGTTCTGGAGCCAAAATGAAGAAGGTGTTCCAGTGGGAGGGGGAATCCCCAGGGCAGGTCAGGCTGAGATGACCCCTCGGAGCTGCAGCCCATGGCGTGCCTGGCGGGAAGGGTCGGAAGATGAGGAGTTGGAAGCAGCAAATATACACACTCCTTTTGAAGAGATGGAGTGGCAACTGCAAGGGGATTTGATATTAAGAGTTTTCTTGTTTTATTTATTTAATTTTTTTTTTCTTTGAAACAGAGTCTCTCTCTGCTGCCCAGACTGGAGTGCAGTGATGTAATCACAGCCCACCACAGCCTTGAACTCCCAGGCTCAAGCGATCCTTCTGCCTCAGCCTCCCAAGCAGCTGGGACTACAGGTGCATGCCACCACGCCCAGCTAATTTAAAACATTTTTTTGTAGAGATGGGTCTCGCTATGTTGCCCAGGCTGGTCTCAAACTCCTAGCCTCAAGTGATCCTCCTCCCTCAGCCTCTAAAGGGACTGGGACTACAGGAATCTGCCACCACAAAACCCACCTGGCCTCTGGGTTTGGTTTTGTTTGTTTGTTTGTGTTTTGGTACGTTGAAAGAAATTGCAGCATGTGTGTTTGCTGACAGGAGTGATCAAGCAGAGAGGGAAAGGAGGTTGATGTGGGAGAGAGAGAGAATTTCTGCTAGAAGCAGTGACAGTTCCTTCCAGCCAGCTGCAGGAAAGGCCGACTGTTTGAGTACACTTGCAGTAGGCAGGTGGATGTGGTAGGGGTGGGGTGGGGGGTGAGGAATCTGGGAGCTTCACTTCTGGTGGCTTTCATTGTTCCAGAGAACCTGGAATCAAGGTCACAGGCTGAGAGTGATGCAGGGAGGGGCTGGAGGTTTGAGGAGCAGGTGGGGTATGCAGAGGTCACCGAGCAGATTCCTGGGCAGCATCAAGGGCCCTGTCAAGGTCAGTGGTCATTCTCTTGGTTTGGTGGTCAGTTCAGGTTCACCATGAGTGTTGCTCCTGCACCTCGCTGGAGTCACCAATACTGCTGTGGTTTTCTAACAAACTTTTGCTCTTTGAGCTAGACCCTGGTTCTGAGGCAAGATTAGATTTCTATCTAACCCTTGTGGTCAATTCTTGAGACAAACGAAGCCCAATCTCAATTTTGCATTTCCTCTTTAGGAAGAGAACTTCCCCTTCCCCCACTGACTTCTCTTACTGGGGTGAGCACGCTTTACTGAAAGCAGGGAGTGTCCGTCTGTCCACCCACCCAGTGAAGGCTGAGAGCCTGGTGAGGATGGTTAGGATTGGGAGGTCACAGAGAAGTGCTTAGGAGAGCAGCTCTCAAAGTGGGGTGGCCAATAGCGCCCCCTTTGGAATTCTAGGGAACCCTGTGATTGAAATCACTATAGGTAATTTGAGTTTACAAACTCATTTTATAAAAACTTAAAATAGGCCAGGCGCAGTGGCTCATACCTGTAATCCCAGCACTTTGGGAGGCCAACGCAGGTGGATCACCTGAGTTCAAGAGTTTGAGATCAGCTTGTCCATCATGGTGAAACCCCGTTTCTACTAAAAATACAAAAGTTAGCCAAGTGTGGTGACATGCGCCTGTAATTCCAGCTACTAGGGAGGCTGAGACAGGAGAATTGCAATGAGCTGAGATGCACTCCAGCCTGTGCAACAGAGCAAGACTCCGTCTCAAAACAAACAAAACAAAACAAACAAACAAACCAAAAAACCTCCAAAACTTAAAATAGGCTGGGCACGGTGGCTCATGCCTGTAATCCCAGCACTTTGGGAGGCTGAGGCAGCAGATCACGTGAGGTCAGGAGTTGGGGACCAGCCTGGCCAACATGGTGAAACCCTGTCTCTACTAAAAATAGAAAAACTAGCCCGGCGTGGTGGCATGTGCCTGTAATTCCAGCAACTCGGGAGGCTGAGGCGAGAGGATGGTTGAGCCCAGGAGTTTCAGGCTGCAGTGAGTGGTGATGGAGTCACCACACTCCAGCCTGGGTGACAGAGTGAGACCCTGACTCACAAAAAAAACTAAAAAAATAAAAAAGGAAAGAAATACTTAAAATAGCAATACACACACATGGTGTAAACATCAAAAGGGAATGAAATGAAATGCAAAGTCTCCTGCCTGCCCTGGCCTTTAGCTGCGTGCTCTGGCGTCTCTCTGGAGAGATCTCCGGAGGCAGCCATTTTTGACAATGTCCTGGGTTCCCATGGACAATTGTAGTGATTGCTGGGAAAGTCAGAGGAGTGTGTGGGGGTAGGCCCATCTCAGCCGGCTGTGAATACTTACTCGGGAAACTGGATGTCTATGAAATTCTTGGGCACATATCCTTCCTGGCTCCCAAGCTCGGCCTTAAACCACTCCTCTTGGTTACTCAAAATCTACATGGAAGAAAAGGAAAGACAAAGACATTGGAGGGAGGACACCAAAAAACAAGAGAAAGGGGCTGTAGGGCAAAGAAGGACCTTTTGGACTTAGAGGGAAAATATGTTAATAAGTTGAAAGAACTGAACAGCTGTTCTAGGATTTACCCCAGGCCTGTAGAGGAGCCGTGGGTTTACCTTTGGAGTCAGCTTCTCCTCATCCCGAGTTATTTCTGTCCACTTGTGCCGTCCACTTATGTCACCCCACTGTGGCTTGGCCTCCCAGATTCAGCACTCAGGGACTTCCCTGAATCCCTTCTTCTATTTTGGAAATTCATTTGTCCCAGGTAGCACCTTAAGTTCCTCATCTGAGCAGATGGTGGGAAGCCAAGAGTGGCTACTCCATAGTTTTTTTTTTTTTTTTTTTTTTCTCTTCCAGGTAACCAGGAAACTTTTCTGTTTTTTTGTTTGTTTGTTTGTTTGGTTGGTTTTTGTTTTTTTGAGATGGAGTCTTGCTCTGTTGCCAGGCTGGGGTGCAGTGGCGCGATCTCAGCTCACTGCAACCTCCACCTCCTGGGTCCAAGTGATCCTCCTGCCTCAGCCTCCCAAGTACCTGGGATTACAGGCATGCACCACCACATCTGGCTAATTGTTCGTATTTTTAGTAGAGACGAGTTCCACCATGTTGGCCAGGATTGTCTTGATCTTTTGACCTAGTGATCCACCTGCCTTGACCTCCCAAAGTGCTGGGATTACAGGTATGAACCACCAGGTCTGGCCCAGGAAACTTTCAAAAATTTAATTTTTGTTTTTTAAACAGGCAGATTAAAACTTAAACATCCCAGTGGGGCCAGCTTTGGAAACAGTAACTCTTTGTGTTCACATGCTGTGTATTTCACAGATAGTTTGGCTGGAACTCAAGATACTGGGGATGCCTTTTCTAAACTTGCTTTTAGAGCCAGATCCCAAGCAAAACCAAAAGTTCTGTCTTGTTACTCTGTGGCCTCACTTTGACTGTGACCCCACATGTTATTGTCTACCTTGGTTAGTCATATTACTCACCAGACTTGACTGTATGTGGCTTCTGGTTTCTCAAAAAATGAGATGCACCATTAAAAGACAAATATTTGGCACTGCCACTGAGAATGTTTTGAAAGTCTGAGGCCAGGCGTGGTGGCTCACACCTGTAATCCCAGCACTTTGAGAGGCCGAGGAGCATAGATCAGTTGAGGCCAGGAGTTCAAGACCAGCCTGTCCGTCACGGTGGAACGCCGTCTCTACTAAAAATACTAAAAGTAGCCGGGCCTGGTGGCACATGCCTGTAATCCCAGCTACTTGGGAGGCTGACACAGGAGAATTGCTTGAACCCAGGAGGCGAGGTTGCAGTGAACCGTGATCTTGCCACTGCAATCCAGCCTGGGAAACAGAGTAAGACTCTCTCTTAAAAAACAAATCTTTTTTTAAGTCTATGATATAGACTAGAACAATAATTCTAAATAAGGATAGCAGAGCAAAAGATGGAAAGAACCCTGATAATGCACTGAACCACTGAATTAGATGATACCCAGGAGCCTTCCTACTTCTGGACTTTGAGAAATTACAAGTCTTTGTTATTGTTTAAGCCATTTTTAGTTTATGTTTCTTGTTCCTGAAAATATCTTAACTGATAGAAGTACGATGATAAAGAAGAAAGCAGAAATAGATAGAAAAGGCATTCATATGTGGAGCAGAGACCACTTGCCTCAGCCATGAAAGGAGTTACTGAGGCCAAGTCAGATGGCAATGGAACTTCCTCCTTCAGCTCTGAGGAGGTGTGGTGCATTCTGGGAATGAAATGCCTCCAGGTGGCTGGAATGTAGACTGTGACTATCTTGAAATGTAGGGGCAGCCCTTAAAGGATTTTGAGCAGGGAAATAACAGTGAGAATAGAGTTCAGAAAGAGCTCTCGCTGGGTGTGATGGCTCACGCCTGTAATCCCAGCACTTTAGGAGGCCCAAGCGGGACGATTGCTTGAGCCCAGGAGTTTGAGACCAGCCTGGGCAACAAAGCGAGACCTTGTCTCTATGAATATAAAAATAAAACCTAGCAAGGCGTGGTGGAAGTGCATCTGTAGTCCTAGCTACTCAGGAGGCTGAAGCGGGAGGAGCGCGTGAGCCCAGGAGTTAAAGGCTATAGTGAGCTCTGATTGCACCATTGTACTACAGCCTGGACAACAGAGACAGGCTCTGTCTCTAATTCAGAGAGAGAGAGACAGAGAGACAGAGAGACAGAGAGAGAGTTCTGTATCAGAGATCAGAATGTGAAGATAGATTGGAAGGCTAAAGTTGGGAGAGAAACTGTAGGAAGATGAGCGCAGCCCTCCAGGCAAGAGATGATAGGGCCTGGGCTAAGAAGAGGCGAGGATATATTTTAGAGAAATTCAGGAAGCAAACAGGCAGGATTTCTTGGCCAATCTTGGAAGCTAAGAGAGAAGAGGATTCTGGGATGCCACTGGATTTCTGGCTTGGGAGACTGAGTAGGTGGTGATGGCTTTATAGAAATAGAAGATACACAAGAGGAGGCAGGGCTGAGAAAGGGCTCATGGGCTTCAGATTGCATGCGGTGATTGTGAATTGAATTATTCAACTGAGAAGAAAAGCTCAGGAAGCAGCTGGATATGTCAGTCTGGATCCAGGAGAGAGGGTGAGGGTGGGGCTTGGGGTTTCAGAGTCATCAGAAAGTGGGTGGAGTTGAAGTCACAGGGCCCATGGACTTCTCTCTCCCAGAAAAGAAGATGGGAAGATAATGGAAAGAACTAAGTGCTTGAGCAGAGATGATGACCTATTTCTAACATCACTCCAAGGTGGAAGGAAGGGGACAGTGTTGTGGGTTGGGAATCAGAAGACCTGGTTTCTAGCTTGGCTCCATCACTAGATATGTGATCTTGGCCAAGTCAATTAGCCATGTGAAAACTGGGGATAATAATAGCCATCTAGCACCTCACAGAGCTGATGTGAGGATCAAATGAGCCCTGGTACCTGAAAGTCCTTCAGAAAGTGTAGACTCTTTTCAAAAAAATACAATTCCATCAAATGTGGTATTCTTACGAGGGAGGCCTCCAGCTCTGAATAGGACATGGAAGGGTTTATGTACTCTTTAAAGCAGTATGTGTGTATGTTTTGAATTTAGTCATTTATTCTGAAGAAATAAAAGTGTGTCCCACATTTGAGTTCGAGATTGCTGAGAACAGAAAACTCTGTAGTTTCTAACATCAAATGTGACTGTTGGTGTCACCAAGGACATGTGGGTATGTGTGTGCTAAGGGGGCAAGGGAGGAAGCAGAAAATCTAGGTCAAAAGAACTAGGAAACCCAGCAGCAGTGCCTCGTAGCCACGTAAAGAACCAAGAGCACTGCACTCCATCCATCGCTCCTGAATTCATGGCGTTGGAATTCCTTTCTCCCGTCACACGGGAATGCGGTGTTTGGCCAGGGTAGCAAATGTCACACAGAAAGGGGTAACAGAGGCCATTTGGAAACTGGCTTATCACCCTAAGAACCACACTTTGAGGCCAGGTGCCGTGGCTCATGCCTGTAATCCCAGCACTTTGGGAGGCTGAGGCGGGTGGATCACCTGAGGTCAGGAGTTTGAGACCAGCCTGGCCAACATGGCAAAATCTGATCTCTACCAAAGAGACAAAAATTAGCCAGGGATGGTGGTGCATGCCTATAATCTCAGCCACTTGGGAGGCTGAGCCACGAGAATTGCTTGAACCCGGGAGGCGGAGGTTGCAGTGAGCCGAGATCGCACTACTGCACTCCAGCCTGGGCAACAGAGCAAGACTGTCTCAAAAACTAAAAAAAAAAACCACACTTTGTACTTCGTTTTCTGACCTGAAAGCAGCTCTGTAATTTTAATTATCATGCCTCAGACCTCCTCTAGAAACTGAAAGATTATCCCACAATGCCAGCCATTTCTCTCCGCCACCTGGTGCTTGGTCTGCCTGACATTGTGTTTCTAGAGAGGTGAATTCACAGGCTTTTTACCATGTATAGAAGGTGAGGTTTTAAAAAAAAATTCTCATTTTCTGCAAAGAAAGGTATTTGAGGGGAGGGGAGACGGTTTCCTCCTGCCGTTGTGGGCCCAGGGCCCCGCACTTCCTGTTCTTCTTCTCATCTCTCCATCTGTTCGGTCCCCCTATCTCATGTACCCATCGTGTAAACCTGAGCGAGGTGTTCAGCCTGAACACTTGAAGTTTTACTCTTTACTGTTTAATTCTTATAATGTTCCCTAAGAGATGATTTTCTGGGTTACATGGCCTGAGCATAAGTTAGACGTGGGAAGAGAAGGGCCAAATTACAGCAGGAAGAATTCTTAAATTGGATGAAATTGTAGCTTTTAGAAGCATAGCAGAAATCTGAAGTATTGAAGAAGCAAATTACGTAGAATTAACTCTTAGTGCTTTTAGGTTGCTATTTTAGCAGGAAGAAATGAGGTCGCATTAGATGCATTACAGAAGGAGACAGAAATGGACTGGGTCAAGAGACATTTTTCAAAGCTGCTGGCAAATTTAATGGCAAATTCAAATGTGAGCCTGGTGCTGTGTGTAGCTGCAGGTATGGTGACATGCACCTTTGTGGCATGAATAGGAAAAAAATCTGATTCCTGAGTTTTCAAATGTTTCTGTCATAGAAGAAGCAAGATCAAGTCATATAGTGGCGTTTTCCTGTCCACCATCTTGTTTACCATGCCGTGTAGATCAGCATCTAGTGAGCACCTGCTGATTGCACTTAGGTGCATGAAATATGGAGATAAATAAGCTGGGGCCTCTGCCCCAGGAAACTCATGGTCTGTTGAGGGTGAGTGGCTGCTCAGACTTTTTTTGTACCTTTCTAATGAAAACCTCTGTTTAGTCTTTAGCACAAAAGGCCAAATGAGTCAGAGAATCCCACAAGCGAGTTGCTGGAGTAGTCAGGAACTGGCTTTCAAAGTACTTGTGAGGATCCTGCCTGTGTTACCCATTGAGGGGGCAGACACTGCAATTACATGTGGGGAGCCCCAGGCATGGGAACCAACCACCATCCTGCAGACATTCTGTGGGGCTCAGTCAACAAGCCCTCCCCATTTTGCTCTTTACCTGCAATGGACAGAATTTGAAAAGAGGGAGGGGGTTGGCTTTCCGACGGATTTCTAAATGAACAGGAAGAAATGCAATTTAGCAATTCAAGAAATATGTACTGGGTATCTATTTTGGGCCATGACTTGTGTTAGATGCTGTGAAGACACAAAGATGAACCTGGCATTGTGTGCACACGTGCATGATGACATTGCTCTCAGGGAATGGAGAGGAATTGAAGTCATTCATTCACCAAATATCAGGGAGTTCCAGGCACAGCTATTCTAGACATTGAGGCAGACACGGCCCCTGCCCTTGCACAGCTTTGGCTAGTGGAGTAGACAACACGTAAATGAGCAATTAGGATCCCACCGGGCAAAGGCAGCAATGAGAGGCAGAAATAGAGGGTGCATGAGACCACAGGGTCTTGGCCTGCCTATAAATAGCTGCCATGTGAGGCAAAATCATAAGTGCCTGGAAATGAGTGAAGTTTGTGTGAAATGTTGGGGAGGAGCTGAAGAAGGAGTGATTTGTTTCCCTGCGATGGTAGCGAGTAGGGAGGACCAGTGAGGTTTCCATGGTATAGGAGGTCAAATATGTGTGTGTGTGGGAGAGGGGCACTCGGAGTATATAGGGGAGAGGCTGAGAAAGGGTGGTGTATACATTGCAGTGCAACCTGTGGGCGTTACGTCCACAAAGATGTCTCTGTGTGTGTGCACACATGTGTACATGTGCATAACGACATTGGACAGTGGTTTGGGGCCAGATGTTTTCAATCTCAATCAATTGGTAATTGGAAACCCCTGAATGCTTTTGAGCAAGGAAATGATATGATTCGATTTGTCTGGAAAGATCCCTCTGGGACTAGTATGTAGAATGATTGAAGGAGGAAAAAGACAAGAGGTAATGAGGTCAGTCAAGGAGCTGCCGCAATGATCTGAGCAGTCAGAGGCAGCGGGGATGGATGATCCCGATAATGCAGGCCACCATTTATTGGGCGTCTGCGTTGGGCCAGGGTCATCACCTCAAATCCTCTCCACAACGTGGCAAGATAGATACTACCTCCACTTGCTGAGGAAGACACTAAAGCTCAAAGAGGGCAGATGACTGGGCCCCAGGCTCCACGGCTAGTAAGCTGGGATTCAAACTAAGATCCATTTGACTCAAAGTCTATGCTCCTTTTTACTGCCTCACACTCCCTTCTGGTGAAGAAGAGATGTGCTTGAGAGACATGAGGAAAAAATTACATTCAGAGCAGAGTTTAGTGCTTAGGAGTCAGACAGAGTTCTATCCAGGTCCTGGATTGGTTTCATTCTAGCTGCGTGACCGTGGACATGTGATTTCATCCCTAGCCTCAGTTTCTCATCTGTGAAATGGAGGGGAAATGAATGCCTACCTCATACGTTTGCTCAGATGATGAAATCATGTCTGCAAACCACTTAGCTAGATCCTGGTCCTGAACAGGAGCTCAGGAGATGTTGGTTACTGGTCACCAGGATTTGGTAAGGGAGGCACTGATGATAACTGAGGCTCCTGGCTTGTGACTGACCTAGGACAATACTTAGAACATGGAAAGAAGAGTGGCTTCGGTGGAAGTGGGGGTGAGATGGGCATGGGGGTTGGAGTGATTCTGGGCATCCGAAGTCAGGGGCTGGAGTTCATATGGGGACATCCAGCAGACAATTGGAAGTCTGGGTCTGGAGTTCAAGAGCAAGGTCAGAGCTAGAACATGAACCATAGACTTGAGGGTCTTTAGCACAGAGGTGATGGTTGCAGCCGGAGAAGAGGAAGAGGTGGCTCAGGGTGAGAAGAAGAATCAGAAAGCCAAAGGCAGCACCTTCAGGGAAGTATATATTTCAGGATCAAGAGAGGAAAAAGAATGCTTGGAAATGAGACCTGTAGGAGTGTTCAGGAAGGGAGGAGAAGAACCCAGAGGTGCTGCCAAAGCCAGGGAGAAAGGGGCTTCCAGGAGAGGGCCAGTTAGCAGTATCAGCCCCACAGACATTTCCACAGGGTCGTTACACTACACATTAAGGAGATCACTGGTGAACTTCAAGAGAATGTTGGGGGGAGGGTAAAAGGGAGATTCCAGAGGGTTGTGGAATGAGTGGGAAGTGAGGAAGTGAGGCACACCCAGTGTAGAAAATTCTTCCCAGTATTAGCAACAAAGGAGAGGAAAGAAATCAGGAGCTGGATTGGGAAGCAGAGTTGAACAAAGTTTTTTTTTCTTTCCTTTTCTTTTGCTGGGGAATAGAGAAAACTTAAGATACCAGCTTCTCTTTGCAATGGAAGACAAGGGTGGAAGTTGGTGCAAGGATGGTCTCCAGTGGATGACAGTCACATGGTCACAGTGCCCCATAGAGAAAGCAGGAACTTCTCACTGCATGGGATCTTACCAGGACCTTGGTAAGATCCCAAAGCAGTGACAGACAGGTTTTCCTGGGTCAGGAGGCCCAACTCATATTTTAAGTTCATGAAAGCCTACGCTTTGCCACCATGGTACTAGATCTTGAAAGTTGAGAGCAGTTAGAAGGCTACCTAATGGGCATGTTCATATTCCAAAAGAAGCCATTCTGTGGTGTTTTGTGCTCCTCAGACACTTTCAAAGTCACTCTCTCACATGCTGATAAGGTTCTTTGTATAACAAACATAATTCTCGGTGGCGAGACACTAATGGCCTCAGTGTTGCTGGACATCTGAGAAGGCTCATCGGGACTGCTGCGGACCAGGAATCAGGCTATCTGAGGGTGATCTGAGGTCAGGCAGTGGGGGTCTGGCTCCACATACTCCCAAAAGCCCTTTTGAAGGGCTTACGCTCTTTTGCAAAACAAAACAAAACAAAACAAAAAACAAAAAATGAAACAAACAAAAAACCCAAGGGCTAAGATGTAGAGTCTGAAAGTATGGTGCATGAATGAGGGAGAAGCTCAAGGCCACTTCAGCCCAGCAAGTGGCCTCTACAACTCAAGTGCAGGCTGAGGACAAGCTTTAAAAAGCCCCTGAGTGGCCAGGTGTGCATGGCCTTTGTTGAGCCATGTCCTCTGTGGCTGCCTTTCCCAAGCTGTCTCTATCCACAACCTCTCCTCCTGAGTTCCAGCTCTGCTGAGCCTGGCGCTGCTCCCTGAATTCAGCAATGGCTTGCACATCTCTGAGCTTTAGCTAAAAGCCCAAGTCACCTTCAGTGCATTCCTGATGTTCACATTGCACGCACTCCTACAACCCCCATCTTTCCAGGTGGAATCACTTGTTCCCTCACCTGTGCTCCCTGAGAACTTAGCCAAGAACATCTGTAACAGCCCTTTGGGTGGATGTGTTCCCCTCTCCAGGCTACGAACCTCCCAGGACAAGGATGGTGGCTTATGCCGACTCTATATTTCCATCACCTGGCCTGGTTGGTGTCACAAAGGGAATCAAGGTGAACTTCTCTTTTTAAAAGGAACCACATGCAGTTCTTAAGAGACAAAGGCAGGGGCTGTCAGATTACTGAGTAACTGAAACTCCCTATTGCTCCCCTGGGGCCCCACGTCACCTACCTTCAAAACATCTCCAGTGTGAAAGCTCAGTTCATCCTCACCTGAGGCAGTGAAATCAAACTTGGCAACAGCTTCCATGCCGTAACGTGAAGCTGGAAGAGAAATAATGTGGTCATTGTGCCTCTCTGCCAGGGGGAGGGCAGCAGAGCCCATGGTGCTTCCTGGTAATCAGCAGTTCCTAGGAGAGTGGGCAGATGGATGTCTCCAGGCTGGAGAGCAAGGCTCAGGCGCACAACAAGCGCTTGTGTTTGCAGGAAGAGCTGCTGGAATCTATAGGATCTGGGTCCTGGGATCATTCTTGGGATCCCTAGATGCCAGGAGCAGGAAATGAAGGCCAGCCGCAGCCTTTCCCTTCTCCTTTCATCATCCTGGCCTGACACCACTTTTGGGGGCATCTCTGTTTGCAGCTGATAAGGAGGGAAGGCTTGTTATCATTTGTAACTTGAGGCCCGAGGGGCTGGAAAGACTATTCTGTAAACACTGTCCCAAGGCTGTCCCTTGGCAGCTATATTTAAACAGGCAGTGTTAATTAGACAGATGCCATTTCCTCTTTTACATCTGAATCATTTAAGAGAATGAGACAGCACTGGCCAGTGGGGAACTCAGCTTCCTTCTGCAGGGTTTGAGAGCAGAAAGCATTTTTTGGTTTTCGAGTTGGGAGACTCCATTGGTCAGATTACTTATTTTATGATTATATTATAAACCAAGTACATTTTGGAAATTTTGACGTTAACATTTTTGAATTGAGTTAAAATTGTGGCCCCCTTCTCGTAACGTGTGAGACCTGTGTAAAGATAAATGAATCAGCCTATGTAATACATTTAGTATGAACTAGAGTTGTGCTTTAGAAGGCAGTGGGGATGTAATGGCAAGAGAGCTGGCCTCAGTCCCAGTTTTGTTGGTAGATAGCTGTACACTCTTGGGCAAGTAATTAAACCCTTGGAGTCTCCGTTTCCTCATCTATAAATTGGTGATCATAATATTCAATTAATAAAGTTGTAAGGTTAAATCAAATTATAGATGCAGGCCAGGTGCTGTGGCTCATGCCTGTAATCCCAGCACTTTGGGAGGTTGAGGCGGGCAGATCACCTGAGGTCAGGAGTTCAAGACCATCCTGGCCAACATGGTGAAATCCTGTCTCTACTAAAAATACAAAAGTTAGCTAGGTGCAGTGGCACGTGCCTGTAATCCCAGCTACTCAGGAGGCTGAGGCAAGATAATCGCTTGAACCCAGGAGGCAGAGGTTGCAGTGAGCCAAGATTGTGCCACTGTACTCCAGCCTGGGTGACGACTCTGTCTCAAAAAAAATAAAAATCTATATCTACATATATATATATATATATGCAAAGTATTATACAAGATAAAGCTAAATAGTATTTACGTTTTAAAATAATTTTATGGAATGCATTTTCCCCCAGCAAAGGTAGCCTAACCAAAATCAGCACAAGTTTTCTTCTGTCACTCCCATCTCCTATGAACTTTTCTCATTGAAATTCGAGACCTAATCTCCACGACTATCAAATCCTGTGATTCTCTGCTAAGACATCTTAATGTCGGACAATCTTGAAAGCTGTTATTTTCTTGTTGATCAAAATTTCCCTAAGTTTCAAACCCTTTGGGGTAGAAAATAAATGTCCTCTAACCTAATAGACTTTCAGTGACCAGTCAACTGGGACCACAGTTGTCCTCTCAGTGGGAATTCCTACCCAAATAAGCAAGATTTGGGTAAATAAGGAAGGTGGCTGCCAGTGAGAGGGTGAAACGCCAAGAGATCAGAGGATTAAAGCAACTGCAACAGGGTGATAGCAAGGGGCTCATTTCTCTGATTCTCCACAATTGCTCGGTCTTTCGAAGGTAATTTACAGAGATGACTATTACCCATTCAAAGGTAGATGTTAAGCAAAAAATAGACCAGGAGCCAAAGTAAAATGTCATAGTTAACTCTCTGAGCTTTATCACCAGTCAAAACGTACTTCCAAACAACAGCACCACAAATATACTTTTTGTACACTTTCTTCAAGATCCATCTATCGAAGGCAAATTAAAATGGTTGTGACCTAGGATGACCCACTCAACAGGAAGGAGTATTCTGCCCTCCTAAGTTAATGTTAAATGCCTTTGCTGATTTGATTCACCCCATCACTTTAACACACAAGGCTTCTTCTAATTAAGGCCTTGCCTCTAGTTTTCAGAGAGACATCGCTTCTGTGGGTCATCCTCATGGAATCAACAGTAGACAGTGGTCGCCTCGTGGGATCAAGTGTCAGGTGAATGGTCCTGAAGACCAAGATCCCATTTCTATGCAAATTCACCTTAATAAGCAGGATGGAGACAAGGGAAGGGCAAATGCTAAACGTATTAGAAAGTTACATAAACTAGAAATGAAAAAAATATCCAAGGCAAGCTCTAGATATGACCTTGATTTGGGGAAGATCTTTCCAACATTACATGTAACTCAGCTCAGGCTTGGGCGCTGGGTCCAGGCTGGCTGTAAATCACTTCAGTGAGAAGTGAGAAGGCCGAGGCAGAAGTAAAATTGCTTCTGAATAGCAGCGCTTTCCTCTGCCTTCCCCCAGGAGGTAGGCGGTATGGCAAAGCCAACGACGCAGCCATGTCACAGAGCTCCCCAGCTTATAATATTAATCCTGGCTCAAAAAACCCAATTAAACAGGCCCACTCTTTATAAAATTGCTTTGAAAAAATTTGTTTGCTCTCATTTCCATTTGTGAGATGAAATCTGCCCGGCTGCTGTTTGTTCAGGGTGGGGTGGGGTATGCTCTCCTTTCGTTTAAACCACAGGGCTTCAAACACTCCTCCCTTGAAGCACCTCTAGTAGTAGAGAATAGTGAATATGTCACTCTCAGGGGTCGGTTTTCTGTTTGGTCATAAAAATGCACAGAAATGCATATCCCACTCCTCTATATCCATTAGCATTAATTTTGAAAAGTTTAAAAATTACCACCAGGGAAAAAGAAAACTGAACGAATATAGTTTATTCAGTACTTATCCATTTGTTTTATGATCAGTACCTGCCACCACTACAGACTGCACTGAAGAAACAACAACAAAAATATGGAGCTATAAACTGGGTAGCAACAATTCAGAGACAGTTGTGGGGGGTGGAGTGCAACAGCCTGAATTCAAGAATGCAATGAACCCTTCTTGCTGCTGTTTTCAATTCCAGCGCTTCTGACTTCTGAAAAGAGAGACCCCTCGGCCGGGCACAGTGGCTCACACCTACAATCCCAGCACTTTGGGAGGCCGCAGCGGGCGGATCATGAGGTCAAGAGATGGAGACCATCCTGGCCAACATGGTGAAACCCCATCTCTACAAAAATTAGCTGGGCATGGTGGTGCGTGCCTGTAGTCCCAGCTACTTGGGAGGCTGAGGCAGGAGAATTGCTTGAACCCGGGAGGCAGAAGTTGCAGTGAGCCGAGATTGTGCCACTGCACTGCAGCCTGGCAACAGAGTGAGACTCCATCTTAAAAAAAAAAAAAAAAAAAAAAAAGAGAGACTCCTCGTTCGAGAACCTCACAGATGGATTAAATGTGATTTCCCTGCCAGTGATGGGCTTTAGAAATGGCTGAAATCTACCTGCCTATACAGTGTGAGAAGCTGAGCCTTCAGGGGCAGCCAAACCATCTCCAGCAGCAGCCGCCAACCCGATTGACGATGATGCCATTTGGAGGGCCTCAGTGCTAGCTCTGCTTCTCACCAGCCCTCTGCACCTCTCTCGCTTACCCCTTTAAGAGCTGTCATGCAATAGCCATTAGCAGCATGCAGTGTGGATCTGCTTCACCAGAGGGTAATGCCACACAGGACTGCCCTGAACATGACTTTTTCTGCCCTTGCCCTTCCATGTGAGCTTCTTTTACCACTAAAAAACCTAAAAAAATATTCAGGCTATAGGCCAGGAATGCTTGTCTACTTCTAAAATATAGTCACCACAGAGGATGAAAACAAAAGCCATGCTACAGCTCTTTAAAATAACCTCCATTTGAAACCCAGATTATAAGTGGATTTGTTCAGAAACACATAGTTACCATCAAAATGGCACCCGGCAAGAAACTTCTTGATCAAATTCAGCTCCTCCTAAGTTGGCTATGAATAGCTAAGGTTTCCATTTTATGTATCTCTTACAAAGAGCAATTGCGTAACACCACAAAGCTATGCGAAGATTCAGGCTCAGGACCCAGTGAGAGAAGGAGACAGGTCCTAAATTGCTATCACTTCCTATTTTGCTGGGGAGAGCCCTAATTTGAATACTGGCCCCAGTTTATGTTGTAATTCAGGTAAGAAAATGTCTTGAAATTTTTTAAAAAGAGAGAGAAACATTGCTTTTTACAAGTAATGCTTGTCACATATTTATCAGGACATCGGCAACAAAATTATTTAATTAACTAGTTCATTAATTTAGAGACAAGGTTTTCCTCTGTTGACCAGGCTGGTGTGCAGTGGTGTGATCATAGCTTACAGCCGCTTTCAACTCTTTGGCTCACAGGATTCTCCCATCTCAGCCTCCTGAGGAGCTGGGACCACAGATGTGTGTCATCACACCCGGCTGTTTTTGGTTTTTTTTTTGGTAGAGATGGGGATCTCACTATGTTGCCCAGGCTGGTCTCGAACTCCTGAGTTCAAGTGATCCACCTGCCTCAGCTTCCTGGAATTCTGGGATTATAGGCATGAGCCACCATGTCCAGCCAACAAATAATTTTTATTAGCATATCTTGTATATGAAATGAAGTAAGAAAACAGTGAGACTAGTTTACACTTTAGGGCTTCGGCTGCGGCTACTGAGAGGATCTCAGGGAAAATATAACATTATACCAGCAGCTACTCAACATCACATAATGCAGAGACAGAATCCACAGCCTTGCTGTTGGACAGGTAAATCCCTTCTCGGAGACAATAAGGAAGAGTGCTTCCTCCCCCAATCGAATTGACAAGGTCAGCTCAATCACTTTTCAGAAGTAGGAAACCTTATACTGCCAGGAAAAAATGATTATGGTTAAGCCTCACTGTACACAATAGGTATATTCTTGAAAAGTTATAATGAATAGAGTATTTGTAAATGGAATCATATTAGCATGTATTATGGAGGCTCACTCTATAAAGGAATCCTGTGGTGAATCGCTTTATAAAATGAAAGGAAAATTTGTTATGCAAATAACTACTTTTTAATTTATCTGTTTTAAAGTCAGGGTTTTCATGCATTGAGTCTTAAAACAGAGCACACCTGCCTATCCCCTCCAGCTCTGCACGCTGTGGGCCAAATAAACATGTGTTTCCCCTCCTCTGAACTCCTCAAGCATGAAACAAAACAAACAAACAAAAAACACCTTTCCTATTGATATAGAACATTTCACCTTGGAGTATAGACGTGGAACTGTCAAACCTTTTCTGTACAGAGCCAGAGAGTAAATATTTTTGGCTTTGTGGACCATCCAGTCTCTGTAACAATGACTCGCAGGATTTTTGTAGCCAGGAAGGTGGCCTTAGATGATGGTAAATGAATGGGCATAGCAGGGTTCCCATAAATCTTTATTTGTGGACACTGAGATTTGAATTTCGTAGCATTTTTACATGACAGGAAGTATTATTATTGTTTTGATTTTTTTTCAATCATGTAAAAATGTAAATTAGCTCAAGGTCAAAAACACATGACGGGCTGAATTTGGCCCACTGGCTGTAGTTTGTCAAACCCTGATATATACATTTATATCTATATCCTATCTCCCCCTAATAGTTTATAAACTTCTTTTTTTTTTTTTTTTTTGAGACGGAGTCTCGCTCTGTCGCCCAGGCTGGAGTGCAGTGGCCAGATCTCAGCTCACTGCAAGCTCCGCCTCCCGGGTTCACGCCATTCTCCTGCCTCAGCCTCCCGAGTAGCTGGGACTATAGGCGCCCACCACCTCGCCTGGCTAGTTTTTTGTATTTTTTAGTAGAGACGGGGTTTCACTGTGTTAGCCAGGATGGTCTCGATCTCCTGACCTCTTGATCCGCCCGTCTCGGCCTCCCAAAGTGCTGGGATTACAGGCTTGAGCCACTGCGCCCGGCCTAGTTTATAAACTTCTTGAGGGGAAGGGTTGTAGTTTAGTGGACAGAATACAGGCCTAGCAGTAGACGAACCTGGATTTGAATCCAAAATGTGCCACTTCCTGAGTGTCCTGTTTCCCCATCCGTGGGATGGGAGTCACCAGACTTACTTCATGGGGTTGTTTTGTATTAATGTGTAGACTCTGACACACAGTAGGTGTCCAACGAATGGCAGTTGTTGTTATTTTTTCTTAGATTCTCTACAATGCCTAGCCCAGGCTTAGCAGGCAGCTAGGAAATGTTTGTTGAATGATTGAAGACATGCAAATGACCTGCCCTCAGCGTTACTCTGGTTGATTTCCTCAGGGAAGGGGCAGGAGACAGAAGGAGCCATTTAAAAGGATCAATTAACTTCCCACTCAGAGGCGCCCTGACTTCTCAGCAAACTCAGCCAGAGACGGTGCAACACACCTACACTAAGAGGCCTGATTTATTTAAAATCCAATAGAGGGCAATGGTGCACCCCAAACCATCAATTCCATCTCGTAACTTTTCTTTGCATCTTGAGTCCCAGTAACCTTTAACTAGACAGGTTCGGTGATTGTCTTCATTGTCTGTCATGAGTTTTAAGGCACATAAACTTTAACATTTCAGACTCAAACCTTTAAAATACAGAATTGCTTAGATGTCAAAGAATTCGCGGTCATCTTCTCCTACACATTGTCTGCTGCTTAAATTCCTTCTAAGCAGCCTGGAGAGGTGGTTCCTATTCCTCTTGAGTGGACTTCCCTCGCTCCTGCTTAGAGTCTAGGTTAATGATCCTGTACTGAAACCCCACTGTGTGTTTTTCTTTGCTCTGCATCTTACATCTGTGTTTGGGACCTTTCTGCCTCAGTTTATTACCTCTTATTGGGCGTTGGACATGGGAACAGGAAACTGAGAAAGGTTACAGATGGCCCTTCCTGAAAATTTGTAAGCATAGAATGGACAATTACCTTACGGCTCGCCTGTGAGCCGCTGCTTAAATATTCTTCTAGAGACCCAAACCAATGTATTCTGAAAATAATGTGAGAAAGTGACAGAAAAAAAAAAGAAAAAAAAAAAAGGCCAAGGACTAGCTTTTCCCCATTTTGGGCTCGCAGATGACAAAATGTTTGCTTTATTCTAAACCAGCAGACACCCTGCTAAGAGAATACCTCTTAATCAGCTGGTCATGTTGGAAATTTACCCTTCTTACTGAATGTCTACCAAGGCTTACATATTCCTTTACTGTGCCTGCTCTTGAATCACTTCTAACTCATCTTCCGGAGCCTTTAAAATAGACTCTCACATTCTTTCCTGGTAGGGTCCTGCTTCTGGTTTTCTCTGGAGATGCGGCTCTGTGGCTAGGTGCAGAGGGTGGTGTGGGAGTTGGAATCACGGCAGCTACAACCAACTCATGCAGGGCCTCCTGGGCCCCCCACCAGTGCTTCACCACATAAAGTTTGCAGGTAGCCATGAACTTGGGGGTGGCCATCAGGGTCCTCTGCTTTATTTATTTACTTTGAGATGGAGTCACCCTGTCACCCAGGCTGGAGTGCGGTGGCGCGATCTCAGCTCACTGCAACCTCCACTTCTCAGGCTCAAGCAGTTCTCATGCCTCAGCTTCCTGAGTAGTTGAGGTTACAGGTACAGCCCACCATGCTCTGCTAATTTTTATATTTTTAGTAGAGACGGGGCTTCGCCATTTTGGCCAGGCTGGTCTCGAACTCCTGACCTCAGGTGATCTACCTGCCTCGACCTCCCAAAGGATCCTCTACTTTAGATGATTTACAGCCAACAGTTCCTCTGCTTAATTGGACCTCCCAAGTCAGAGACACAGGACCATTTCTTCTCAGGTTCGAGGTCCCAGGAGAACAAACAGCCTTCTCAAGAGGACCTGGCTTGTTTCGACAGGTGATCCCTTCAAGAGATATAAACATTTCTGGCTTTATTGCATCCAAAGATAGCAAAGACACATAAAATTTACCCCCAGCAAACAATTTCTGGCTTGTTGGCTGGGATTTTAGCGTCCTCTAAAAGCCTCCATTTTAGGTGATTTTGCACATACAGGGCATTTTTGTTTTTCTCTTGTCCCCAGGTGACTCATTATTTTTCCCTCCCAGCCCCAGGAAGCATAAATCCCCCGGTATGAGCAGCAGGGGTGAACACATGGAACTAGAGGGGCCTCTGCAGCTTGTCTGAGAATTATAATTCATCAGCGGCTGAGCTGCTGAGGCGAGTCTTGGAGACCCTGAGGATGGCGTTTGAACAGAAGCCCCAGGGCGCTCCCCACTCCCATCCATTCCTGTCCTGTGCGCAGGTGTGTTCCCCGAATAACGATTCATCCTCTGGCTGCTTCACTTTTGCTGAAAGCCACCAACAGAGCTGTCTCCGATGACAGGTGACTAATGGGCAGCTGGATCCTGAGTGAGATACCGAGGCGTGGGCAGGAGAGGTGTGCTGTTCTCTCTTCCCCGGCTGGGAAGGGCCTCAGGCTCAGCCAACAGTTATCCTGCGAGGGTGGCTTTACCTGCCCTTGCGTGCTAACGCTTCTCTCTACCAGGGCCCCTCCTGTAGACCCTTGGCTGGCTTCTTGGGGTTTCCACCCAACACGGGATCCCCAGCCCTGCCAGAACCCCATGGCCTTGACTTGTGATTTCTTCCTAGTTTCCAAATGGGAACAATCTCCCCTGTCAGAAGGTTTTCAGGTTTGGGAGCCAAATAAATACGGTATTTTTCAGACGTATGGACACACTTTACACAACTGGAGAGTCCCTCTAAATCCCTTATATCCTTATTTAATCAAATTGCTGTTCTGCAGGTCCCTGTCTGTCACTGTGGATTATAGAGATTTCATTGGTCTCAAGGATGTTTTTCTCCTTTTTAATTAGCTCCTTTTTTTCCTGTTTAAGGTTTTTTGGGTTTTGGAGGGAAGGGTAGTGAGGGGAGGGAAGTAGAGAAGGAAGAAGACAAGTCAGGAAGTCAGGAGACTGTCCCCACGCAGGGCCGGTCCCCTCCCCTGCCTGTAACTTGGGTGATGTCCAAGGCAGAGCCAGCCAATTCTTCCTTCTTATGCGTATTTATTAACCTGGCTCTGTTTTAATCAATGCCAGTCTGGCTTATATAATCAAACTTTTTTTTAGTGCAAGACGCATCACATGAAGTCTCATTTGTCCTCAAACTTTTTGTAAGAAAAGTATCTTTCTCTTTAAGTACAAAGTATATGTTCTGTTAAACTCAAACACATTTGATTCTTTTTTCTCTAATTTGCCACTCTCTGCAAGGCGAGGCTTGCCTACCTCAGTGGGAGGTTTACTATAGGACTTGGGGATCAGACAGACCTGGCTTCAAACTTAGGCTCTGCTGCTTACTTCATAGCTGGAGAACCTTAGTTTATCTTCTCTGCACCTCAGTTTCTTCACCAGAAATGCAGATATTAATCCTTAGACCCCAATGTTGCAGCGAAGAGGATGTAGAATGCTTGGTTCGACTGCTCAATGACTCTTTCTTCAAAGCATTTTTGCATTCTGGTTATCTACCATCCTTTCTTGTAGAGACAAATTCAAAACTGTTTTTACAAATTGTAAGGCCACCAAGCATATATTACTTTTCAGCCTTTCAAGCACCTATTTTTCCTCACTTTCCCTGGGCAGGCGCTAGCTTCTCCCTATTGCCTGTGGAGTCCTAGCTGCAGTGTTACTAGAAAGTACGACACTAATCAAGACAATTCAGTGAGGAAAGAGAGAAGACAGCACTAACCAAGGGGAAGTGGGGAGAAATGGTGGATGGAGAAACAGAAAACTGACCAGGCTTCTACACTTTGCCATCCACACAGAGCTCAGTCGCTGTGATGCTACCTTTGAGGGGACATGTACCACCCAGACTTTGCCAATGCCTAGAAACGTGAACCAGCTAAAAATAAGTTACCATGGATTGATATGGTTTATCAGGTGCCAAGAACTTTACAAATGGACACCCATTGCAACATTTATTATTGTTATTATCATCATCCTTCACATTTTATAGGTGGGAAACGGAGGCAAGAGATTCGAGTACATGTCTGTTGGCACCTGAGGCTGTGTGTTCTCTTCACTTTGCCACGCTGCCTCTCCCGCTATGAGCAACATAATCAAATCCCTCCTACCTGCTCGGGATGACTGCTCACTAGCTTAGGCCCTCTCAACCTTCCTGGCTGGCTGTCCTTTAGCCAAAAAATTGACAAGAGCAATTTTCACATACCGAAGAAATTCAAGCCCATTACCTCTTGGTCAAAGAGGTAAAGACTGCAATCAACCTGGCAGACCTCAGACCAAGCAATCATGTGCTTTAAGGCAATTGCAGAAATGGAAACAATTTCAGCTAATAGACTTACAAACTGTCGCTCTTTCCCTTTCCTTCTGCCGGTTCCCCCAACCCCCCGTCTCTCTCTCCCTCTTCCTCTCTTTCTCTCTCCTCCTGTCTGTGTCTCATTTGTCACGGTTCTCTTACCTTTCCCTTCATCAACTTTCCCCACAATACATTCTGCTTTTTCCAAGTTCTTTTCTTTCTCCTTGAAAAGTTAATAACTTACCATGAATCCAGTTAGAGAAAGTGTATCTCGCATACTTCCACTTTTAATTCTCTGACACGTTATTAAAATGACACCATGAAAACATCAATCCAAAACAACAAAAATAAGACAAAAAGAGCCCACCAACCTTGCTGGAAATACTACTTCGAGCCTCACTCTGCTGCTAGACTGATGTATCACTTGACGTTTCCTAAAGCAATAACAATTGTCTACAGAAACACCGCGAATCCTGCTGGCAAAACCCAAACATAAGAGAAGCATTAACAATGCCGCCCCCCACCTCCAGCTCAGAAATCATTTAATGAACCCCATCAGAAGGGTGGAGGGTAGGGTGGGGGTGGCGGGGGTAGATGAGAATGACAGTCGAGAGAGACAGACAGACAGACAGACATTTTACAAATCTCCAGGCTTCATTTTCTTTTACTTCTCATTTTCTATTCACATCATGATTTCCCCTGGAATATATCACCAGGATTTTATGGTGCCCTCATGTTCTCTTTTTTTTCCCCTCTTCCCTTCTGTTCACTTCACGTTTGTTTTTATTGATTTGGGCTCTGAAAGCACGGCTTATTTATCATGGATTTGAAAGCCTCCATCTTCTTGCTCTGTTTTCACCAGGGCTGTGACATTGTTCACAAATGCTGCAAATCTGCTCAGCACCCCCTCTCCTTTTCCTCACTGCCTATGCCCTGGGCTACCTTAATTCTCATCTGGGCAAAGCACGAAAGTGTCAGCAGAGGACGGCATGACCACAATTACTTCAACCTTGTTGTCACTTTTACTTACGCTCCCAAGCCCTCATTTGTTGTTGGAATGCTGGTCATTTTTTTAGCTCACTGATCTCAAAGCTTGCAAAAGGGATCATTTATCCATAGAGAAGCTCCCCTTGCTTCATTTGATAAGTCTATCCCAGAAAAGTGGGAGGGCCTGACATTTTTACAAGTAAAGATAATTTAAAAAATGCCAGTCAAAGGGATAATATGGCAAATTCCTTTCATCAAATGAATTATAATATTCTTATTTTTGGGAAATTTAGTTCTTTCTAATTTGAGTTTGGTCAGCTAAGGAACACCTCTCGTATTTGTCTTGTTTAAAATAGTTCTCTTTCTTTTTACTTGCCAGTTTTGATTAAATAGTGCCCCTATCCTAGATTCTCAAAGTTGGAAGTGGTCCAGAAAGTCAGTCCTTCCCTAATTCATTGAGATGATACAGAATGGGCATTGGGGAGGGCTGGGATTGGAAAGAGTGACCTGACAGCTTGGTGAATTATTTATGTTGAATCAAAAGTTCTTTCAGCCTGAATTCTGTGCTAAGGACCACAACAAGAAAGAAAAAGAAAGAATGAAAGAAGGAACGAATGAATAAAAGAAAGAGAAAATGAGAACCCCAAATCCCAAATTCTCATTTCTAAGCTTAAATAACCCTGGGGTCTTTGACCACCCTCCATGTGACACGGTTCCAACTCCTTGATCTCCTGGTCATTTTCCTCAGGTCTCCTCTCAGTTATTCATTGCTTTTCTCAAAATACAAAATACATTATCTAGACTTGAACTCAGTATTCAAGATATAGTCTGAGCTGGGCTGAGTAGAATAGGATGATTTAATCACTTCATTTGTACATGAGGATTTTATAATTGTGTTACACTGTTGGCTGGTTTTTTGGTTTTTTTTTTTTTGAGAAAGGGTCTTGTTCTGTTGCCCAGGCTAGAGTGCAGTGGTGTGATCACAGGTCACTGTAGCCTTGACCTCCGGGGCTTTAGGCATCCTCCTGCCTCAGCTTCCTGAGTAGCTGGGGCTACAATTGTGTGCCCCACACACAGCTGCTGTTTGGGAATTAAGCAACAACAACTACAACAAAAGCCCGGGTGTTTCCCAACACGAAGATGGTCAAGATGTACCTCTCCACCTCTGCAACGGGTTTCTTGGAACCCAAATGCACGGCTTCACATTTAACTTTTCTGACTTTCATCTTGTTTTTGTTCTCCCTCTTTGGCCAATTTCTCAGCCTATCACAGTTCATTTGGGCATGGATTCGTACTTCTAACCCTCTGGTTATATCTTTCAACTCTTCTTTATAAGTGAGCTTCATGCCTTTTCGGGTTTTGTTTTATAATAAATGGAACATGGACTTTTGAGTCAGGTAGGGCTGGGTTCAAATCCTGGCTCCTTCATTCATGCAAGTTGGTTATCTTTGAATTCAGTTTCTTTACCTAAAGACCTCCTCCAGGTTGTCATTGACCCTTTAATTAACACTCTGAGTATCAACTTCAAACCTATCCAATTAAGTAGTTATCCTTCGGCCTATCTGTCCTCATTCTGATCTCTAGGGTGTCATGCAAAGCCTGGCGGAAATCAAACTGTACTGTGCCTGTGGCCCTTTTCTCATATGTCACTCTAATAACCCCACAGGAAAAAGAAAGAAACCGTAACAGGGTCAACTCTTCCTTCAGGGCCATATTTGGGGAGATGCCAAGTGGAAGAAACTCGTCTTTTCACTCATTGTTCTTTGGCATTTGCTTTTCCGCTTTCCTCGACCTCTTTTGCAAGCCAAAGACTTTCCTTTGGTGAGGCAGCTGTCACCTTAGCTACTGTGTTCCTGTTCCTCCTCCACCCTATTCTCCTTGCTTGACAGAGCAAAGGCCTCTGTGTGTTGAAGCTTTTGACACACAACTATCTTTTTCTTTCTTTCTTTCTTTCCTTCCTTCCTTCCTTCCCTTTCCTTCCTTCCTTCCTTCCTTCCTTCCTTCCTTCCTTCCTTCCCTCCTTCCTTCCTTCCCTCCCTCCCTCCCTCCCTCCGTCCCTCCTTCCTTCCTTCCTTCCTTCCTTCCTTCCTTCCTTCCTTCCTTCCTTCCTTCCTTCCTTCCTTCCTTCCTTCCTTCCTTTCTTTTCTGAGACAGGGTCTCGCTCTGTTGCTCTGGCTGGAGTGCAGTGGCACAATCTTGGCTCACTGAAACCTTCGCCTCCCAGGCTCAAGAGATTCTCCTGCCTCAGCCTCCTGAGGAGCTGGGATTACAGGTACCCGCCACCACGCCTGGCTAATTGTTTTTTTACTAGAGATGGAGTTTCACCATGTTGGCCAGGCTGGTCTTGAATTCCTGACCTCTAATGATCCACCTGCCTCGGCCTCCCAAAGTGCTGGAATTACAGACGTGAGCCACCATTCCCAGCCTTGACACACAACTTTCTGAGGGTCATTTTTTTCCATTTAGAATTTGTTAATGTCATGTTTGTCACATGACCTCCCAGATCCACTCAAGTCTCTCTTGTCATTTCAGGCCTTCAGCAATCTTTCCCCATTCTGTCTGTCAAAATTAACTTTAGAAAATCACCTGCACCATGCAAACATGCTTTAGTAAATAGCTTCCCTTGGTTCTCTAAGCCCCCCATTGACATCCTTGTCTCTGCACTGGTCTTCCTTCTCCCATCAAACTCACATTGCTATGTATGGTCGTGCAGGTTGCTCACAGCACAAAGGCCTCAGGCTGAGGTTGTAGTAGGGGCTGAAATGTGCATCCGGTGCCCTTCTCATCATACTGTGAGTCCTGGTATGGGGCTACATCTGTCTAGAACTACCTTGTTTTTCTTACTTAAACAAAGGCACCGGGTCTAATCTCAACTGCTCTTTTAAAGCTTTACTCAGGGCCTGCCCGCCTCATATCCCATGGTCTCACTTTCTCTTACTCTTCTGGTGGACTTAACGTATCTACCCCTTGCTCAGTGCTGCCGCCATCTGGGTAAGGTGGGCAAGCACCTGAGCCTTGGAGTCAGACTGCCAGCGTTCACACCCTTCTCTACTACTAGCTTTCTGGGTGACCCTTAGCAAGTTATTTAACATCTCTGAGTCTCAGTTTCCTCATTTCAAAAACAGGGATGATAATAGTGCCTGCCTCATAATGTTCTTGGGAAGAATATGTGGAATATTCATCTAATTCACTTAGTATGGTGCCTGGCACATAGTAGGTACTCAATAGTTGTTAACTACTGTCACCTTTTTTTGTTTTTGAGACAGGGTATCATTCTGTGACCCAGGCTGGAGTGCAGTGATGCAGTCATGGCTCACTGCAGCCTCCAACTCACAGGTTCAAGTGATTCTCCTGCCTCAGCCTCCCAAGTAGCTGGGACTACAGGTGCATGCCACCACATCCAGCTATTTTTTTTTTTTTTTTTTTTTGTAGAGACAGGGGTCTCCCTATGTTGCTTAGGCTGGTCTTGAACTCCTAGCCTCAAGTGATCCTCCTGCCTCAGTCTCCCAAAGTGCTGGGATTACAGGCATGAGCCACTGTGCCTGGCCAGCTATTGTCACTTTTATGCATAGTCCTTAATAGTTAACAACTATTAAGACGTGTTGTGGCTCACAAGAAGTATGAATAAGAAAGTGTATACCTCACCAAGTAGGGTTGTCAGATAAAATACAGAATGCCCAGCTAAAGGTAATTTTCAGATAAGCAACCAATAGTTGTTTTAGTATATGTATATGCCAAATCTTTACTTTCTCCACAGAAATCTCAAAGTGATGGACTGAAGCATTGTTCAGAGGAATAGCAAAGACTTGTTTGATCTTTACACCCTTTCATCTTGAATTTCCCTGCTGCCCCTCACCTCATGCAATGCCTGTCCCACAAGATTTCTTACAGGAAAACCGGGGAGTGGGCTAGCCTTTGGGATAAGCAGTATGAAGGTCCTACAATGAAGCCTTTAGACGTTCTAGTGAAGGCTGTGGTTTGGAATAGAAGTATGTAATCTCACTCATATACCTTGTGAGCCACAAAATGTCATACCTTCTGTTTTCTCTACCTTTCTTGTGTTATTTGTTGCTTTTAATATTGTGTGGGTCAAAAGGCATGCTTTTACCATTATATATCATGGAATACTGTGTGTTTTGATAAATATGTTTTATATAGTGGAATTTCTGTTCTTATAAGGGAATTTTTCTTGAAGTCCGTATTTGTGGTAAAGCAGAAATCTTCTAAACTCTCTTACATATTCAGACATTTCTCTTGTGATTACTCTGGCATTTTACATTTTTACTCTCAAATTCACCATCTACTTTCTCATGCCTATAACTTGTCAGATTTTTCCATGCTTGGCATCTGCACCACAGCAAAAAAATTCCTGGGCACCAGCCCCAGTAAATTATTACTAGTCCCATCATGTAGTCACCAGGTTGACATTTACTTGTACCACCCATGTATCTGTCCTGATGACAATCCCTTGAATTGGCTTATAATACCCTATCCTTTCTTTATATGATTTGCACCATCCTAGAACCTTGTCTCTTCCTGGAACTATTTCAGAGGAAGTTATAAAACCACCAACAGTACCAAATGCGGTTCTGTTGTTTGAGTGATCTTCTCTCTTTAATAGCCTTTCATTTCAAGTCCTCCATTACTGACTCTTTGCACAGATTCTTCTCTCCCCCTCCTCTCTCTGTACTTTCAGGAATTGGTGATTTCTTCCCAGGTTTGTTTTCAGATTTTCTGCTGCTTAACTTCACAATGCTGTCTTGCCCACCTTCTCTCTCTCAGGAGTATCCATATGCTTTGCGTATTCGTTCAACAAACATTCCCTGTGTCCCACTCTGTGTCAAGCCCTGTGTAGAGCACGAAGATCCAGTGTGGACTAGACAGCCCATCTTAAGACCTCAGACAGTTCAGTCTTGTAGGAAAGACAAACAAGCCAGCCAAACCAGTGAGATCAGTGTGATAAAAGGAACAAACCTCAAGTGGTTCAGGAACCCAAAGGGCAGGCTCTTAATCTAGCCTAGGATGCAGACAGGTGCAGGAGGGATTAGTGGAAGCTTCCCAAATGAGATGACAGTTAAACTGAGTCTTGCAGACAAGTAGCTAGGCAGAGTAGAGAGCTCATATGTGATACACAGAGAGAATGGTGTGTGCAAGAAGTTGGGGACCCAACTGGTTCAATCATGGACGGGCAGGAGATGCAATCAGTGATTGGACTGGGGGCAGATCATGGAGGACATTGAAAGCATGCCAAGGACTTTGGATTTCATACCAAGGATGATGGGAAGTCACTGGAAATTTGATAACATTTGCATTCAGGAATGTTTAATCAGATGGCAGTATGAAGGACTGGAGGGCAGGGTGAACTGAAGATGGAGAAAGCATTGCAGTAGTCTTGGCTAGTAATGATGCTCTTTCTTTTGACACTGGGTCTTTCCATATGTTTTTATCTCCATAGTAAGTGCTTTACACATTATCCCATTTAAAGCATGCAAGAATCTCAAAATAAGAACTGCTATTGTATCCAGCTGACAGATGAGGAAAGTGAAGCTCAAAGGGGTTAAATAATCACCCAAGTTCATATGTATCAAAAAATGGTGGAGGCAGGATTCAAACTCAGTCTGTGCACTTAACCACTATTTTCCCTTGTCTTAACTCAAGGGAATCACTGTGAATCATGACCAGTTGGAAGGGGGCTAAAAGACAAAAAAGAGTCTAGAATGGTGTCATCCAATAGAAATAGAAGCAAGTCACAAATGCCAGCTACTATGCCATTTAAAATATTTTGGTGGCACATTAAAAAGTAAAAGAAAATTATTTTTTAATAACTTATTTACTCCAATATGTCCAAAATATTACCATTTCAATTTGAAATCAATATAAAATATAATTGAGATACTTTGCATTATTTTTTCTAAACTAAGTCTTTGAAATCTGGTGTGTATTTTACATTTACAGCACATTTCAATTTGGACAAGCCACATTGAAGTACTTGGGACAGCATAGGTCTAGAATGACTCTTGGGTTCCTGCTGGGGGCATTAGGGTAGATGTTGGTAGCATTTTCTGAGGTAAGGGAATACAGAAAGAGAAGATAATTAGAGGGGTGTTTGAAATGCTTGTGAATGATCTAGGTAGAGAATCCCAGTCAAGGGTTGGCTATGCAGGTGTAGAACTCAATAAAAAAGTCTGGCTAGAGCCATAAATTTGGGTGCTATTCCAATATAGATGATTGCGAAAACCCTGAGTGAGAAGGAATTCACCTAGAGAGATTATGTAGCAGGACTGAGCCTTTGGAGACAGCAGGCAGGGATGGGACACCTTGGTCAGGTGGAGGAGTTTATTTATTCAGCAGGAGATGCATCTCGCCTTTGAATGGGAAAGGAGGAGGACAAGGATGCAGAAGGTAAGTTTGTATAGGTAAGGAGAGTGAGGAGAGGCAGGAAGTAGGTGGCTTTCTAATATAATGTTGGCAGGGGTTCTCAGCTCATTCTATTTTCTTTCTTCTCTGCCACACAAAAGGGAACGCTAGCTTTTAGCCATGACTATTCACAAAATCTACACAAAGAGGCAAACAAAATGTAAATATTTGTCCAGCTAGGGACGAAAGCCAAGATGAACACTCCTTTTTCATGTCACTATAATCATTTCCTCCTCTCTCTCTCTCTTTCTCTCTTTCCCTCTGTCTCTCAGGAAATTGCAAAAACAGTACAGAGAGGTCCCCTGTACTCTTCACCCCATTTCCCCCAATGGGGACATCTGACATCACCATAGTACGGTATCAAAGCCAGGAAACTGATATTGCTACATACCATTAAATGGACTTCCATCTTCTCTTTTATAACTTCCTAGCAGGAAGTATTCTTAGCAAAAAGCATAAAAATGTGTGAGATGTAATGTTCAACCAGGCCAAGAGCTTTACGTGTGTTCAGGAGGTTTTATCTCTGTAACTAAATGACATGCATCAAATACCACACCAAATGTCACCTAAATGCTCAGGTAAAAATTACCTTCTTATGACCATATATAATTTGCACCAATGTTATATGGTTAGACCAGGCTCTTCACTGCCTGTTTGGCTTTATCTCATTATGGAGAAGAGCAAAGATGAACAGACAGCTCTGTTGTTCCCATCAGCATCTATAATGAGGAATCTGTGACTCAAAAGAGAGCAGCAACGTGCCCAAGCCTGAATTACTGTACAAACCAGGTCTTGCTAACATTAGAACTCAAGCTCGGTTTATGACATAGCACTGTATCTTGGTAAATGGCTACTTCATACCCCTGTCTACACAGTAGAAAAACCAATGGATTAGGAGGGAGTTAGTATTCAGATGGGTGACTCCATTCAACTTTCAAGTGGGGAGGAACCCATAGCACCCAACACAGTAGGCTCCTCCAGAAACGCCAGGGATTTAATCAGTTCAGCTTACTAAACAGACTCAAAGAAGTTGGGCACATTCCTTAAAAGCAGAATCAAGCAAAGAAAGCACTGAGAAATCTCTGTGCTTCAAGGAAACAAAAGCCAACGAGAGAATATTAAGCCAACTTGAAGGGAACAGTGGCTATCCATCTGCCTCTGCCAAGGTTCAACCAAGGTGAATAATCCATTTATTAGCAAAGAATGAGGGAAGTCCCAGTATTTTCACGTAAGTGGTAATTTGTTAATGGGTAAACACGGAACGAATTTCTTTCTCCCTTGGAGATAAATGAGCTCTGGTTCTCAAAAAACAATATTTCTGGCGAGAGATAGAAGAAGACAAAAAAAAAAAAAAAAGTGTTTCATCCATTAAGATTTGGAAAGCAAAGGAAACAAGTGCATTTCTGGAATCTGGGTGAAAGGAGTTTGGCCTTGACAATTTCTGAGCAGCCGAAGGAGGAAAATGGTAGCAGGAAGAGGCAGGAACACGGGTGGTCAGATGCCTTTCTGGAGAGTGATCTCTCTAATGACATTTCTCCTGTCTGGGCTCCTTATATATTTGTGGACCTGCACCTTCCTACTTACATGTCCTCGTGTGGTATCTGCAGTACCAGTAAGAAAATAGTTTTTGTCTAATCCAGGAAGGCAGGCCTGAGAGCGATTTGCAGCAGTGAAGACAAACTATCGGATGAAGGAGACAGAAGGACAGGGTCCCCTTACCCTGTTGTAGCCATTGGGAAGGGGCCTCAACCCTCAAGTGGTGAGACAGGGCAGCACACAGGGGATGGAGGAAAATAGCCGAAATCAACTTGAACCTGGAAATGGCCATTATCAAGTAGTCAGGGGTGAGAGGAAAAAAAAAAAAGTCATGCCTTGGATTGATTGGGCCTGGACGGACCAGGGTTGAAATCCAGCCGTGAGATCAGTTTTGTCATTGACCTCTCCCATGATGATGCGATTCAGCCATTCGTATCCAATCCTGACCGTTTGTTTGGGGAAGAAAAGATGCCGCCTGCATTTTGAAATCTGGGCAGATGCTTAAAAAGACCCTGCTCTCCATTCAGACAACAGGAACACCACCAGATGTGACTTAAACATGCCTCCCTTTCAGCTGTTGAAATGTGAGCAATTCCTCCCATTGCTAGCCCACTGCAAGGGACTGTTTTTTTCAGGGTCTTTCAATCCCAGGGCTGATTCATATCACAGGGATTCCCATCAAAGCTCCACAAATCAACAATGAAATAAACCCAATGCCGGACCAACTTGTACACGCCGGTGGGCCGAGAGGGTGGGGGGTCCAGTCGGGGCACTGTGCCTCACCATCACTTTCCATTACAGAGAAGGTAAGTGGGGACAGCATGGCCGGCAGGGGCAGAATTAAACGTGATCCGTGACATCTGCTTTTTCTTCTCTTTTCAGATTTCACAGAAGTGAGCATGAAAAAAAAAGAGAAGAAGAGGGGAGGAAAACTAAGGAAAGACAAGTTCCTCTCTGGGAGAAGCAATTCTAGTCCTGAATTCTCAACTGTGCATTCCACCTCAGAAAGCCAGTGACCGCATCAGCTGAGCACAGGGTGACAAACTGGGCTGGATTCAGGCTGGAGCCAGGCAGTGGGTGGCGGCTTCTGCCTCAATCTTTCTGCAGTCTCCCTTCCCCATTCCAATCACGATAAATATATTTATACTCACTTGATTATGTCAGCCAGACAATACTCCCCTAATTGGCAGTGATCAGGATTCCAGAATTGTTTGGGCGAACCTGCTGTCTCTCTATCAGGCAAAGCGATAAGGGGCCGCTAATGCAGTCCCTATTAACAATTTCCAGTGGAAAAAAACCAATCCCCCGACTCGTGCATGGCAATGAATTTTCCAAACAGCTCCTGAGAACCAGCGATTGAGGAACTCAGACTTAACATGAACCGGTCCAGCACAGAAAGGTTTTATGACTCTTCCCCACCCCCGGCTTCAGTATGTAGAAAAAACCATAGCCACTTCCTTATGCTCAAGGTTCCTTTGTTCTTTTGCTTTTTTGCTCTTTTCCTTTTTTTTTTTTCTTTTGTTGGGCTTACGGAGCTAACTGTCATTTTTGGTTCTTGGTTCTTTGTAAATTTCGGGACATCTGGCACACAGTTTATTTCATTTGCTAGCTCTGGTATTTGTAGATACGCACACTCTCTGCTGCGTGTGCATGTTAACACTTCACATGTATAATTTATGCATGCATAATTTGGAGCTTGAGAGGATAGGTTTATTTTGATGTTTAAGTGTAACTACACAGCGCCAATTCGATTATAAGTAATTAGTCAATAAATATTTATCAAATGAATGAATATACCAAGAAGACAAATATGCAACTGTCATTCATTTATTTATCAGACATTTCAATACCTAGCGTGTACCAGGCACTGTGCTAGACGCTGAGTATTCAATGATGCGTACCCACACTTTCTTTCCTCAGGGAGCTCACAGTTGAAGGATAGGAGGCAGACACATAAATAGACAATTGTAAGACATCATGGAGACACAGTGACTGAGCCCTATGCAGGGTAGCATGGAGCTCCAAGGAGAAAGCTTGGTCCACCTAAGGGAGGGGCTGAGGCCATGGAGAGTCTCCTGGAGGTGATGAGGCCTAAGACGGGAGGTAAAGGCTTCAGAAAATGAGGACAACACAACCAATGGCAGGATGCAAGAAATAATAGGGTGTTGTGGGGGAAGCAGCAAGGCAGGGAATTGGCAGAGATGAAGTCAGGGACTCAGGGAGGTACCAGATCTGGGGGCTTGGTGTAGAGTAAGGGAGAGCAGCTTCAACTATCTCAATTAGGGCAAGAAAACATAAACAACTCCTTCATTCGTCCAAAATGCTTCTGGATTGCACCAGAATTGGTACACGCACACCTCAAAGCAGAATTTGAACTGGCCTCAGAAGCACTGCTGGAGCACAGGAAGATCTGAGGCCACATGCTGAATCTGTCATTGGGGAGATGAGCAAGATTTAGCTTCTTTCTAAGTTGAAGAGGAGGACTTGGAGGGCTCCAAGATTCCTCCCAGCTTTTACATCTATGCCACATGGATTCTTTGAGGTTTGTGTACAGGCCACACTTGGGCCTATTCCAAGTCCAAACTGGGGTGCTAAAGGAATGAGGCTGGTTCCAAGCAGCACACAGGATCACAATATCATTGTCTTACAGTGCAGAGACAGGTAGGCACATTGAGGCACAATTTCATATGAATCCCTGAGAAGTATTCACAGGAATGTAATGTATGATGGAGACATCCCATTGTCCCCAGGCTGGGTTAGGGTCTCATGATCTCAAGTCTGAAACACATCCAATTAATTTGGAGCACCAATCCCTGATAGATTTAGTTTCTCAAAAGCACTGTTCAGCTCACATAATTTCTACTCAAAACCTCTTAATAATTCCACCTTGCTTGTAGAGTCAAGTCCAAAGTCCTTAGAGTGGCATAGCATTCAAAGTCATCCCAGTCTATCCCCACCCTCCCTGCTGTAACCCCCACCTGAGCTTTGGTTCACAAATGTTCCCACCCCTCTGCCTTTACTCACTCCAGCTCCTGACTTCAGGTCCAGCTCAAACTCAAGTCCATCTCCTTTAGGATTACTGTCTTGTTACTCTTGCCCTCTTCCGAACCAGTGGAGAGCTTACTAACTATGTAGTTCATTGGTGACTATTAACTTCACTTTGTGGTTTGAGTTTTACTTCAGCTACCTTGTAAGCCCCAGAGGATGGGAACCGAGCCCCACTCCTCTTTGCAGTTTATAGACTTAGCACATTGTTCTACTCACAGTAAATATTTGCCGATGAAAGGGTATCCTACATTGTCACTTTTTTTTTTTTTTTTTTTTTGAGACGAAGTCTCGTTCTGTTGCCCAGGCTAGAGTATAGTGGTGTAATCTTGGCTCACTGCAACCTCCACTTCCTGGGTTCAAGTGATTCTCCTGCCTCAGCCTCCCGAGTAGGTAGGATTGCAGGCGCCCAACACCACGCCCGACTAATTTTTTGTATTTTTAGTAGAGATGGGGTTTCACCATGTTGGCCAGGGTGGTCTCGAACTCCTGACCTCAGTTGATCCTCCCACTTCGGCCTCCCAAAGTGCTGGGATTACAGGCGTGAGCCACTGCGCCCAACCATACATTTGTCACTTCTGTGAGGCTACTGCATAAAACCCATGGAAAGTACGATGGTGGTGATTACTGTCACAGTGCTACTGCCCAAAGTTCTTCTTCCCTCTTCTAGGAAAAAAAGCGAATCTTGGAGAGAAAGGTTTGGTGTGACTACTTGGGAGTAATGAGAATGTGAAACATTTCTCCCGCGATTTATAAACAGTATTTTACATGCATTTCTTGGGAGCTTAAAGTTCATCCAGGAATGAGTATTTCGTAGATCTAAGGAGCATATGTGCAATCCACCAGGAGGAATAATCACTGCGCTAAATTTAAAGGAAGAGTGATTGAACACTCCAGCCTGAAAGTAGAGATGGTTTAACATCACATGGCTGGAGAAGAACAGGAGTGACTTGCTTAATTTCTGGCCCGCTACGTTCAGTTTTTATGGTACATGTGCCAGCGAGCAGCACGTGGGATTTTTCATAAAAGAGGAACTGGCATTAAATCAATAAGGAAAATCACCATTTCCCTACTGATCAAATGGCATTTAAGGAAGCTGAGTCCTGCCAATATGTACAACCGTGCAGAATTTGTAACCGGGCAGTGAAAACCACCATCTAAGCTGGCAGTTGTGATTTTCCCAGAAGCAGGGCTGCAGGGAGAAAAATAGCTTTTAAACTTCAGTTCCATTTTTGCAAATTGGATCTTTTTGTAAAAACTGTTTTAAGTCCAGGTTTGTTTGTTGTTTTCCTTTACTTTCCTCATTAGTAAAGGAAATGACTGTTTCTTTTTACCCACATGGAAATTCAATCGTTTACTCGGTAAGTATTTAGCACCTATTGGGAGTCAAACTTAGTTTTAGGGGCTGGGAATGGAGATGAGGACAAAAGAGACAAAATCCCTGGCTTCACAAAGCTTACCTTCTAGTGGGGAGGCAGGGGAGACAATTAATAATCTTGAACCGTAGATATATACTATGTTAGGCATAGATAACGGAAATAATGCTAGCATCTCATATTTGAAAACACAATTGCCAGAACATGAAAAATGAAAACTCCTGCATGAATACTATCTTAGCTCATGTATGTCCCATATACTAAGAAATATTTTAAAAAGAATAGCTAGTAAGAAATACACATACTGCTCTTTGCACACGAAGTTGGCCTTCTCTACTGACCTTCAGCAGAACGGGTGTCTCTGAGGTGCATTTCTGAGAGGTGGATTTGTGCCAGCCTATATGAGTTTCATTCTGGCACTATCTGGCACCATTGCCCTCACAGTTATCCACGCCAGAAATCTGGAAATTTCTTCTGGACTCCTCCGTGTCTTTTCCTTCCCTTTCTCAAATCTGGCATCTTCCACTAATGGGTCTCTAAACACTATCTTTTAAATATACCTGAATTTTTTTTTTTTTTTTTTTTTTTTTTAATGGAATCTTGCTCTGTTGCCCAGGCTGGAGTGCAGTGGTGCAATCTCGGCTCACTGCAACCTCTGCTTCCTGGGGTTCAGGCAATTCTCCTGCCTCAGCCTCCCGAGTAGCTGGGACTACAGGCGCACACCGCCATGCCTGGCTAATTTTTTGTATTTTAGTAGAGATGGGGTTTTACCGTGTTGCCCAGCTGGTTGCGAACTCCTGAGCTCAGGTAATCCGCCTGCCTCGGCCTCCCAAAGTGCGGGGATTACAGGCGTGAGCCACTGCACCTGGCCTAAATATACCTGAATTTGATTTCCATCTTTCCATCAGCCCTCCTTTGTGTGGGTTTTATAGTCTTTCCTCACAACCCCGGCATCCTACTTCTCCTTCCTGACTCTAAGCTCAAATACCTCCACTCTCCCATCTTCATTGCTTCCAGAGTGATTTGTGCAAAACAGATCAGACTGTGCCATGTCTCTTCTTGCACCCTTCTCTGGTTCTGCATGCCCGCACGATAATGCTCAGGTTTCCTAGCCTGGCCTTGGCCGACCTGGGTAGCTTTATGACTCTGCTCCCTTCCTTGACCCTGGGCCTCAGTCACGGCAGGCCCATGTAAGGTTACCTAAATTTACAATGTGCAAATCATCCCTGGGTGCTTCTTCTTTGACTATACTCCTTTTTGTACTCCTCAATTCTTGCCATCCTTTAATATGGTGCAAATGTCACCTTCTCTGTAAAGCTGTTCCCTGAGCTTAATCCTCCCTCCCTTCTGCCCCAAGGGTACCCTGGCCTCACCTGCTCATTTCAAGTATGGCACCCAATGGAAAGGCAATTGTAATGATTTGTTTGCTTCTGTGTCTTCTCTCCCAAGCCGCAAGCTCTTTCAACTGAGAAATATCTTCTTTGTGATCTTACAGCACAGCCCAGCCTCTGGCATACAGCAGTCACTTAGTAAATGTTGAATGAATGAATGACCTATGGTCTCTTCCGGTTTGGCTTGTCCTAAACTATGCATCTGAGAATTAGATGGTTCTGGCAATATGATGGAGAGAAACCAACTGACAATATGATGGAACTCAACTTTGCTCTTAGGAATAATGAGTTTTGGGGAGGCTTAGGCTGGAGGATTGCTTGAGCCCAGGAGTTTGAGCCTGCAATGAGTTATAATTGTGCCACTGCACTCTAGCCTGGACAAAAGAGTGAGACCCTGTCTTGCCAAAATAACTAACTAAATAATAAAAATAGACACAATGGGTTTTAAACATTTGAGCTAATGAACCAAAGATGGTAAGGAATTTCAGTAACAAATTTTCCTAGACAATATATCTGTGTGTACTACATCTGGAGATGGTTCAAATAAATGATTAAAACATGTAAAACAGAACCATTAAGTAATCTAGATCATTTACTGCAAAAGAGAAACTTGAAGAGACTTAATAATGGTTTTTAATAAAAGATTATACTCCAAGGATGGCTAAACATCCTCCTTCTCCACAAACACAAAAGAAGAAGAAATGAGATGAAAGCGCTTCAAAGATTAAAGTCAAAAACAAAAAGGAATTGAATGGTTTCCTGCCAGGCAGTGTGAACTCATCTCAAGTCACTATTACAGATAACGCACATTCAGAATCAGGCACAGTTCTAAATGTTTGCTACGTATTATGTCATCTAATCGATCCAATTTTCATAATGAACCCATGCAAGTTTGTTTTAATTTTATTATTCCCATTTTACAGGTGAGGAAATAGAGGCTCAAGGTTGTTAAGTAGCTTACCCAGGTCACACAGCTGAGAAACCATAGAGCTGAAATTCAAAGCCAGGCTGGCTGGCTTGTGAGGTTTTGGTCCTACTTCTAAGCTTCCTGCTTTGCTAGAGGCTGACACAGATGTCAGACCTCTGTCTGGGGATGAAGACCTAAAGCTAAGCTCAAGAAAGGTTGAGAAGTTCAAGTGGCTAGCTTAAATTTAAACGAGAAAATCCCTGAATACACAAATGATTCTTCATTGCCAGGGCAACCAGCTCTCTTGGGGTCATTACATCATTTTGTGTGTGTGTGTGCGCGCGCGCACGCGTGTGTAGAAAAATTAAATACCCATTTTTTGTATTCTTTATTCTGGTGAGTTGGCCTACCAGGTCTTGTCCTGCTAATGAGACAGTAAGTCGTTTTGATTTTTTTTTTTTTTTTGGCTGTCAGGGCATGCACGGTTTCATCCACATGTGTGTGTGTATTTATAAGACCTGACAGGAATCGAGCCATATTTAGATATTATGACTTTACCTCCAGAGGGACAGAACTTACTCTAGGGGTTGAAGAGTCAGCATCTCCTTCCCTGTTATTTTTTCCAAGGCAAGCTTGTTTAGCCTGACTCCGGGCACACGCAGTGGGGTCACAGTCAGCACAGAACGGGGGCAGCATGTTCTGCAATTCAAATGCAACTCAAATGCCTGCACCAAAGAAAGTCAACACTCATCTGATGAGTAGCAGAGAGGCGGCTCCAACACTGAGCTGTGCCCCGGCTGCAGGAGGCCTGGAGGCTGGTTCAGGAGAACTAGGCAGCCCAGCAGGAGCCCCGTGAGAAGGGTGGGAATGAGTCACCAGACTTTTCAGGTTGACTGAGGTGACATCTGTTGATTTTCTTTGAATTTAGATGTGTTATCAGTTCACACATTGGGCATAACGGGAAGATGAGTGAACATTTTCTTGATAGTGCCTGACCTTTAGCAGGGTTGTGATAAGATGTGGGATAAGATATGACTCTGCAAGAATATGCTGGACAGTGTGTGTCCCCTAGTGTGTACCAAAGGAGCGGTGGCAGATGGACCCTCTTGGGAGAAAACAGTGTGACAGGCCCACTCTCTGTTCTCTGACAGACACTGTTGGCCTGGGTGGATATTTACTATCTTAGGGCATGGGGAGGAACTGCTAATTTGTCACACATTGTATTCATGGTCTGGGAAAAGCCCTTGCTTTTTTGACATTGGGTCCTCCACTATAACCAGACAGATTTTGAAAGCTGTGGTTAAGAGTTTGGGTTTTAGGAGTTCATATAATCTCTCTGGCCTCAGTTTCCTCATGCTTAAGATGGAAACAACAATGGTACTTACCCCCTTAGATAGGAATAAATAGACTAATACATGTCAGGTACTTAAAACAATATATATCCAGCATTAAACTTGTATTTACATGAATGCATGCATCCTTATTTATACAACTTCATATCTATGGGAGGACTTACTCCAATGCTTGCTCAAAATAGATGCTTGGTAAATATTTGTTAAATATTGAAGGAGATAGAAGAATGGATTTAGTGGGGTACCTGTATGGCTATCTGTTCTGACTTCTCAGTAACCTGTAATTCAAGGATAGACAGGTAAAACTGGATGTTAGATTTAATTTCTATTGAACAATATTTCAAAAAAGGGTAGTTTTCTGCAATCATACATCTCTGAAGAATAGATGGAAATGGAGATAATGAGTTTGCATAAAGACTGTGAAATAAATGGCATGAAGAATTGACTTGGTGAATGTCACATGTGAAGGACAGGCAGCAAGGACGATGACTCTAAATAAAATAAAAAACAGGGTCTAATATAATTAGAAACCTTAAAACTGCAAAACATATGTTATTTGTGAATCTACAAAAATAAATACATATAAAAAACAGGAGTCAAATCTCTGACCTGTATTGACCTTCTCTTGGTTGTTGTAATAACGATAGCTTAGAAATAGAAGTAAAATGAAAAGTAGAGTGTTTAGGAGCTGGTACAGTATGACAAGAGTACCTTAATATTAGATTAAATTCTATAAAATTACCACTTTTGGGGTAAAAAATAGGGTCAGATATTGTCAGTATCTTCTATTTATTTTTATTTTTTATTTTTAGAGACAGGATCACACTCTGTTGCCCAGGCTGGAGTGCAGTGGTGCAACCCTGGCTCACTGTAGTCTCAAACTCCTGGCCTCAAGTGATTATTCTGGCCACCCAAAGTGCTGGGATTACAGGCATGAGTCACAGCAGCCAGCCCTCAGATACTGTTAATTTCATATGATTTGATCTAGTATATTTCAGCTAATTGTAGCTAAATCAAAATACTTATAGTGTCTTGCCTTTATTGCCTTTTAACTATAAAAATAAATTGGCCAATTTTATGTGTCTTAGCCTCCTTTACCTCTCAGACTTTGTGCATAGTAGGTACTAAACAAATGTTTTGTTAATTGAGTGGTGTTTTTGGTTATCTTCTCTCAAAAGTCAGGACAAAAATTTGCCACACTACCTAATGCTGAGACTGCCCTTAAAATATATTTACCAAAGTGTTCGCTTCACTTCAGTTTTCATGATTTAGATAAACCCTTTTTGTTCCTTGTTTGGGCAGCACTGGGAAGCTAATTAATACATTATTAATATATTGTAGAGGCAAACAAGACTCTGCTTGCTCACACAGCTATGACAAGAATAAATTCAGGTCAGAAATATTTTTGCAATTAAGGGAAAATGTTATTATAATGAGAAGTTATTTTTTAAACAATAAGACACAACTCAGTGTCCAAACATGGTAGAGACTTACAAATGAGGTGAATGGCAGAGTCAGGCAAGCCCTCTCCCGATGGTTCCAATCATTTAGGGCCTAATATGGACATCTAAAGTGCCCTGAAATGAACTTGAAATGATAACCTTTTGTGATCCCAGGAATGAAGAACATTACTATTCGTATGCGATTTCATAACAGTTGGGATTGGTGCCAAACTTAGGAGCCAGTACTGAAATAACTGAGCAGGAGGCATGAAATGGTTTTCAATTCAGAAAATAAAGAGCTTCCTCCCAGTAGAAGAGATGGGGGAATGTTCAGGGAGGAGTGTGAATAACCCATGAGTTATAGTACCTCTTTGGGCCTCAGTTTTTCCATATTTTGTTAACTACCTCCTAGAGAATATTCATTCTCTGTAACATCTGTTGTTGCAAGGATAAATCAGATAATGCCTAAAAATGCTATGCATTTCTTGAGGGGGGGAAAAGCTAGAGCCAGAAAATGTATTATTTTGGTTTTGGTTGACCCAAAGATGTGACAGCAGCCACATTACATAAGAAGAGTTCTAAGAAAATAGAGTTGCTTTCATTTTTTAAACAGAAGAACTACAATCTCCTCTCTGCTTGGATCCTTATACAAATCAAATATGTGAGCAAGAAAGGGCCTACGAAATCACCAATTTTAACTTTCCCCCAATGCCATGAATTTTTCTTAGAGATATTTTGAGCATGAAGCATGCACAATCCTGCTCAATTTTTGCCATCTAATGAGATCCCAGCCCCAGGTGCTGTGCTTCTACAATAATGTCTCGATGCTAATTACATTTTAGAATGGTTAGGGCAGGAATAGTTCCAAACATACTTGAAGTAATAACTAGTCGTATATCCAGAAGGTCAACAGTTCAATCAAAGACAGAAAAAAAATTAGCATATCTTAAGAAAGAGTTCAAGTGGTTTTGTGCAAGAGCTCTCATTTAAGTTTGCAAGTGCACTTAAAATACTGATAGAGCTAGGTAATTCTATATTTGCCTTTTTAACTCAGTGAAAGCTCCCAATTTCAGGGTGCAGTGTCTGAGAAAAAGAAGCATCTGGCAGGTGAAGGGGAGAGGCGTGTTGTTAGAGAAATTGGCTGGAGTTTCAGGTTAGGGGTCTGTGCCAGGACTGCGCTGCATGGAGTTGTAGAGACGGGGGCTTTGGGCTGCTGATGAAGGAAAAGAAATGATGCTAGAGAGCTTTGCACTGGGCCAGGGCTCTGAGCCAATCCTCTGTTACAGTAACAACACAGCGCTAATCCAGGAGCACAGTAAATCCCTCAAATAATTGTGTATCAAATCACTATCAACAAAATTACACTCTGCTGTCATCAATGCAGTTTCCATAAAAATGTCTGATCTTTTCCCCAACTTCTCAGTTTTAAAAATGATTTATAACGAATACCAAACAGAAGCAACTGGAAACTCCACCCATTGCTTGCTATTCTACATGACTGAAGTTAACTTTAGTTTAGAAGTGCATCACATTTTAATTAAAAAAAAATAACAATTGAGTACCTATTATGTACTTGGTAATAGTTACATGGCTAATAGTGTTAAAGATGATTCCTAAAAAAAATCATCTGCCAAAACCATCAAATAAATCATTTCTGCTCCACCAAAGGTAAAGTATTAAAATAATAAAACAGCTCAAGGATTTTTTTTATGTGCTAAAAAGTGGTACTTTTTGTTCTGCAAGAGCCCCACACTCTGCACAAGAAGTTCCTTTCAGTAAGGGTGCAATGTACCCTGGCATTGTGTGAAACACAGTCTAAGAACTCGTGATTTCATGGGGGACCAACTAAGCTGGGAACCTAAGAATGACTTTTATACTTCGAACTATAGGAAAACCTTTAGGGAAAAAAATCAAGTTATAACAAAACTTATTAAACTCACTAACTTTTAAATAGGATGGTATCTTCTTACATTCAATTTAAAATAGAAAACATTTTAGGTCGGGTGCGGTGGCTCACACCTGTAATCCCAGCACTTTGGGAGGCTGAGGCGGGCGGATCACGAGGTCAGGAGATGGAGACCATCCTGGCTAACACGGTGAAACCCTGTCTCTACTAAAAATACAAAAAATTAGCCAGGCGTGGTGGTGGGCACCTGTAGTCCTAGTTACTCGGGAGGCTGAGGCAGGAGAATGGCGTGAACCCGGGAGGGGGAGCTTGCAGTGAGCTGAGATTGCACCACTGCACTCCAGCCTGGGTGACAGAGTGAGACTCTGTCTCAAAAAAAAAAAAAAAAAAAAAGAAAAAAAAAGAAAACATTTTAAATGTACAGAAAAGTACACAGAATAATAATAACCATCTCATTACTGAGGGTTTTTACCAGTCTGTTTAACAGATCCTGTATCATTTCAGAGGGGTCCTACAGTTGCTCAGGCAGGAATTTTTCCAAATTGGAGACCAACCTCTGGGGACACAGTCTTTCTGCAGGATGTTTTGGGTCCATGGAATTCTCTCCTTGATCCTCTGCCATCCTAATTGAGCTGTTCCTTCCATTCACTTCCATTCACGGAGGTGATGAAGAGCTGCTGGGGGAGGTGGCTGCGGCAGATGCCAGGACCACCACTGCCTTCAGCAGGTCACAGTCAATCCAGGAAGATCAATGCCTACATAAATAATTCTAACATAAGACTGAGTGCAGGAGAGAAAGAGATTCACTTCATCTGGGGCAGAGCTGGGAAAGGAGGGTGGGTTGGGGGTTAGTCCTTGGGGTCGGCTAGGATTTGGGAAGGTGGCGATGAGAGGGATGGGGGAGCTTAATCAAGAGGGAAGGACTTAGGTCCAGAATGGTGAGCAGGCAGTCCTCAGAACAGAGTGTACGCTCTCAGCTAAATGGGTGTGCTTTGGCTGGAAAAAATGTTAAGAGGCCCCTAGCTTACTGATGGAAGTGTCCATGCCCCTCCCCATCTTCTAATTTTCTTTTCCAATGATGCTACTGAGCCTTGAACTTTTACATATCATCCAGCTGCTTTTTAAACCCTAAGGTCATATAATACAGTAATAATTTACTTTTGGAGAGCATGTTACAGTTTACAAATTGCTTTCTGATACATATTATTACATTTGATCCACATAACAGCCCTGTGACACCCCAGGCTCATCTCCACAAGTTCTTTCCTTTCAAAGTAACTTCTGGCCGGGCGCGGTGGCTCAAGCCTGTAATCCCAGCACTTTGGGAGGCCGAGACGGGTGGATCACGAGGTCAGAAGATCGAGACCATCCTGGCGAACACGGTGAAACCCCGTCTCTACTAAAAAATACAAAAAACTAGCCGGGCGAGATGGCGGGCGCCTGTAGTCCCAGTTACTTGGGAGGCTGAGGCAGGAGAATGGCGTAAACCCGGGAGGCGGAGCTTGCAGTGAGCTGAGATCCGGCCACTGCACTCCAGCCCGGGCGACAGAGCGAGACTCCGTCTCAAAAAAAAAAAAAAAAAAAAAAAAT